>NC_138291.1:148915000-148992500 GCF_965601325.2 Salmo salar | reverse complement strand
GGGTAAAGTGGAAGACAGACAACAAGTATATATGTTTACTTTCATTTAACGCGATGAAATGAATAGTAAGTGTGATGTTAATGCATACCCCTCATTAGAATGATTGTTTTGTACAGCTACTGGTTCACTACTTCATGTTTTCTCAATCCAGGGACTGCACAGCTTCATTATATTTCTCCTACCATTGAACCTCAGCATACAGTAGGGTACCCAGAGCTAAAATGGATTATGGCTTATCGACAAAGGAAAAGGTCAACATTATTTGATTTTCTGAAAGGTTAGGCTACTTAAATCACGTATTGATTGCAATCTTTTCATAACATACTTTGCTACATTGGTCCCAGCCTTGTGTTTCCATTTCCTCATTTTTGTCATTTACTGTGTATAATCTAAGAAATTATGTATAGTAATTTCTTCTTGATAAAGTATATTATATATTTAAAGTAATAGGATTGTTTTAATAGTTCATCCGGGTGCTGTAAGGTGACTCAGAATAGATCTAAGTGTTTCATTAAAGAGCTGTTGGCTGGCTGCTTAGAGAACACAGGGGTGTTATACCCTCCTCTCCCTTTCTCTCTCTCTCTCTCTCTCTCTCTCTCTCTCTCTCTCTCTCTCTCTCTCTCTCTCTATGTCTTCTCTCTGGCTCTTTCCCTCTCTCTCCCTCTTTCTCTCTGTCTGTCCTCCCTCTCTCTCTCTCTTTTTCTCTCTCTGTCTGTCCTCCCTCTCTCTCTCTATATGTCTTCTCCCTGGCTCTCTCTCTCTCTCCCTCTTTCTCTCTGTCTGTCCTCCCTCTCTCTCTCTCTTTTTCTCTCTCTGTCTGTCCTCCCTCTCTCTCTCTATATGTCTTCTCCCTGGCTCTCTCTCTCTCTCCCTCTTTCTCTCTGTCTGTCCTCTCTCTCTCTCTCTCCCTCTTTCTCTCTGTCTGTCCTCCCTCTCTCTCTCTCTCTCCCTCTTTCTCTCTGTCTGTCCTCTCTCTCTCTTTTCTCTGTCTGTCCTCCCTCTCTCTTTTTTTCTCTCTCTCTCTGTCTGTCCTCCCTCTCTCTCTATATATGTCTTCTCCCTGGCTCTCTCTCTCTCTCTCTCTCTCTCTCTCTCTCTCTCTCTCTCTCTCTCTCTTTGTCTTCTCCATGGCTCTTTCTCTCTCCCTTTTTCTCTCTCTGTCTGTCCTCTCTCTCTCTCTTTCATCCTCTATCTTCTTTCTCCCAGAGATCTGCTCTGAGCTCCTCTCCTCCCAGGCAAACAGAGATATAACCAAATCCCCCCTGCCACGGCACCAGGGTCATGCCGTCAAAATGACTCTTTTTATTACAGTTCATAAACACCAGCTCCCCCGGCGGCCCCGGGAAATTTCACATAAACTTTGATCAAACAGACGTTAGCCTCCCTGGTCCTGAACCACCTCTCACCACACGTGAAAATAGCTCAGCTCAATCAAAGGCAGAGAAAACATGGGGAAAACAGTGCAAATAGCAAGGCAGTCACTGATATATCAAATCATTATTGACCGGACCACTGGGGGAATATATCTCATATAAAAACAATACGTTTCCATTTTCTCTCTATTTTTATAGCTCTTGTTGAAGTGGAGTGCTGCGTCGCCAGTAAACTTTGTGGCTTAAAGTTAATGGCTTTGAGAAGAGGTCAGATGGATGTTATTGTAGCATGAAGGTGAAAACCATCAGGTTTCTAACTTGTAAAGAGTTAGGTCAGTTTTATATTGATTGCTCTGTATTAAAGTTCATCTTCATGGTCTGGCTCACCATCTCTAATACATGTATCTATCCATCCAGTTTTACAGGACTGTTGAACCAGTGTTGTAGAGAGGAAGTGATGTCATCTCCTGTTTGTAGAATCATGGCGGTGGGGAACTGCAATGACTTATTGGGACAATATCTTACATAGGGCCAGATTAATTCAGGGGCTTACAACCAAAGAAGCACGCTGTCAATGAGTGTAGATAGCCTGCTGTCTCTCTGCTAATCATCAGATGTGGGAGGAGAGGAGGTAGAAGGCCCACGTGTGTAACTGGGGGGCCCTGCCTTGGATTGGTCATGGATTTATATAAAATATATACATTACCAGTCAAAGTTAAAAAACACCCACTCATTCCAGGATTTTTCTTCATTTTTTACCATTTTCTACATTATAGAATAATATTGAAGACATCAAAACTATGAAATAACACATATGGAATCATGTAGTAACCCAAAAAGTGTTAAACAAATCCACATTTAATTTATGTTTTAGATTCTTCAAAGTAGCCACCCTTTGCCTTGATGACAGCTTTGCACACTCTTGGCATTCTCTCAATCAGCTTCACCTGGAATGCTTTTCCAAAAGTCTTGAAAGAGTTCCGATGTATGATGAGCACTTGTTGGCTGCTTCTCCTTCACTCTGCGGTCCAACTCATCCCAAACCATCTCAATTGGGATGAGGTCGGTGATTGTGGAGGCCAGCTCATCTGATGTAGCACTCCATCACTCTCCTTCTTGGTCAAATTGCCTTTACACAGCCTGGAGGTGTGTTGGGTCATTGTCCTATTGAAAAACAAATGCTCATCCCAATAAGTGCAAACCAGATGTGATGGCGTATCGCTGCAGAATGCTGTGGTAGTCATGCTAGTTAAGTGTGCCTTTAATTGTAAATAAATCACTGACTGTGTCACCAGCAAAGCACCCCCACACCATCACACCTCCTCTTCCATGCTTCACTGTGGGAACCACACATGCGGAGATAATCCGTTCACCTACTCTGAGTCTCACAAAAACACGGTGGTTGGAACCAGAAATCTCAAATTTGGACTCATCAGACCAAAGAGCAGATTTCCACCGGTCTAAAGTCCATTGCTCATGTTTCTTGGCCCAAGCAAGTCTCTTCTTATTATTGGTGTCCTTTAGTAGTGGTTTGTTTGCAGCAATTTGACAGTGAAGGCCTGATTCATGCAGTCTCCTCTGAACAGTTGATGGTGAGACGTGTCTGTTACTTGAACTCTGTGAAGCATTTATTTGGGCTGCAATTTCTGAGGCTGGTAACTCTAATGAACTTATCCTCTGCAGCAGAGGTAACTCTGGGTCTTCCATTCCTGTGGCGGTCCTCATGAGAGCCAGTTTCATCATAGCGCTTGGTGGTTTTTGCGACTGCACTTGAAGAAACTTTCAAAGTTCTTGAAATTTTCTGCATTGACTGACCTTCATGTCTTAAAGTAATGATGAACTGTCGTTTCTCTTTGCTTATTTGAGCTGTTCTTGCCGTAATATGGACTAGGTCTTTTACCAAATAAGGCTATCTCTGTATATCACCCCTACCTTGTCACAAACAACTAATTGGCTCAAACGCATTAAGAAGGAAAGAAATTCCACATATTAACTTTTAACAAGACACACCTGTTAATTGAAATGCATTCCAGGTGACTACCTCATGAAGCTGGTTAAGAGAACGCCAAGAGTGTATAAAGTTGTCATCAAGGCAAAGGTTGGCTACTTAGAAGAGTCTCAAATATAACATATGTTTTGATTTGTTTTGTTTTACACTTTTTTGGTTACTACATGATTCCATATGTGTTATGTTTGAGTTGTGATGTCTTCACTATTACTCTACAATGTAGAAATAGTAAAAAATAAAGAAAAACCCTTGAATGAGTAGGTCTGTTCAAACTTTTGACCGGTACTGTATATATACATAAAATGTGCATAATAAAGAAATGTGACTGGTAAATTGTGAGGCCTGTTGATTCATAATTCAATCACAAAGCTGTTAACGAAAGCACATGTGTCGGTGTTGGCTTATGTAATTTTTGTTGTCTGCCCTGACCATGAGAAAAGAATATTGCTAACTTGCTAGCTAGTGAAAATGGTGGGAAAAAGTGAGAGTGGACTGAATGGGGCCCAGAAAATTTAAATACAGAAAATAAAAAATGCAGGAGTGAGAAATGATATGAAAAGTATCTAAACTTTCTGGTTATTTTTCTGTGCATCACAAAGACACAAAGTACAACCAAGTAGGGTGTCACGTCCTGACCCTTGTAAGAGGTCATTTGCCATAGTAGAGTGGTCAGGGCGTGACAGATGGTTGTGTTGGGTGGTTTTGGGTTTTCTGTTTATATGTGGGGTTTTTCTTGAATTCTATTTCTATGTTTTGTTTTCCATGTTTTGGCCGGGTATGGTTTCCAATCAGAGGCAGGTGTCTTTCGTTGTCTCAGATTGGAAGCCATACTTAGGCAGCCTGTTTTCCTTTAGGGTTTGTGGGTAATTGTTTTCCGTTTTGTCTACGTACCTGACGGAACTGTTGGCTGTCGTTTTGTTATTTTGTTGAACTGTTATCATTAATAAAAGGAAATATGAGCACTTTACACACTGTGGCTTGGTCCCCTTTCAACGACCCCTGTGACATAGGGGCCAACTGTTCTACATTTTCTTGGACATGGTTTATCTGCCTTATATGTCATTGAGGCGTAGCCTATGATGGTATTTCTAACGGGTTATACAGCAAAGGACGCAATTATCACAACTGGTTGTATTATGGCTTTTTCTTCCTCAGTACATTTCTACCAGCTGTCACAGTCTCACGTCAGAATTAGCCGTTCATCCACGTTTCTCAAATGTCAAATTTTGAACTTGTTCCAAACATCACATTTCAAGGTCTTTAAGGTTAAGTTTAGGAATTAACTCAACATTTTTAAGGTCAGAGTTAAATTCAAGCATTAACTCCAAATTCTTAAGGTTACTCATTAACTCCGAATGATTAAGGTAGGGGTTAAGGTTTGGGATAGGCTTAAAACAAAAATATCAATAACAACATTCTATCACTGGATTTGAACTTGCAACCTATGGAATCAGAGGCTGATGCTTAGACACACTAACAAAACCGAAATGTACTTGAAGGTAACAGTGCTCACTCTTGCCTCTAATGGCAGTTTTCCACATCATCTCCTGACGTCCTCAGACATGGATGGACGTCTAATAACGACTTGAAACTCACCTTTTGACAACGTACGAGACCATTCAGACGCATAAATACTTGGTAGAACTGTAATACAGAAAGCAGCTACCCTCTGAATGTACACAGAGTGCTATATAGGTATGTATTCTCTGAAAAATAGTTATTCAATGGAACGTGTTATTTACAGTAAATACAATAATTCCTACAATACCCTCCAATATTATATACTGTACACTGAGTGTACAAAAAATTAGAAACACCTTCCGAATATTGTGTTGCACCCCCCTTTGCCCTCAGAACAGCCTCAATTTGTTGGGGGCATGGACTACAAGGTGTTGAAAGCGTTCCACATGGATGCTGGCACTTGTTGACTCCAATGCTTCCCACATTTGTGTCAAGTTGGCTGGATGCCCTGTGAGTGGGGGACCAGCAGCATTGCAGTTCTTGACACACTCAAACCAGTGCGACTGGCATCTACTACCATCAGTAGCTGTACATGGGTAAAATGTGTGTGTGTTAGCCTAACTTCCTTTCATGGGCAATGTTAGCTAGTTAACATTAGCCTTCTACATCTAGCTACATATAGAACTTCCATCCTCTCACCCAGAGGTACAATGTGTGAATTTATGGTTGGATCAGAATCACCATTATAATCATTGGCCAGTACGGCGAATTAAAGGCTCCCGAGTGGAGCATCTCAGTGCTAGAGGTGTCACCACAGACACCCTGGTTCAAATCCAGGCTGTATCACAACTGGCTGTGATTGCGAGTCCCATAGGGTGATGCACAATTGGCCCAGTGTTGTCCAGGTTTGGCCGGTGTAGACCGTCATTGTAAATAAGAATTTGTTCTTAACTGACTTGCCTAGTTTAAAAGGAAGTTAAACCACAAGTCAACAATTCAAGTTGTTTCTGTCAATGACATATTGCTCTCAATGTGATATGATTGGAGTGAAAACAAATCCAATCTGGCTTCCCTTAAAACTTTTTTGGGGTGTGCCAGCACCATTCTCAGTCGAGCTTACTCAGTTTAGGTCAACGCTGATTGGCTATTATTCTATTCAATGCCATGGGCGGCAACAATGTCATACTCTTTTCGACCAGACAGTATCTGATAGATGGCCTCCCTTGGATGCTTTTTCCAGAGAGTTACATTCAGTCTCTTGCGAATTGAAGGAACATTTTGAAACACAGAGACAAAAGATAAATTATTTTATTTATTTTGTTCTTTTTTTATTTGTAAATTCTTGGGGAAGCCTGGGTTCCCTTGGCATCCATGAATACATGCTACTGACTACCATACCCCATTCAAAGGCACTTAAATATTTTGTCTTGCCCATTCACCCTTTGAATGGACACATATACAATCCATGTCTCAATTGTCTCAAGGCTTAAAAATCCTTCTTTAACCTGTCTCCTCCCCTTCATAAACACTGATTGAAGGGGGTTTAACAGCTGACATCAATAAGGGATCAAAGCTTTCACCTGGATTCACCTGGTCGGTCTAGATCATGGAAAGAGCAAGTGTTCCTAATGTTTTGTACACTCGGTGTATGTGCGACTTGTTATGGTGTTTTGGTGCTATAAGACTTGTTATGGTATTTTGGTGCTATAAAACTTGTTATGGTGTTTTGGTGCTATAAGACTTGTTATGGTGTTTTGGTGCTATAAGACCTGGTTTGGTGTTTTGGTGCTATAAGACTTGGTTTGGTGTTTTGGTGCTATAAGACTTGGTTTGGTGTTTTGGTGCTATAAGACTTGGTTTGGTGTTTTGGTGCTATAAGACTTGGTTTGGTGTTTTGGTGCTATAAGACTTGGTTTGAAGTGACTTTGAGGATTTGTTCATGCTTTTTGAAGCATCCTTCCATAGGCCCAACTACTCCCATTGTTTCACTGGCAGCGATGCTAATGCAGGCTGTTGGGTAGGTAGGTAAATAAAGAAAACTAAGCCATCTTTTTGGTATTGTCTTTCAGGATCAATGAATGAATAACTTTTTGTCACTAAAATTAGGTATATTTCAGATGTTGGTATACTGCCACTTTAAATGACAGTCATGTTTACCACATAAATATGAAAGAAAATCATATTTACAACACAATTGTAAGAACTAAATGATACTACAATGAAAGGATGGTAAATCTGCATTTTATTACTAATGTGGATTGTACTTTGGAGAACGAAGCTATTATATAAGGTTTTTTGTTTCTACAGAATATGAAATTTAACTGAAATTTTCCTAAAATTGCAGTCTGTTTTGGTAAATGTTTATTTCAGATAACATTGATTACATGTCTAATGATAAGAATTAAGTTGATATTTTGCTATGATTGTTGCTTTTTCCAATAGTTTATTTTTGGTGTAAAAAAACATGTTGGTAGTTTGAGGCTTAATGTGATTTGGTGACAATGGATTACATTGTCAAATCTTAAATTATTCAAACTTCAGAGTCAAGTCTTGGTAGTCCTTGGAAATCCAGAAAAAGGTACGGTCTATCAGGGACTATTTGACTGTTTAGTGGACTTTCAAGGCTGACTAAACAGCGTGCTGCATGTCATTGGGTACAGCAGGGTAACCTTAGAACCACAGAGATAGGCTGGCCTGGGCGGGATGTACCTGGCAGCTGTAGTGTTATTGGAGAGCCTCTGCCCCCTACCCACACTCCTTTCCTCCTCTTTGTTCATCAGTGAATGTCCAGTCTGTCTCTGGTCCAGCCGACGCCTTCACAGCAGCGATATGGCCCAGCGTATGACCTCAGGAGCTCCTTGGTGTCTTCGGGGAGGTAGAATGAGTCTATTGTGTCTGATGAGTGTCTCTGAGGATGTGTGCATTTGAACGTGTTTTCTATTTGCGCCACATGGTGTATGCATACCTACTGCACTGCCTAGGTCCCCTGTCTAGTGGTCTATCTTATTTTACCATCCCCCACTGCCTCCTGACTTCCTCTCTCTGTGTGATGATTCAACCTTTCTTTTCACTGCTCCTTTTTTAGCCACCTGAACTACTGAATATCTGTCAGTCCTTTCTTGTCTCCTCCAGCGCGTTCTTTTACCCCACCCCATGTCTCTTTCACTCAGCCATCAGCTAATCCTCTACGCAGCCTAATTACTGTGTATCTGCTCAATGGGACAGGCACTGATGGTATGTGTCCTTTAAACCTGAGGAGCATGTTAGACTCCCTACACCACCCTCTCTCTCGCTATGGTTTACAGGATAGCATGGAGGGATACATTCCTTGCTCACAGAAAAACAGCGATAGTCCTCTCACCCTGAAGATGAAATCCTGTTCCTTGTCTACCAGCATTCTAGTATATGACTTGGATGTGGGTTATGTGTTGACACTGTTGTCACAATTGTCTCTGGTGCACCTGATTAGTATAGCCTGTCAGTCAGAGAGACAGCATGTGCAATGTTTATTCTCTCTCTCTGTGTGTGTGTGTGTGTGTGTGTGTGTGTGTGTGTGTGTGTGTGTGTGTGTGTGTGTGTGTGTGTGTGTGTGTGTGTGTGTGTGTGTGTGTGTGTGTGTGTGTGTGTGTGTGTGTGTGTGTGTGTGTGTGTGTGTGTGTGTGTGTGTGTGCGTGTGCGTGCGTGTGTGTGTGTGTAAGGATATGTGTGTGCATTGTGTCTGTATATATTTATGCACACACATTTTTTTTGCATGCTAGTGAGTGTTTGTGTGTTTGCATGTGTCCGTATGGAGGCTGAGGGTACTTGGTTTGGAGCATCTACTCTTGGCACCCCTAGGTCTGTGGAGACCTGCCGCTGTGCAGGATCAAGGGGTGCAGGGCTGCTAGTATGGAGAGCCAGCCTGATCGCATGCCAGCTGCAGTCCCTAATGCCTCTGCCACATCCTTGGCAGCCGGGGCCTCTGCCCTTCTCTCTCTGCTCCTCTTCTTGGCAGAATAAGGAGGTTTTTCTCATGCATTTATTCCTCTTTTCTTCTCCTCAGGCCTCAGGTTATATCAGTGTTGTTTGACTGATGGACACATGATTAGGTTGGTCTGTATTAAGTGTCAATAAGCCATGTACTTACATGGTTATTATATATAATGTAACAGTGTGGCTCGCTTGCACATTAAAACGTACTCATTACAAAGTGTTATGCGAGAAGTCAGGGAAAGTGTATTCCCATGCAAGAAAATGGCTGCCTTAAATCCATCGGCGGCCCACCCGTTGGGGCGTTAGAGGTGGCGCCTCGCTTAAAATATATAATTAATGGACTTTGTTTTAAATGCTTATAAAAGTGTTGTTTCAAAAATATATTATTCAAAATAATATTATTTGACTGCCAGCAGCAGCTCCGCCTTATAGCCTCCGCTGTGCGAACATTGCTTGGATTATTTAGCCAGCTATTTGCTATGAGGGGGAACTTCCCCAATGAAATCACAGGGTATTCGGCCAATCAGTGGCCGCCAAAACTATATTCTAGTTTTGCAAAATTTCAGGGGTACCATCTTGTCACGTCCTGACCAGTAAGGGGTCATTTTGTTATTGTAGTATGGTCAGGACGTGGCAGGGGTGTGTTTGATTTATGTGTCTTGGGTTATTGGGTAATGTTCTATATTGTCTATTTCTATGTTTGAATGTCTATTTAGTCTATTTCTATGTTCAGGTTTTGGTTTGGCCTTCAATTGGAAGCAGCTGTTCTTCGTTGCTTCTAATTGGAGGCCATATTTAAGTAGGGGGTTTTTGTCACTGTGTTTGTGGGTAGTTCTTTGTATAGTCTATAGTACCTTACAGGACTGTTTTTTGTCGTTGTTTATTATTTTTGTTAAGTGTTCATGTTTTTTCCAAATAAATAAGGAAGATGAGCATTCACGTACCCGCTGCGTTTTGGTCCACTTTTTACGACGAATGTGACAGAACTACTGACCAAACGAAGACCAAGCAGCGGGGTTTGGAGCACCAGGGAGAAGGATGGACTTGGAGTGATGAACAACAATTCTGAGAGGAAAAACTAAGAGAGCTAGAGGAGACCAGGAGGCATCCCCCCCCAAAAAATGGGGTGGCACACGGGGAGTTGGGCAGAGTCAGGATGCAGACCTGAGCCAACTCCCCGTGCTTATTACAGGGAGCGACGGATCAAGAAAGCACAGAGTAATGCGGAAATGCGCACTATATTGCCCAGAAGCATTCAAAGGCCGGTGCGATTGGTTAAAGCTCCTCAGTATGGCCAGGTGATGTTGAGCACTCAGCCAGGAAGGGTTGTGCAGGCTGTATGCTCCAGACCTCCAGTGCGTCTCCAGGGTCCAGTTTACCCTGTTCCTGCTCCTCGCACTAGCCCTGTGGTGCGTGTTACTAGGCTGGCGGCTCCAAAGCCAGCCCCACGCATCAGGCCTCTAGTGCGCCTGCCCATCCAGTACGCCCTGTTCCTGCTCCTCGCACTAGCCCTGTGGTGCGTGTCACTAGTCTGGCGCCTCCTAAGCCAGTCCCACGCATCAGGCCACCAGTGCGCCAGCCCAGTCCAGGACGTCCTGTTCCTGCTCCCCGCACTCACCCACCAGTGCGCCTCCATAACCCGGTACAGCCAGTGCCTGCTGTGAGCACTCTACCATTAGTACGTCCTGTTCCCCGCACTCACCCTCCAGTGCGCCTCCATAACTTGGTACAGCCAGTGCCCGCCGGTCCGGCGCAGCCAGAGTCGCCCGCCAGTCCGGCGCAGCCAGAGTCGCCCCTCAGCCCGGAGCCTTCAGCGGGGGTGGACAGGTTAGGTTGGGGACTAGGGCCGGAACCAGAGCCACCTCCGTAGGGGGGGAGTTTGGGGAAGGGGGGGTGTTTGCACAGGAACCGTCGGTGACGGTGGCCACCCTCCCTTCCCTCCCTTTAGTTTAGTTTTTTTTGTTGTTGTGGGTTATTGTTGGGGTCTTTTGGTTAAGGTGCGTTTGGGGTCTGCAACTTTTGGGGGGGGGGGGGGGGGGGTACTGTCACGTCCTGACCAGTAAGGGGTCATTTTGTTATTGTAGTATGGTCAGGACGTGGCAGGGGTGTGTTTGATTTATGTGTCTTGGGTTTTTGGGTAATGTTCTATGTTGTCTATTTCTGTGTTTGAATGTCTATTTAGTCTATTTCTATGTTCAGGTTTTGGTTTGGCCTTCAATTGGAAGCAGCTGTTCTTCGTTGCTTCTAATTGGAGGCCATATTTAAGTAGGGGGCTTTTGTCACTGTGTTTGTGGGTAGTTATTCCATGTATAGCTGTGTAGCCTTACAGGACTGTTTTTCGTCGTCGTTGTTTGTTATTTTTGTTAAGTGTTCACGTTTATCCAAATAAAAAAGGAAGATGAGCACGATTCCCGCTGCGCCTTGGTCCACTTTTTACAATGCACCTGACACATCTTTTATTCACCTTTTTGTTCACACACAGTGCATTCGGAAAGAATTCAGACCCCTTGACTTTTTCAACCCAGAAAATTACATTACAGCTTTATCCTAAAATTGACTAAATTGTTTTTTTCCCTCATCAATCTACACACAATACCCCATAATGGCAACGCAAAAACACGTTTTTAGACATTTTAGCAAATTTCTTTTAGCAAATTTATTGAAATATTACATTTACATAAGTATTCAGACCCTGTACTCAGTACTTTGTTGAAGCACCTTTGGCAGCGATTAAAGCCTTGAATCTTCTTAGGTATGACTCTACAAGCTTGGCACACCTGTATTTGGGGAGTTTCTCCCATTCTTCTCTACAGATCCTCTCAAGCTATGTCAGGTTGGATGGGGAGTGTCACTGCACAGCTATTTTCAGGTCCAGAGATGTTCGATCGGGTTCAAGTCCAGTCTCTGGCTGGGCCACTCAAGGACATTCAGAAACTCCCAAAGCAACTCCTGTGTTGTCTTTGCTGTGTGCTTAGGGTCGTTGTTCTATTGGAGGTTGAACCTTCGCCCCGGTCTGAGGTCCTGAGCACTCTGGAGCAGGTTTTCATCAAGGATCTCTCTGTACTTTGCTCTGTTCATCTTTCCCTCAATCCTGACTAGTCTCCCAGTTCCTGCCTCTGAAAAAAATCCCTGCAGCATGATGCTGCCACCCCAATGCTTCACCTAGGGATGGTGCCAGGTTTCCTCCAGACGTGACGCTTGGCATTCAGGCCAAATAATTCAATCTTGGTTTCATCATACCAGAGAATCTTGTTTCTCGTGGTCTGAGAGTCCTTTCGGTGCCTTTTCGCAAACTCCAAGCAGACTGTCATGTGCCTTTTAGGAGTGGCCTGATTGGTGGAGTGCTGCAGAGATGGTTGTCCTTCTGGAAGGTTCTACCAACTCCACAAAGGAACTCTGGCAAGGTGACCATCGGGTTCTTGGTCACCTCCCTGACCAAGGCCCTTCTTCCCCGATTGCTCAGCGCTGCCGGGCAGCCAGCACTTGGAAGAGTCTTGATGGTTCCAAACTTCTTCCATTTAAGAATGTTGGAGGCCACTGTGTTCTTGGGGACCTTCAATGCTGCAGACATTTTTTGGTACACTTCCCCAGATCTGTGCCTCAACACAATCCTGTGTCGGAGCTCTACGAACAATTCTTTCAACCTCATGGCTTGGTTTTTGCTCTGACATGCACTGTCAACTGTGGGACCTTATATAGACAGGTGTGTGCCTTTACAAATCGTGTCCAGTCAATTGAATTTACCAAAGATGGACTCCAATCAAGTTGTAGAAACATCTCAAGGATGATCAACGGAAACAAGATGCACCTGAGCTCAATTTCGAGTCTCATAGCAAAGGTTCTGAAAACGTATGTAAATAAGGTATTTCTGTTTTTTATTTATAATACATTTACGAAAATTTCTAAAAACCTGTTTTCACTTCGTCATTATGGGGTGTTGTGTGTAGATTGATGAGGGAAAAAAAATATTTAATACAATTTAGAATAAGGCTGTAACAAAAAAAGTGAAGGGGTCTGAATACTTTCCCGAATTCACTGTATTTGTGGTTTTCACTGTGCCACTATAGCGGTTCAGTTTGGGGACTGTCAAAGGGACCATACGGAGTTACACTGGGACTCTCAGTACCTATCATCCTCCAGTGTTGTGAGGCTCTGTGAAGGCTCACAGAAGGCGTCGGCGAAGAGGCGTCACTTCCAGTTAGCAGATGTGCAACACGCTAAAGAGGTTAAACTGCAACGCCGGGCAAAGCCAATTGTATTGATATGTTTTTGAAGATGCTTCTCTCCTCTACCTTGTATCACACTCCTCAGACTTTATCCGTCGTGCCACTCCAGACTTACTTCAAACCCCCGGAGAGGAGTGTGAAGTGTGTTTCCCTCTGTTCAGTTGTGTGGAGCAGGGTGAGGAAGCCCAGTGCTGCTGTTTGCTGGTTTTGCTAGCTGCCTCCATTATAGAAATCAGCCCTCTGATCTCCACGACAACATGCCTCCAAATTCCTCTGCCTCTCTCTGACTTTATGTAAATATCCCTGTGTCAGTTTCTTGGTTGATCAAATGAATATTAGAGTTAGGAGCAAGGCAGGAGACCGTGCCATTTATTCGCTATCAGGATGTGAAATTCACCAGCTCTACAAACTTTTATTAAGTACAAATGTCATAGCCTATCTTTGTGCCTCTTTGGACTTCTTGGTTTCGTTCCTGTTTTGTTTTATACCTCTCTCTGCTGTCTTGGCTCCTCACTTCTACCTTCCTCCTCTCCTCCCAGCTCTCTATCTTTGGCTTGTTAGCCTGGGGTCCTTGCCTTGGCATGGAGTTATAGCTCAGCCGGGCAGCTGCTTGGTCAGCCCTAGGGGTCCACAGATGCGAATGGGAAGTCAAGGACTGATCATTGGAGGTAGAACGTCTCCCCCAGCAGTCAGCCTCACTGCTGCTACTGGCCTCACATGTCCAATTATGGGGTGTTGGACCAGCCTATACCCAACACACACACACACACACACGCACACACACACACACACACACACACACACACACACACACACACACACACACACACACACACACACACACACACACACACACACACACACACACACACACACACACTGAGACCTTGTTGCCCACTATCCACACTGCGGCTCACTAAACCTGGTGGCACTTGGCACCTTGACCCAGTCAGAGGTATAGGGGAATCCTGTGCTTTAAGACAATAGCCCTCTAGACCCCCTTTGGGTCTGTTTTCCTGTTGATGGCCCAATGGGGCCCCTGAGACAAAAATGTCTTCATCATGTTCTCCCCATCATGGCTCTACGTCTGCACCTCAAACCGATGTCTAAAGCAAAAGAGCACCTGGCCATATACTTAGCTTGGTAGTTCCCTGTACTGGAATATTTGCACGTTTGTCTTCTATTGAATTTCTGTTCTTAGCCCCGATAACCTCACTTCCCTGGGTCTTTTCTCATTTCCACACATGTATGCATACACGCATCCCCCCCTCCC
Organism: Salmo salar; assembly: GCF_965601325.2. Lineage (NCBI taxonomy): Eukaryota > Metazoa > Chordata > Actinopteri > Salmoniformes > Salmonidae > Salmo > Salmo salar. The sequence goes on along the minus strand of NC_138291.1, from coordinate 148,978,187 downwards.
CTCAACCCCCACTCACACACATACATCGAACAGCCAGAGAACTGTAAGACGAAAGCACACATGGTCCTCTGCTGGTCTCTGCCCTGTACCAGCAGACAGTGTATGAGCGGCTGCCAGACTTCACACAGAAGGGTGTTAAAAATACATGCATACCACACCTCATGACTTATTGATGCTTCTCTCCTCCCTTTATGTTTATGAGGTGAGAGGCCTTCCCGTTGTCCTGTATATTGACCCAGGGGTCCACCGGTGTGTCTGAGACACTGCCTATTCCTTATTTTTTGTTCACTTTAAATGAGACCATAACATGTGGACACCTCCATATATGCATGCTGACCAAAGGGATCACATAAATAACAATGCTACGTTGGAAGAGGAGCTTCTCCATTTTCTCGGACCTGCATTTATCATCACTGGGAATCATATTTAAGTAGTCATGTTTGGGTAGAAACTGACATAATATGGTGCATCAATGTTACCACTCTTACTGTTGAAGACAAAGACAAAGATAGGAACACAAAGACACAGTTTCAGAATTGAGCAGATATTTAGGGAATTTCACCTTCCTCAGGTTTAGGTATTTTATGCTCAGGCCAGATGGTAACTATAGGTAGTTAGGTACTTAGCTTTGCTAATGGTACCAGGTCTGTAGTACCTAAGTAAATTGGGAGGCAGCAGAATGCCCCCATCCAGCAGGAGGCGCTGTAGTGTGATGTGGAGACTAGAGGACACTGAGGGTATTTGAGGCTGCTGTCCCTCACTCTTCTGTAGGCCTCTGTTGTGGTCATGGTCAGTCCTGTGTGAGATGTTGTTATTGCTCAGGGGTGTATTATCTCAGAGGCACTTCCCTGGTCAGGTAGAGGGGGGTCAGGTGAGGGGTGGACATTTCCTTGAGAGGCTGCTAGACAGGCGCTCATGCCGGCCCTAACACCACAATTTATTGATTAGATAATCTCTGTGTCATCTGATGGCGGTGTGGCTTACACCGCCTCCCTGCTGGGGGTACATGGCAGTAATCACTGACTGGGGGTAGGGTTGGGGGGTGGGGGGGGCTTGCCTTGAACATAAGGGACTACCTCTTCATGTTAGTCCTGCTTTGATTCCACTTTCCTTCTCTCTTCTTTTCTTTTCTCCTCCAGCCAGTAGTGGACTGGGACCAATAATCGGCCCTGCATTTGTAACACACCGGCCCATTTCTTTCCTCAAGGCCCCCACGCGAGCCATTTCTTTCCTTGAGGTCCCTACTATTAATCAGATATTGAACAGTTTGCGCAAAAAAAACCCAAACATGTTAGACAGGCCCATTTGGCTAAAAATGGGCCAGCCTATCTGGCATTTTCCCGAAATGCCAGTTGGCCTGTCCTCCCCTGCCTCCAGCTCTGAGAGGGAAGCAGAAAGCTCAAGCTTTCATTATTTGCTGAGATTGGGATGTCAATCCCTGCGCCCCTGACCCAAGTTTGTAGTTCTCCCCATTTTATTGGGGAAATGATTAGCGTGGTTATCTCCCCTCCACACTGTAAAGCTTTTCTTCCTCCTCTCCTCTCCCCACCTCATACCTTCAGGCTAGGAGAAGATTTGCTGTACAGGACATTGCCATGGGAAAGACTTGACTTAGTGATTTTCCCTTCCCTCCTTCCCTCTCTATAGTTTCTTCTGATATTTCAATCTTCTATCCTAAATGTTTCTGTAGCACTGTCAGAATCCAAATTCACATTTGTTTTCTTTCCTGTCCCCTTTCCCACCCTACCGAATGAGATGGTAGCGTAAAGTGTGGAGTTCTTGACTTTGTTTCTGTGTGACAGAATGGAGGGCATGTGATTGGATGAGAGAGCTAGGGTTAGGATCTGATTTTCCTTGGTTCACAGAGGTCATCCAACCACCCCCATGGAGTGATAACGCAGCTGGAGGCACCTGTCCTAGTTTCTACCCCTAACCCGCCATACTGAATGGATATATTCACCTTTACAATTCATTCACAGCTTAGTTGTAAATGTTCAATAGTAGGCTATGTGATAGTATCATGCAATTTTACTGTTCGTCTGTCTTTTTAAATCAAATATTAATGACAACTGCTTACTTACTTTCTTTATCTCAGTTATTATAGGTCTATGGGTATAGTGGGAATGTCTCATTCACAGCAACAGTGCAGCCATTCATGGCCTACATTTGAGCTGAATTTGGTCCAATCAATTTTGCATTTATTAATTTCGTTTTCTAACAAGTATGGCAAACTTCACTTGTTTTTTTAAAGGTTGTGGACATTAAGTTATAATACGAAGTTATAATGATTCACTTTTAAAGAAATACATCACAAAACAGTTATTAATTTGAAATTCTATTGGATATGCACTTGCTAAATGGAAGAAATAGCTTTTTATTAGAACTGTATTTTTCTATCCTCCAAGGCTTCCCCTGGATTCAAAAACGGATTAAATAACGTTGCCTTGATAACGTTGCGTTAATTTAGAAGGATGTAGTAGCCCAATCTAGATCTATAATAACGAATGAAAAGGAAATGATAAACAAATCTAGGAGAAAAGACTATCGCCCACTCTACAACGCAAATTGCGCTTTGATTGAATCTTAATTTCATCCGAAGGTTGTTTTGTTTAGTTTTTATTCTGACTCAATGAGCTTAATCAGAGTCACTGATCATCTGGGTCTAAGCCTCCCCGTGTTGTGTTTTTGTTTGTCGGGAGCTCAACGAGACTCTATCCGCACTTCATTAACCCTGAGCGGGGGACAATCCGCGGTAAGAGCCGAGGGATTTGCCCGTATCCTTTCACATGCAAAAATCTCCGCGTCGTCCATCAAGACAGGGAGCTTTGCCTGAAATCAGCTGCGCACTTCGCAAGAATAACCCTTTTCATAAATGTTGAGGGGTTCATCTTTATTTGAATCGGTCACGGATCCTTATGATTTTTTGGCAAGTTGGGAAATGGTTGGGGGGGGGGGGGGGGGGGGGGGGTGTTCAACCACATTCAGCGCGATGTAGCCTAGACCTAGAATATTTCTCAGTTAAAGCAAATGTACGCAATATATATGTGTCAATTAGTTAAAGCCAGACTAATGGGCCTATTTTATGAAGAGATAGGCTGATGGTCAATGGGAGAAGGGAGAACATGTGCCATGCGAGCGGTGCAGCGGGGGGCTGAATATTACACCCATTATCGACCTTCAATTTAAAGCTATTAAAGTCTTTTGTCTAATCGTTAATATCCCATTCGCCAACTCTGTCAGACTGAACTACCCAGCCGTCCTTTATGGTCTGATATTTTGGTTGGTTTAAAGTTTAAAGTGAGTCTCCTATTAGGAGTGAGGTTGGGGCGGCGGGTGGGGGGCTGGTGGAGCAGGGCCCTGCGGTGCCGCTGACCAGATGTCCCCTCGCTGATCCGGCCCACAGTCAGCATCGCCCGGTCACCAGCTGTTGGAGCTGTTTGGCAAAGAGCACATCACCAACACTCCAAGAAAGAGGCATGGAAACAATCCATTTCCAAATGGGATCATTTAAGGCACTTAAACAATTGCACTAGCCTCGCATTAATATTTCATCTGGTATTGTTTATGGAAAAGGAATGAAATGGCATTCTTAATTCAGTTTGCCTACTGTCTACTGTACTAGCGTATTTGTAACATGTAGGCTATCCCCTAGCTGAATAAATGGACTGCTTTTGCCAATGATCAAATCTGTAGCAGACTATTTCATTATGTTTTATTTGGTATAGACCTATGTTAGGTTTAACTGAGTCCACTTTTGAGACATGGCTATTGTGTGTGTGTGTATATATGTGTGTGTTTGTGTGTGTGTGTGTGTGTGTGGGGGGGGGGGGGGGGGGGGGGGGGGTCTGTGTGTGTGTTTTATTATATACACACTCCCATCAATGTATGTTTTTGACAGAACTATTAGCCTATCCTATTAGCCTATCCTGTTAGCCTATCCTGTTTATTTATAACACATTTATACCAAAACACATTTCTAGTCATAACTTATTAGATAGGCCAAAGTTTTAGATATCAAGGCAGAATTAACCAGCCAGCCTACATTTCCCAAATTGAACTCTCACCACTCCAAATCTTTGGATAAATATCTAGGCATTTTTTAAAGGTTAAGGCGGTGAATGTTCCATGCTCTGACGATGACATTCTTATGAACTTTTTCAGGTTTGACAAATTAAATTCACGATACTAACCAAATAATGAGGGGGTTTGAGGGAAGTGTTTGACAGACATGTTCAAAATTATTCAAACATGGTGCTTCTAATAGAATTCTACGAACCTTAATTAGATTTTATCAGGCATACTTGCCTGATTTATCACAGGTTTACACATTGGCTCTCCTTTGTCGCGACATAACATGTTTTGTTGTTTAACTATCATATATATCAAATCATTATTTTTGTTTGTAATGACCTTGTATGGCATTAAACTATACATCAGAAATGTTACTCTATGTGTGACTAATGATCAATGACATTCATTCATTCATTGATCAGTTGAAAAGTGAGCCTTTGACACGAGCAATGATTGCATGCAGGACCATTTTGTCAATTTTTTCTTTAGAGAATAGGACGCTCATATAGGACGCTCATTACCAAACCTTGAATAACACAACTTTCCTCGGATGTAGGTCTATTCATTACCTCTTGCAACGGAAACCGTTTACCGTTTAAGAAACAAACGGGAGCAAACGGAACGAAACGTGGACGGACCTATACCTTCATGTGTCCAATAGAAACTCTCCTTTTCATTGAAAAACATTTTCAGTTTGGAGTCAACGTTTTTTTTTGTTGCAACAGACGAAACGTTTGCAACAGATTAGGCAGTATTGAATACACCCCCAAATTGTTGTTGTTGATGATGATGAACAGCCTACTTGTATTCCATTTGCAAAAAAAATAGTGGCCCTTTTATTTGTCAAGCATGGATTTGGAAAGATATGGCTGAGTCACGTTATTACATGAAATACCTTTATTTGCACATATATAAAAGTAATTATTTTTTACTTCAAATCCCCCTCTATCGCTCCGACTTAAGCTGTTTGAACAGTTTGACAAAAAGTTATTTCAGCTAATGGGGGCGAGGAACGAAAAACGATCCAGAAATACGAGAACCACTCCACAAATTAATATCTGCAATATACATTTTCACCAAAGAGAGTAACAAGGTTTCCACGGTTTGATACGAAATAACATAAGTAATCCACAACGTCTGCTTAAATACACCTAGCAAATCAACAGGCGAAAGACCCAAATTGGCAACCGACTCAGTCTTCAGTTATTATCTGTTTAGCAAAAGTGAAGGGTTTGCAAGGATACATTGCTACTTGATAAATTGAGTTACTCTTACTCTGACTCCAAATTGAATATCATTGGGCAAAACTTAAACTAAAAAACTAAAAACATTATGATTAGAGATTTTTAAATACATTTCGTTACAAGTTGGTATTGTATGTTGTTTCTCTCATGGACCTTCATTATTCCCATCCAGATTATCACTGAAATGATAGAAAATGAGCCTTTAGCTCTGGCTAATCTCTAGCTTTTTTGTACTGGATCACTGTCATCTGAAGGAAATACAAATGGATGAATAAAAAATATCTTCAAATCAAGAAATATTCGTATTTACATGTCTATAGCCTATGTCTGGTGATTCTTATTTTCATCGTTTGAAAAAAGTGAATGAAACGCAACTCGTCTTTGTAAAGAGAAATAGAACGAAATTATAGTTGTTATGAAATGCCTTTGGATCATCTAATTAGCTATTCAACTAAACTTGGAATGCTATTCCAGTTTCCAGACCAATGCATTGGTTTGTTATGCATGTTTTTTTTAAATAATCGTATCCTGACAACTTAGCCTAATAATAATAATAATGATGATGTTAATAATAATATTTTTATGATTCTGAGTAAAAGTGCCATTGTCATAAGCCTTGGTGCCAGCAACGATTATTTCAGTAAAACTATCGTGCCCTTTCTGATGTAGCCCACACTGAAGGTATGGTAAACAAAAATATAAATATATAAGTTAAATGCATAGAGAAAAATAAAGAAATAAATAAAGAACTTCAGCATGGTAAAAACCTGTCCACTTTAGATAGTTCGAGATTCAGTCATCAAGTTCATTGTTTAATGCCATGACTTATTTTGTCACCGTTTTAAATAGTTGTTTTCCCCCTCTATCACATAGAGTCCTAGTCTGCCAGGTATGGCATATATCCGGTGCGACCGGCTCACCGCTGCTGTGTTGGCCGGGGAAGCACACCGGAGAGAGGGGGGAGAGGGGGTGGTTCACTACCCCCCTGCAGACCATGCAGAAGAATCCGCGGAACGAGAGGTCGTTGCAGAGCCGGAGGGGGCGCTGAGGGGCCTCTGTACAGGTAGAGCGCCGCTCCGGGGTCCAGATTGGACATCAGGCTTTGAGGGTAGAAATAGGGCGACGGAAACATTCTCTGAAGGGCTGAGTAATTTCCAGCCTCCGCTAACAGTTCCAGTCCAACTGCCGTCTGCCTCTTCCACTTTGTTCTATTCAGAGAAGAAACAGTGGATATTAGTAATTTAAACTCTCATCATAAAGATATAAACAAGTTTGAAAAGTGCAGTTAAAATCTGTTTATCATATGACTCTGAAATTTAGAATTCAATCATATCTGCACTGAGTAAAAAATGCAGTTTGGGAAAAACCCATTGAAAATGCATGGACAAATAACATAGGCTGCATGGTTCAATTTAAACGAAATGTGTTTTTTCTTAATGGGTTTAGGCCTGCTTTGTAATAACAAGCGTTACCAAAATGTGATGTTTTAAGTGTAAAGTTGAGGGTCAGTTCAGAGTCAGTTGGAAACATCTGTAGCCTACGCAATATTATAGCGTGCATTCACTTTCGGTTGGGATCGTATTGGTTTCATCATGTGGTCTGAAATGAGTCTAATTCTTCTATGTTTCCAAGAAAGATCTAACGTGTAGTTGTTCTCAGTTACGCACTTCAGTTATTCTGATAAATCAGTCCTCCGTCACTTGTATTCAAGCGGAGGGTTAATCTGTCAGATTGTCAATTGAAAGCACTCCTCAATCAGGTAAATTATTCATAATTATAATAATTGAGTAAATATAGTAGTGTGGCTGAATTATTGATATGGCATAGGCCTACATGCAACGATATATTATTCATGCACCAAAGTGTTGTTTTTATACCTATTTATTAATATCGTTTTGCTGTCTGAATGTCATAGCTTCATTTGAAAACCATTTTGATTTTTTTCTCTCAAAAATGGCTTAAAACAATCTAGTCTCTATTCTAGTAGAAGGCTATTTGTCAGTATTTGAATCACATTGCTCAAAGGTTTCATGCAGTGCCAAATTGCCAATATTTTATCATGTTTTTTAAAATTTTATTTCTGTTCAATTTTCTCCTTTATTCTTAAGGAATTGATGCAGCGTGTGCAAGTTTTGAGAAAGAAATTGGAGCTCATATGTGACCAATGGGTTTGTCTGACTGACATGAGAAAATCATTCTGTCTGGAGGTGAAGAGCGTTTACCCTAATATCCTAATGATACAAGTGCAGGCGCACACACACTACCATTGTTGGCCTACTAGGCTCACTGCATTCTACCATTAGGCACTATCAAAATACTTCTCGTGATTTGAAATTGTTCTAATTTGTGTAATTACACTAAAGGCAACGAAGCGTCGCAGTCCTTACCTCCTGTTCTGGTACCAGGTTTTGACTTGTGTGTCTGTGAGGTTGAGGGAAGCGGCCAGCTCCATCCTGTCTTGCACGCTCAGGTACTTCTGCCGTTCGAAGCTGCGTTCGAGCTGGGCCAGCTGGTGGTCGGTGAAGGCTGTTCGCGCCTTCCTGGGTTTCTTCATCCGAACATGATGCGGACTGTCCCTACTGCTCGAGATCTCTCGGTCTCCTTCCTCTTTCACTGCAAACACAAGAATAGGGTAAATATGAAAAACTCAAATTTACAACAATATCTCAAATGTTCATAAAGCCTAGAAAGTGATGGGTAGGGCCGAATCAAAAAGGAGTATAGTCCTCGGCTGTAGACTATATGCCCATTTATGAAAGGGATTGGGATTTCGTTTAAATGTTACATTTACAAACGGACTTAAGCCTATTTCAAAGTTTAACTTTTTCATACAACTTCATAGCCTTGTTTGGGTGTTGTGTTGGAGAACTTTAGGCCGCTCTCCATTTGATTAAGATTGTGCCTAGTTTTAATGAAGACGTAGCCTAGGCCTATTTACAAATTCATATTTTTTGTATATTAGCACATTGTTTTTGCAATTGGATGTGTGTAACATTCCCCTTTGTTCTATTATTTCCTTTGCTGTCGTGTTGGGGTTAGAACTGTAGTATACATTTCTCAGTTTATTCTTCCCCGTACCCTCCAAAAAGAGGAGACACGACGTGAGAGCTCTTGCTAGTTGAATAGTTGAGTCGTCTCTCAAGAAGCACAATAATCCGGCTAATTGAGCCACAAGGGAAGGGCGCCTTTCAACCGCGACCGGAGAAACTTCACAGGGCCGCGGATGAGAGCGGAATAAAGAGCCGGCCGGCCTTGCGCGTTACAAATCTGATTAGCACTGGGACAAATTACATCAAATCCCCGAAATATTAGAAGGCGGATTCGCTGAAATCAAAGCAGTGTACTACTCCCTACAAGGGCTTTGGAGCTGAATTGACTGCGTTGATATGACAATCTGTTACGCACACAAGTACCCCCCCCCCCCCCCCCCCACACACACACACACACACACACTGTATCCAAAGTATATTGATGTCATTCATGTTCATGTTCCTTTTTAAAAACTGAACTGAAGTCAGGACTTTTGTAAAACCCTTGCTATAATGGATTGATGTAATAACATTGTTCACTAGTAGGCTATAAATAACATGTAAATTACATTATTCACATGAATAAATAGTTGAAGGAATATTATTATTAATAATAATAATTATAATAATAATAATAATATAATACATACATAATAATATAGGCCTATCCTTATTACACACTTTTGTGTCACTGTAAGATGGCATTTTATTTTTATCAATAAAGGGGGTAGATATATTTAGTGTTTTTGTTATATAAGTTAATAACGTCAATATTTATTAGGCCTATTATATTTGGGTTTTATTTTTCTAAGCACATTTCTATTGACTATTTCCTGCCAGCAGGAATTGTCCTCGCCTATACCAACGGTTTACTTATTTATCCAGGCGCTGCTTCATTAAACTGTCAATGGAGATGACATGTCTGTTATGGCTGACATGATTGGAAACAGACAGACCCTTGATGGCATTTATCTGGAGGCAACCCTGTCATCTTTTCCCATGCAGCTCTTCTCTTGCCTCCCTGACATCAACAGATGCTTTCAAGACGTCTGCTAATGCAAGCAAGTGCGTCTGAAAGGAAAAACGGTTTGACACCTCATGTTTATCCCCCAAATCAGAGAATATCAACAGTGTGGATTCCATAATTGAAGAAAATAATAGGCTAGTGTCATCCTTTTAAATAATCCGTTATAGGCCTACTGTAACTATAGACAACTTTCAAAAGAGCTTTAGAGTTCAAGATAATATTGTTGACCAACTTTCACCATTTGCCAGCAAATATATATTTTTTTTTTGGGGGGGGGGGGGGAATTAATTAATTCATCTCTTATTGAGTTTACTGGGATAATGTAAAAGTGTATAATTTGATATTTGATTACATACATTTTATAAGGGATTCCTTTTGTACAAAGAATCTAGCCTAGGCTGTAGCCTACTTCCAGTAGCCAATTTGCCTTCCGAGGCTAATCACAATTTACAACCATAGCCTAATTAACCGAGAACTACATCTTCAGAAACACTTTGAAACATGGACAGGTGTTTTAACACGTTCAATTATGATAAGAAAATATTGAGTTAGAATTAATGATATAGCAAATCAACTGCATAAAGCTCACCCAAATACAACGGATATAGAACAGTAGGACTACAACAATTCCATTAGAAATAATGTGACAAAGTCTAATTGATTTCTAAACATTAAGCTTGTTTACATCACTATTTTACCTTTGTATTCGCTGTCTGACGATGAGTTGCTATGGATTTTGTCCATGAAGTCATCTGCGAGCTTGGAGGCAAGTCGCCCCGTTTCTTGAGTTGGCTGGCCATTACTGGAGTATGGGGCGCAGGCGGCTAGCGGTTTGCAGTCAGCTAGAATATCTCTGATCAGAAAGGATGAGGTGACGGTCCGCGGCTGTGACCCGGCGGAGATCTGTCCGTGTTGGAGATGGGGCGGCAACCCGATAGCATGACCTTGCCTCTGCAATGCCTCATCCACACACTCCCTCCTCGGCGACGGGGGAGACGAGCAGCCGCTCTCTAGCTCAGACCTCGGGCTGAACTCCAGCGGTGACCGGCACTCTCCCACCAAACTGTCCCCTTTCGACATGACCGGACTTCCAGGTCTGTGGGAAAGTAAAGAGTCGATCCCAAAGCTGGACCCATTGGTGGATGCCTCCATTGTTTACCAGCACAGCTAAGTTCTTCGAGGCCTCAACTCAAACTATCATTGGTATTCGAGGCAAGCAAGTTCAGATGATTACTGAGATGAGACTTTGCCTGAATTTATCCAGCAGGAAAATCCAAAAATGATTCGGAAATCACATATATTCAAACAAGATGTTTTCTCCTCTTCTTAATTTATTATTATACTTGTCAAAATAGCAACATCTCCGTGTTCTTGAAGTTATATAAGAGTAGGCTACAAAATCGACCCTGCATCCAACTATTTTGTCCTAAATACAACACTATTCATGAATTCGAATCTTTTTTAGAAAATGAAAACTCGCCGGTACAACTTCTAAATTATTGATCAACTTATTTCAAATATTGACAAAAAACCTGCAATGATTCGAGGCAGTGAAGCAGCGTTAGTGCAAGTTAAATAGGCAAGCGATTCAGCACCACCTTTCAGCACCACGGACAGAGACAGCAGCGACTATTGCAGGTGGAATTCAAGACCTGCAAATGACGCAGAGCGAGGACACAATTGCTGAAATTGTCATCACTTAAAAAGTAGTTCGCTGGTGTGACCCGTGTGGCGCTCGATGGTAGAGGAAGGTAGAGGTATTCTACGCCAGCAGAAAGATGCAACAAGAGACTCGAAACGGTTAGGCTGCTGCAGTCGAGAAGACGCGCACAGTAAAATAGTGGTAACGCGGGTTAAATAGACACAACTGGGATAATGTGAAGAAAATCTCAAAAAATGGAACTTGAGGAAAACTCAGGAGCTAGGTTTTTAAGGACGCCCCGTCCACGTGAGTCCCTAGTGACAAGTCTTCATTGGTTGAGGGGGCTTTTGGGGTGTTGACGGGTTTGCGGAGAGGAAGGTAGACCCCCCCACACACTCACTCACCCCCTCCTCCTCGCCCCCTCTCTTTGATTAAAAGAGACACTGAATTCATCAGGAGACTCAGATCCAACTGTTTACAGGCAATTTTCACACTGTTTGCTTTCATTACATCATTGATGAGGCTTATAATGGGGTTATTATGTGGAGCTGGTAGGTCTTTTCTCTCGTCTCTCTTTACGCGCGTGTTCAGTCAAAACTTTACAGGCTTTTTTTTTTTTACATTATCGGCATTTTCTCACGTTTGCATTTATTGGCAAGTTTCAGAATTTAGATTCATTGTTTTTCCATTTATGTTCACGTTGTTTTATAAATATCAAAAGGCTTTTATTGACGTTAGTTGACACAGATCTGCAGTTATATGCGGTTGCATGGGGTATATTTTTCTGGTTCAAAATATATACCGAAAGGAATTGTATATTATTATTATTATTATTATAAATGTTGTTATTGTGTTACTGTTATGAGGAATGCATATAATTTACTTTTTTTCACAAACTTAATGTAGCCTACATTCATTTCTAATGAATTGAGGACGTATCCAGTGCTATTTTCTTGTATTTCAACCTGTAAGCTCAACGTTTCAAAAATCATTCTAACACAAATTATATTTTTATTTTCTCGGATAAATGTGTTGTTTTTGCACTCTGCATCGAGAGCAAGTGAATTTCATTCATGCATAAATGGGCCTCAAAATCCTACTCCTCACACTTTTCTGGGAGTGTACAAAGCACCAGCATCGAATAGTTAACGTTTAGCTCATAATACGTATCTAATAGTAATACAATGCTAATGAGGGATAATAGTCCGAACAGCATGCGCTGAAAGGATGGCGTGAGCAAACTTTAACGTGCATGAAATACCATTGTCTACATTTTCGCTTCTATTTCCAAAACAGTTAGCCCCACATGACTCCCCGACAGGCCCTAATAATCGAACCCCCCATGTGACCACCAGATTGGAGGCGCACGTCGGTCTCAGACACCGGCAGGTTAGTGAATCCGCTCCCCGCTCCCATGGGGTCCTATCGCGGCTGCAAGCTGTCACATTGAGGCGGGGACAGAGATGGGAAAGAGTAGCCTACACACCCATCCTGACGTTGCCTTTCTTAACAATTGACTTGGGCTCCGGAGGTGGGTTATGGAGATTGCTTTCGAACAACTCCTTTTCCTTGCCATATTTTCGAAAATAAAATGAATGGCCTATATATTTTTCTTGGTCTATCCATTTCACAAATCAAATCTGGCATGTGTTTACAAATATGGATGTAGTTTCTAATCTTCAGATTGACAACTATATGGCTAATATATAAAGTAACCTACATGAAATAGTTACAATAATATGAAAAATAATTCAAGTGGAAACGCATTGCTGCTCCAAATGGGATTGGATCTGTCTTTTGTAGAAATGGGAGTGATTACATTTGTGATATTATATTTCTGAACTTTCCTTGCAAGAGTCATTTAAAGTAATTGTATGTACACTTTCCCACTTTATCGAAACAATTCCTCACATGGGAATGAGAGTAGACTGTAGACTTGTGTGTGTGTGTGCTTGTGTGCGTATGTGCGTGTGTGCGTGTGCGTGTGTGTGTGTGTGTGTGTGTGTGTGTGTGTGTGTGTGTGTGTGTGTGTGTGTGTGTGTGTGTGTGTGAAGGAGAAGGATGGGTCTTTGTGTAATGACGTTAGCTGCTGGTTTTGGACAAGTGTTTGGTCAGAGGAAGTAGAGATTTGCAGCCAATGGTATGACTGTGAGTCGGTGTTTTTGATATCACAAATCCCCAATGTGTGGAGGATGGATTTCAGATGAAGTATGTGTGTGTGTGTGTGTGTGTGTGTGTGTGTGTGTGTGTGTGTGTGTGTGTGTGTGTGTGTGTGTGTGTGTGTGTGTGTGTGGTGTGTGTGTGTGTGTGTGTGTGTGTGTGTGTGTGTGTTAATGTTTGAGAGATCTAAAGTATATGATGCGCAATGATACTATAACATTTCCTGTCTAAAACTGAAAAAATTGTGGTCAAATAGGACATTGTGGATAAAACCAAAAATATGTTTCTTGCACACACTCTTTGGGTGGTTGTCAGTTGTTTGTTGTATCAAGGTCGGTGTACTGCTAAATATGGTCTGTCCATTTTTTTCAGCTTATGTAGCCTAACTAATAATTGTGTATCTGAATAATATGTGCATAAACCATTTTTTTGCCATGAGGATTCTCTCATTTCAATTAGGGGTGAAGTTAATGGTTTCCTCATGCTGTAGAAAGTGCAGCTGAAATTAAGAATATTTATAGATCTACACTAGATGTCACTTATGTTAATATTTTGTTTCTGAACACTAAAACATTTCTGCTGCTGCAAATCCTTCTCCATTGTGAGTAATAACACTTACTGGGGCTTATCACTCTGGGAAATGTGGTAAAAAAAACAAAAAAACAATGTGGAGCTTTTTATTTATTCATTCGTTAAATATATATCTAGATTTGTTTTGTAAAATATGTCTCGGCTTTGGATAAGCTTCGGCATCTCTATCGTTTTGGAACATAAAGTAAAACATCGCTTTCAAGAGAAGATATGTAAAAAGATGACATTACACAATAAGCAAATAGCATGAAAAAAAAACTGGCAGGAATAGGCACACACCTGGACCAGTCAGGGATGCAAATTATGCACCTTAAAAAGCCATCAGGTATGGGACTTGACAGAAAATAATGAGAATCGCTGAATCTTTTATAAGGTTAACACTCACATTTCCCAGTCAGCTGTCACACAAGAAAGAATTTAGCACACGCATGCGGGCGAAATAAACCTTCATCGTCTCATTAAAGCTGACAGGGCCCAGGACCGGCAGCTCTCAGCGCCAGGCAGCGCACCACCTCGTTTTGTGTTGGTAATTTGCAGCGGAGACAGACCTCTCGCCACCAGAAAGAGAGCGGTAGAGAGAGGGGAGGTAGAAATTACGAGGAGCGCAAGAGTGAGGGAGAGGGAAGGTAGGCCTTGGGGGAGGGTGGAAAGATGGCTAGCACACCAGGAGTCTGATTCTCCTCTAATTGGAAGCATTGGGCATTGTCAACTGAGGATTTTCAGCCGGTCACTGACAGGTAGAGCAGTCAGGTTGATAGCGCACTTGTCAGCCCAAAAGACCAATACAAACAAAACGCTTTTGATTTAATTGGAGAGGCCTAGCCTGTGTATATGTTACCTTATAACCTTGTAACATATGCTTATGGATGAAGACAGTCATGAAAATATACAGCTGACTGAAGACTGGATGCTGGGCATTTGTGTGGTCAAGTCCGTTTCTGCGGTAACATGGACTCTTAATACAACATGATGAAACTTTGTTGCTTGTTGCTGAAACAAGCAAGGTGTTGTAGTAAACAAGTCTTCGGTTGCCTAGGCAATTCCCCACTACCTGCAGCAGCAGCACACATATAAATAGAATGAATAGAAGGTGCTTGAAACCTCTAACCCTGGCAATTCGACTGGTAAACTCATCATGGGTACACTCTCTATGTCTGCTTGGTATTGTGATGTAATTTCCATGGTAATGTAGAATGTTCATTCAAATGATGTTAACTGATGTGGCTCATACAATGGAACATATTTTTTGTAATGCCAGTTGAGTTGAATCAACAAATCACAGGACATATTGATGGATTCGCTTCCTGCTTTTACTTCCTGCTTTGCTGCTATGGGTACACTCGCAATGACTGTCAATCCACCCATTATGCCATCATTGGGGCAACATGGGGATGCCCATTCTATTCATCCTTATTTCTATTGCAGCACATGTAGTCAGGAGCGGAGGAGAAAATGTGATATTTTTTTAACTTTATGTTTATTAAAATGGTTATTACAGTGACCGCGGTCATTTGGCTGGCCAATAACCGCCACCCAAAATAACCGCCACCCAAAATAACCACCACCCAAAATAACCGCCACCCAAAATAACCACCACCCAAAATAACCACCACCCAAAATAACCACCACCCAAAATAACCGCCACCCAAAATAACCGCCACCCAAAATAACCACCACCCAAAATAACCGCCACCCAAAATAACCACCACCCAAAATTACCACCAAAATAACCACCACCCAAAATAACCGCCACCCAAAATAACCGCCACCCAAAATAACCGCCACCCAAAATAACCACCACCCAAAATAACCACCACCCAAAATAACCGCCACCCAAAATAACCACGACCCAAAATAACCGCCACCCAAAATAACCGCCACCCAAATTAACCGCCACCCAAAATAACCGCCACCCAAAATAACCGCCACCCAAAATAACCACCACCCAAAATAACCACCCAAAATAACCGCCACCCATGACTGTCACAGCCCTACGTGTGTGTTAGAGAGAGTGAGTGAGTGGGGGATCACTGAAGGGCAGGAGTAAGGGGGGCATGTGTGTATGCGTGTGTGTGTGTGTGTGTGCGTGTGTATGTTTGTGTGTGTGTGTGTGTGTGTGTGTGTGTGCGCGGTTCGGTTTGTCTGTGAAAGAAATCCCTAGCCTTCAGTTGTTCTCCCTTCATCCCCTCACTGCCCCTCTCTCATCCCTGGCCAGTCAGAAGCCAGGCGAGAGCCAGGAGAGAGTTAGGTGGCCAGTAGCTGCTGGTCTCCCAGGGCATCAGGGTTTCAGGAGGAGAGACAGGGTTTGATTCAGTCCCAGGGGGACTCCTGGCCCGGGGTTGTGCCATCAGAGCAGAACTCAATGAGTGATTCCTTTCTAACATAGGAGGGTTGATACAGTACTGTCTCTGAGACCAGAAAAGGCTGACCTAGCTATGTTGACATGCCTTTCTACACTGAGCAGTGGTCAGCAATATTGATTAAAACTTAGAACCAAAATCAACATGATGACTATGTGTACAGTATGTGTGAGCTCACTTGATAAAGTGAGTGATTTATGAGTAAATGTGAATGTGTGGTATGTGCCTGTGGATTGTCTTCCACTATGGACTTTTACCTGCATTTCTGTGTATTCTTATTAGTTGTGTTTGTGGGAATCTGTGTATATTAATTTTAAAAAAATCTAATGATGTGGACTGATGTTGGCATGCTGTCTTGATCTCCTAGTCTATGTACAGTGTGTCTCATGACTATGGGTCCATCCATGTTCCTGAACACAGGCCCTCCTGCCTCCTCACTCTGGGTCCTCCTGCTCTGTATGCCCAGTGTGCCTCTACAAGCCAGTGGTTTATTATTCTTGACAGAGTTCAATGAACACATCTGGTCTGAGGCAGAGAGGGGATGGAGAGAAGGTGCCAACAGGGAAGAGATGAGCGAGAGGATGGAGGCCGAGGATGGAGGAGAGTCTGGAGGACGAGGTGCTCCAACCATCCATCATATCAGCCTCTGGTGAAGAAAGCCAACTCCCCTAAACTATCCCTGACCCTCCTTTCCATTACTCTTGACCCCACAGTCATGAGGCCAAGGTCTGAGCCAGCACCATCACAGAGCTCATTACCACATAGAAACTACAGCTTTTACTTTGATCGAGAAGGATTGTTGAGATGGTGAACAATTAGAGTCGTCAGCTTCATAGAATGGTGTAGGTATACGGGGCATGATTGTAATATGGGACATTATTGCATACAATATTTACAATGAGCCTAATTAACCCCAATGAGTACCGCTCTTGTAATTAGCTATCGCACAGTAGAATGGAAATGAAAAGCTGAGGCGATTTGGAGGTAGAGAGGGAGGACATTTTTTCGGTAAGGTGCCATAGTTCAGTGTTAGCCTGTCGTCCGAGTGACGGTGGGTCGGTGAGCTCAGGTTGGGCCGGAGTCCCTTCCAGCTGCCACGGGGAGACACACACAAGCTGGCGGACAGCGGAGATGCTGCCCCTCTAGCCCCCAGGCCTCCAGGGGGTAGAGAACCAGGGTTGCCCCCTAGCCTCTAACCCGCCATCGGAGACAGAGCCAGGGCTGCACCCTTGCCCTCTTCCCTCCATGTGGGGGGTTGTGGCTAGGGAAGCTAGTCTGATGTCAATGAATCACCGCATACGTGTCAGCAGACAGGACACATTCTCCTCACAAGACTAATGACTTATGTGTTCAGCTAGCTGGGTGAATGGATACCTTGGAAGTATATACGGTATGTTGAATTTAATGACCTTGTTAGATGGATAACATTGGCTTAATGTCAACACAGTAATGTAGTCGTATATGTGAAGTTCACCATCTTTTATATGTTTCTAGTCTATATATAATACGCTAAGCCTTCTAAGTGACGGGAGGGTCTACTCCTTTTTAGCGCCGAGGCTAAAAAGAAGTGCATCGTCCTCTTACATGACAAGCCTACTGTCAACTTTATGTTCCGCTGTGTTTTGTATTTGAGTACATTTTCCAGTTTCTTTGTGTTTGGAATGGCAGGGTTCGGCTACTACAGGAGAGTCAGCTGTCATAATGCAAATCATGTAAGAAGATCACTATTGTGTCATGTCAATGCCATTATGACGTCATTTCGCTCCCAAGGAAAAGCCTACAAA
Source organism: Salmo salar (assembly GCF_965601325.2). Classification (NCBI taxonomy): domain Eukaryota; kingdom Metazoa; phylum Chordata; class Actinopteri; order Salmoniformes; family Salmonidae; genus Salmo; species Salmo salar. Next base: position 148,960,279 of record NC_138291.1, on the reverse strand, counting down.
ATCCCAGGGTCATTATGACGTCATTTCACTCCCAAGGAAAAGCCTACAAAATCCCAGGTCCATTATGATGTCATTTCACTCCCAAGGAAAAGCCTACAAAATCCCAGGGTCATTATGACATCATTTCGTTCCCAAGGGAAAGCCTACAAAATCCCAGGTCCATTATGATGTCATTTCGCTCCCAAGGAAAAGCCTACAAAATCCCAGGTCCAGCTGCTCAGTGGGTAAATTCTATAAAAATAATAAAGTACGGGAAGATAGTGAAATTCAGAATGACATATACTGTACAAACACATACACGCACGCACCCACATACATGCACGGGCACGCACACACACACACACACGCGTGCAGCTTGGCAGGGGTTCCAGCATTCAGTTCTTCTCTCTGGCTCATAATGTGGCCAATATGCAGGTAATATGTGGGGTCGCAACATCTCAATTATCACACCTCCTGTCAGTGGTTAAACTGGGCTCCCAATCCTCCAGTTATAACCACTACCCCTCCCTCCCTCACATCCCACCCTCACTCTCGCCCCACCCGCCGTGACTTTTATTGCTTCATTAGTAGGCTCCACATGCTCCAGGGCACACCCACGCTCCACAAGCCTGCAAACCCTAACAAGTTTGGGCAGACTAGGGGACGATGAGCGGACCCTTGCCCACTGCACCACACGGCACTGTCCTGGCCCACATTGCCTGCCTGCTCCTGGGATAAAGATGATGGGAGTAGTGGGGTGCATGGGGCTCTTTGACCAAGCCTTAGAACAGTCTACATGAATCCGTGCATATTATCCTGCCTGTACCCTCACAATCCTCTGTACTGTAATCTTTACACATGAGTACAGATTGATGAATTGCTTTTCAATACGTTCATGTTTTCCATTGCAAAATACATTACACTGAGGAGGTACAGTACATGTATGCATGCATGTCATACGTGTTCACATGTGTGCACACGTGTACCTATGTGTGCGTGTTAGGGGGGGGGGGGGGGGGGGGGGGTTGGAGAATAAGACCCCAGAAAATGCTCATTAGAGTTGACCTTGGCATTTCTGGTCGGCGCTTGATAGATGGGGTACAGGGCCAAACAAGCCCCTGGGGAGCCATGATCATATCTTATATTGTACACACACCTCCCTCCTACTGACCCCGTCCCCCCGTCCCCCCGTCCCCCCGTCCCCACTCACTCACACTGCTCTGCTCTACACGCATCACAGGCAGAATAAATCTGTTTCTGACACACCGAGCAGAGAGAGAGAGAGGAAGGGGGAAAGGAGGAAGGGGAGGCCAGAGGGAGTACGGTGAGACTGGAGGGAGGGGGTCTTGGCGAGAGATGGAGGATTTTAAAGAGAGAGAGAGAAAGAGGAAGAGGGAGGGAGAGGTGATGGGCGAGAGAAGAAGACAAGAGTAGAAAAACACACAGAGGACCCAGAAAACCCAACAGCTCACTGAGGTGTCATTAGCTACATAAGTCAGCTGTGGTTTTCCACTGTAAGTGTCTGCTAGACACAAGGAGCGTTAAAGGGAAAATGAGGAAATTGGCTGTGTGGGGAGGGGGAGAGGGAGGGAGAGGGGGAGGGAGTTAGGGAGGGGGAGAGGGAGGGAGAGGGGCAGGAATGATGATGAGTCTGAGATGAAAGACATTCATTCTCAGGTGTCTTAGTGGTGTGTGCGAGTTTGGTCTCTCTTACCTGTCCCCCCACCTCACAACACACACACACACACACACACACACACACACACACACACACACACACACACACACACACACACACACACACACACACACACACACACACACACACACACACACACACACACGCACACACACGTTATGTTCTTCTGTCCTCTTGGGGACATAAAACTAATTTCCATTCAAATCCCATTTTCCCTAACCCCTAACCCTGAACCTAACCTTAACCTGTAACCCTAACCCTAAACCTAACCACAAACCCCTTATCCTAATTCTAACCCTAGCCCTAACTCTAACCCTAACTCTCAAACTAACCCCTAAACTTAAAATAACCTTTGTCCTCAAGGGGAAGTGGGAAATGTCCCCCGAGGTGGAATTGTCCTTGTTCTTCTATCCTTGTGGAGACCTTTTGGGATTTTAGGTCCCCACAAGGATAGAAGAACCCCCCCCCCCCACACACACACACACACACACCCTCCTGTAATACCCCTAGTCCCAGTCGGGGGACCCACCAAACACAGAGACATGAGGCAACATCCACCTCCAGGATGGAAAGTTTCCACCCTGTCTAGAAGCTCTATCCACAGGGGTGGCTTCACATGCTTCTGGCTCTTTGCGTCAGGAGAGTCCCACTCCTAATTGAGCTTTACTACAAAGTATGTTTACATGCACACCAATAATTAGATATTATCGGGATTATGGCAGTAGGCTAAGTGTGGCATTGGTCATGTAAACACCTAACTTATCTAAAATCGTCAAGGTCAAAATCGGAGGAAACATACGCCGATTAAAACACATGGTTTTCTCAGCAATCTTTCGAATTATCGAAAAATAACGTGTGGTAGAACGTTTGATTTTCTGCATTTATCAAAGTCCCTTCAGATATGTCCATGTAAACAGGAATATTAGGGAAATTGTTCTTCTTGCAAAGCATGTGAATGTTTAAATCAAACTATTATATTAATCTGACTATTCACAATAATCATATTATTGTGTGCTTGTAACCATACTGTTTCCTGGGTTGTTTGTGATGCATTAGTCATAGCTCAATCGTCAATTTTACAAGGTCATACTCATAAGCCTATATTAAGGGTTTAACTTGAGTTATTGACAGCTTCAAACATTCACTTTTGACGTTTCGGCTGAACATTTGATTGAATATCAGTGAATCTCTACAAGATGCTATCATCCTTTATGTCAGTCAACGGTGCACTCTGAAACAAAACAAAACATGGGTCAGAAAAGGACAATTTGCAGTGTCTTTGGAAATATTTTCAACACTTCCCCTGTAAAATATATTTAGTTTCCCCTCCTCGATCCTCTCAGTCTGTCTATCTGTCTGCCTGTCCGTCTATCTGTGTGTGGAGGGCTGGGAGGGCCTGATGTCTTACCTGCTGTGTTCTGACAGTTACGGCAGCAGCACACAGCGCAAAGATGTTGCTGTAATTGCACCTGGTTGCGTCATGAAAAAGTAACAATTTGCTGTCAAGGACGTCAAGGTGTCAGTGTTCAGCAGGAGCTGATAATGTATTGACTGCCTCCAGTGCGCGCACACACACACACACACACACACACACACACACACACACACACACACACACACACACACACACACACACACACACACACACACATCCATGCACACACACACACATCCATGCACACACGCACACACACACACACACACACACACACACACACACACACACACACACACACACACACACACACACACACACGCACGCACACACACACACACGGCTTCTCAAAGTTCCAGAAATAGAGTCAAAACGGTGAGAGAGGGTGGAGAAAGACAGAAGACGCCAAACTCTGAGATATGAATTGCCTTGTATCACCTCACAAATCTAAATCATTTATTATACATGGTCTTGGTAAGTTAAATATTACACAATTACCACCTGGCTGCCTTTGATTTCTGTGACTGGTGTCATGACCATCCATTGGCTGGCAGTCCCAGGCCGGATAAACAGAAGGCTGTTCCTGTTCTGAAGTGGACACATCTGGACCCCTCTGCTCCTGACTGACTCTGTCTGATGATGAACACAAGGCCTCAGGAGAGGGGCCAACCTTCTCTAGTCCGTACTGAAGGAATGCTATATCCTTTGAGAGAGAGGGAGCGTGTGGGCAGGGGGAGCAATATCAAAGGGTGGAGGAGAGAGTAGCACATATGACAAGGGCACTGGGGAGAGGGGAGAGCACTGCACTCACACATCAGTGGAGCTCACCTTTGATCCAGAGCAGGCCCTACAAAGCACGATGGACAGGGGCGTAGGAGCGACTCTGGCATTGGGGGGGCACACATTTTGCTGCGAGGGTCCGGGGACATGCTTACGAAAAATAAAAACCCATTTCTAGTGACTTTTGAGAAAATTATGAAATAAAAATGTTTTACTTACAAATGGGCAAACTTACAAGGCTAAGGGGGGCCTTGCAGAAGGGTGCTTACTCGGTAGCCCAATCAGTCTAAAAGCCATGGCCTTCCATTCTGTACTGAATACCAGTGTGACTGTTAACCTGTTATGGCTAGGGGGCAGTATTTTCATAGCTGGATAAAAAACGTACCCGATTTAATCTGGTTACTACTCCTGCCCAGTAACTAGAATATGCATATAATTAATGGCTTTGGATAGAAAACACTCCAAAGTTTCTAAAACTGTTTGAATGGTGTCTGTGAGTATAACAGAACTCAAATGGCAGGTCAAAACCTGAGAGATTCCTTTACAGGAAGTGGCCTGTCTGACCATTTCTTGAACTTCTTTGCCATCTCTATCTTTTACAAAGGATCTCTGCTCTAACGTGACACTTCCTACGTCTTCCATAGGCGCTCAGAGCCCGGGAAAAACCTGAATGTCGTCATCCCAGCCCCAGGCTGAAACACATTATCGCCTTTCTCAAGTGGCCGATCAAGGGACTGTGGGCTTAGGCGCGTGCCCTGGCCGCCCCCGTCTTTGTGATTTTTCCTCTGTTTGCCGAAAAGGAGATTCCCGGTCGGAATATTATCGCTTTTTTACGAGATAAATTGCATAAAAATTGATTTTAAACAGCGGTTGACATGCTTCGAAGTACGGTAATGGAATATTTAGATTTTTTTTGTCATGAATTGCGCCATGCGCACGACCCTGATTTACCATTTCGGATAGTTTCTGGGACGCACGAACAAAACGCCGCTATTCGGATATAACGATGGATTATTTGGGACCAAACCAACATTTGTTATTGAAGTAGCAGTCCTGGGAGTGCATTCTGACGAAGACAACAAAGGTAATAACATTTTTGTTATAGTAAATATGATTTTGGTGAAGGCTAAACTTGCCGGGTGTCTAAATAGCTAGCCCGTGATGGCTGGGCTATGTACTTAGAATATTGCAAAATGTGCTTTCACCAAAAAGCTATTTTAAAATCGGACATATCGAGTGCATAGAGGAGTTCTGTATCTATAATTCTTAAAATAATTGTTATGCTTTTTGTGAACGTTTATCGTGAGTAATTTAGTAAATTCACCGGAAGTGTTCGGTGGGAATGCTAGTTCTGAACGTCACATGCTAATGTAAAAAGCTGGTTTTTGATATAAATATGAACTTGATTGAACAAAACATGCATGTATTGTATAACATAATGTCCTAGGAGTGTCATCTGATGAAGATCATCAAAGGTTAGTGCTGCATTTAGCTGTGGTTTTGTTTTTTGTGACATTATATGCTAGCTTGAAAAATGGGTGTCTGATTATTTCTGGCTGGGTACTCTGCTGACATAATCTAATGTTTTGCTTTCGCTGTAAAGCCTTTTTGAAATCGGACAGTGTGGTTAGATAAAGGAGAGTCTTGTCTTTAAAATCGTGTAAAATAGTCATATGTTTGAAAAATGGAAGTTTTCAGATTTTCGAGGAGTTTGTATTTTGCGCCACACCTATCATTGGATATTGGAGCAGGTGTTCCGCTAGCGGAACGTCTAGATGTAAGAGGTTTTAAAGTTGCTCACATTCACTTTATTTCCATTCATACACTTTTTACTTAAACTTACTTTAACTTACACAGTGCTTTTTCTCTCACTCACACACTGCCACATTGCATGCAACAGCCGAGAGTGAGAACAAAGCAGTCAGTGGGGGCAGGGGGAGTAACTCATGTTCCAGCAGCAGGGGCCTTTTCAAATGAAAAGTCCCTCAATGAATCTGGTGTCTCATTTTTTTTATTTATTGGGGGGGACCATTTTACCTGCCTCTAAAATTGGGGGAAACATGTCCCCCCTGTCCACCCCAGCTCTTACGCCCTTGAAATGAGTGCCCAGAAAGAAAGCCCCAGCTCAGGCATAATTTCTGGAACATCCAATGCTCAGCTCCCTCTTCACACCGTCCAACTATGTGATCATCTGTGGGAGATTAAATGAAGGAGGATGATGTGTCTGGTTCCATCAAGACTAGTCAAAGCACCTAAAGTTTTTTTTTTTACATCTAACTTGAAAGGGTGGGAATTGACTCCAAGAAAATAAACTGATCTTAATATCTGTGGTTTTTAGTACTACAAAGTCAAGGGAGAGAATGACAAGAGGCACACAATTCCTCTCTCAAATGAAAGATGAAGTAAGTTTAAAGCCTCCTAAAGGTAAACTAAAAACGTTCTATACTCCCATTCAGCAGTAATATGTTCTCATTGTTGTTTAATGAACCATCAATAGACCAGCCTGGAGCAGCTTAGAGGATGGGGATTGTTGTGGAGGCGCTCCCAGGGTTGAGTCTCTGTGTAGGGGTCAGGGTTTGTAGAGCTCTAGGCTGGTTCCCTCCGATGGTTCCCAGAGTTCTAAAGGCATCCATCCTAATCTGCTCTCCTGTCATGATCTCCCTGGCTGATCATCTTCTCATGGGCCACCTCTACCATCCTTTACCAGCAGCTCCAAGCACTTTTGTTCCTTTCTCTGGCTGTGTGTGCGTTTGGGATTGGCCAAGTGGCCCAGATTAGCTGCCCTGACCTCAGAATGGTTCCAGTCTTCTTCTACTCTCTCTCGCTTCATTAAATCTTTGTCTTTCACTCTCTCTGTCTCCACCCCCCTTATGCACATGCACACAAATGCTAACGTAAACAATGCTTCCTATTTGTTCCCTCTTCACTACACATCATCATCCAATGTGTCATAGACATTTCAATAATCGACAGCGGCTCTTTAGGAGCCAATGGATCTCTCTAACCCAAACCCATAGGTTTAAAGTCGACTGTCCGTGGACCGATTCACCCCACATAGGGTTACAGTAATTAAGCCTGCTGTCCTTATTTCTCTTGATTCACCTTGCATGTATTTCCCCCCTGATGCCCCCTCCCCCAGCCGCCTTTCCTCCCTAAACTGATTACCTCTCTCTCCCGCCCCCTCAGTGGCATTTAGCTATTCTCATTTCCATGTACATGCCCTTGCTGTGCGGCCTGCGAGCTGCTGAGATTGATCAAGAACGCCGCAGTGTGTTTTATTACACGTCAGTCGGAGGCTGCTACCAGACGCAGTGGGCACACACATGCACACCAGCCCACGCAGCCGGGTACACTAGTGGGTAAACATGTTTTCTTGATCGTCCATGCACAAGCACATGCATATGCGCACGCACACAGGCACACAAAACATCCACACATACTGCACAAACACTCATCATACTGTAATTACACGCGTTAAAGCCTGTGGATATGCTCACATTGCACAGATATACTTATGAGTCAGAAAAATGCATTTAAGCATTTGGTCTGTATATCTTCTTGTCCAGTGAGGAGAAATGATGGTTAGCATGCAGATTGCTATCACTCAGAGGAATGGTGATTTTACTGTAAGATCTTGGCAGTGATCTATCCTTTCCTCTCTTAGGCCTACTGAGCTGACAGATATTAATATGCAAAATAGGAGGATGCTGAACAAAATGATGATAATTAAGCGAAGATGTTCTGGGTAGTGTCGCGCTTAAGAACGTGCACGTGGGACCCAGCACATGGTAAGCCATATGCCTCCGAGCAGTTAGTGCTGTGCTTTGGGGTGGGGGTGAAGGTCTGTTCTGCACAGGCACTGTCAAAATAGAACCTCAGAGAGTTTAACTGTATGCTTACGCCACTTTATAGAGTCATTAGGAGGGAAGGACTGCATCTTAGGTCTTTTTATTTAGGCTATACCGGGAAGCGAGGGAAGGGATCAAGGATGACCCGAATCGAGTAATAGCTGCAAACTTATGGTAGGTAATACAGTATTCGGGCATGAAACCACATATTATTTCACACAGGTCAAAGGTTACAGTGCATTCTTCCTGTGCCAGGGTCCTTCCTCTCTTTAAGTAAAATTCCTACTATAGATAATGTCTTATAAAAATGTCTCCTCTGGATAAGGTTGGTTGCCTTAACCCTCTAGGTGGCCACCTCCCCTCTCTTTCCTCTCCCCCACCCCCAGCTGATCTCACTCTGTCCCTGAGGAGGTGAGGCGAGCGGGAGGATTCCATGCTGCCGGGGGCGACAGGCAGGCTCTCTCTGCCATCCTCTTACACAAACGGCAGGATCAGTGCTCCACACAAGAATAATTAGAAGATAATGGGGAGTAATGCGGCCCGATCTGTCCCGATTATCTCCTGGCACCCACTAGGCACAGCGCCATCTGGTGCCTGATCTGGGGACAGCAGCTCCTGTGCTATCTGAAAAGAAAGCAGGCTTAGTATTAATCTCACCCCCCGCTCTGTTTATTGACTGTCTGTTTTGGTGTGTATGTGTGTGTGTGTGTGTGTGTGTGTGTGTGTGTGTGTGTGTGTGTGTGTGTGTGTGTGTGTGTGTGTGTGTGTGTGTGTGTGTGTGTGTGTGTGTGTGTGTGTGTGTGTGTGTGTGTGTGGTGTGTACGTGTGTCACAGTCACAGATGAAAAGTGAGTTTGAATTTATGAATGTCTGTCAGAGTACCGTTGCTGAGAGATTGTTCCTACATGGACAAGTGTCCACCATGCTGCTTTCTCCCAGCTTAACTCACGCCCTGCTCTCGTCTTAACCAGACAGTCTCTCCCCCCAGGCAGCATTGGGCCAATTCAATAAGGCACTCCATTGTATGGGCAGTGTGGCCTGTTGTTTAGAGAGTTAAGGCTCTTTGTGCCGTGTGTTTACAGATGCTTTACATACCCGTCAGAATTCAGGGCTCTCTCTCTCTCACCCACCGTCACACACACTCAGCAGTCTAATCCCCATAATGCCATAGCCATTCCAGATATTAGATCCTACAGAGAGACGCTGGTTTACCGGAAGACATAAAAAAGATTGCCGTCTGTATTGTCAAGTATATAGAAAAGAGTCATGTGTATCAATATCATCTGAAGAATGGTACGCTTTGTAATAAATGTTATTATGCAGCCGGGGATGGACAATCAATTTGCTTCAACCTCACATCAAAATACACCTTGTAAAATCCACTGACAAAGGAGATGTTTAGTAACACACATATACACACTATCTTCAGAACTTCCAACCACAACATTCTGCCTGTTCCTACTGTATATGCCACCCCCTCCCCACCAACTCCCCCAATCCATAGCCACCACTTCCACCTCTAGTCTACAACCCCCTCATACACCCCTCATCTCTCCTCCTGTCCCACTAATTTGCTCTCCATGCACAACCTGGCTGTTTATTGAGATGCTAACTCTCTTTATGAGCACCTAATCCTGGAGCAGGGGGGATAATTTATGAAGCATTTACATGAAGAAGGCCAGCTAATTGGGAGCATGTGTCTGAGTAAGCCTTGGCGACGCCTCCATACTGCAGATGAGCAGGCCAGGATTCTGACTCTCTGCCTGCCATACCGTACAGTATAGCCTCATAATCACCATCTCTTTCTGGTAATGATACGTCAAATCCATCCTTCTTCAATATATCACTCCCCTCAACAATTTAGCCCTTAAAACTTCATCTCTGTGATATATTGGTGTAACAATTGAAACATTTTTATTGTGTATTTTCAGAGTGGTAGCTAGTCAGTCATGGTAGGTCTACAGCAGCGGCATACAGGGACTCCAAATCCTCCCTTTGTTTGCTTGGACACGTACGGTAGCCAATCCGCAAGCAGCTGTCTTCTCCGACTAACTTGTACCATTCAGCGCCCAAATGACCCGGCCAAGAGATACTCAGCCATGACTTTCAAGGCCTGACCTCCAACCTGCCGTGTCCAGAGGGTCAAAGGCCAGGGCGGACAGTTCTCTCCCCGCCAGCCGAGAGAGCAGTGGCCATTTTTATGTCAGATAACATGTATCTCACATAACTTCCACCGCCACAGTTTTTACGTCCCTCTTCGCTCCATCCACCGGCTTCCTCATTTACATCAGGTCGTTTGTTATTACTTTATGGTTATATATGGGGCTTTGTCTGGATGTGCATGTACCTTCACCACTCCCAGCTGGTCCCCATTAATAACTGGGCCCTGGCAGCGGGCGGCAGGCGGTGGGGAAAGGCAGGCAGAGGCAGGGAGACAGAGAAGCTTGTTAGCGTCATAGCCGAGCACAGGGGCCCAGCGTGGGAGAGGGGACGGGAGTGGATGGGTGAGTAGGACTAGAGAGGAAACAGGAGGGAGACGTACAGTGCAGTACACACACCAGGCAGAAGCCATACATATAAACACTACAAACACATTCCAGACCAACACACAACTCAACCACAGTCCCAAGGTTGATGTAATGTGTCAGCGATCAGCCCATTGCAATCGCACAAAATGTATCGTCGTTGGCTACATCTCTGTGTAAACATGTTTGTGTTATTCCATATGTCTGGCCATAGTGTCTGTCTGTGAGCCACCAGTCAGACGTGTTGGGGTGAAAGCATAATGAGGCTGCTGAGTGGACAGAGCTGAGCAGGCCATACACGATGCAGACAGGCTCCATTGTGGGTCACACACAGCAGGCAGCAGAATCCCTCAAATCTGCCTGCCTGATCAGCGCTGTGGGAGCCAGCAGGGAATAAAGGCGTGGAAATAGGATTTATTTAGCACGGCTCATCAAAAGGGAATTAGCAGGGTTTGGGAAGGGAAGACGGGGTCTGTTTAGGGCCAGGATGAATAGTAGGATGATCTCTATAATCCCAGACCCCCCTTTACTCCCTCCCAAAAAATTACTCTTTATGACTTAGCTCTTATGTAGCCTCACTCAATCAGTCAAACTAAATGCAGGCCAAAGTAACACATATTTTACGAGATTAGATCTTCAGAGCAGATGTAAAGATCTAATCTCGTACATTTTTGTTACTTTGGCCTACATTTAGTTTGACTAAATGGCCCACATGGCCCAGATGTAAGGCTGTTGTGTCTGTTGTTCTGGTCTTTTTTGTAATTCTTCCTCCTCCCTCACAACATGGCGGGGAGCTGTCAGCCTCGATCATGGCAGTGCTGATGGCATAGAGCTGGCTGCCGAACACACCACAAACAACGAGTGGCAGTGTGTAAACTAAAGCAAACAAAACCCCTCTCCACTCCTCCAAAGGCAGGATCCCTCCCAACTGCCACCTCGCCAACGCTGATGAAACACACTGAAACAGAGAACGTCCATTAAATAGGAACGCAACGGGAAACGCTGTACTGTAAAAGCCCGTATAATACAACGGAGCTTGTTCAGGCTTCCCCATCACACTTACTGTTGTTCATTATCCCTGGCAGGCACCGTTGCGTTTGTGTTGTGACTTCTCAGGCTGAGCCTCAGACAGAGACACAGAGGCACATGTGTGGCGGTGCTTATCACAAACAGCTGCAGAAGTGACAGGGTGACTGGCATTCTCCCTCTGACAATGTGATGACAGACAGAGGCTACAGTGCAGCCTATCTTGCTGGAGTTTCTTCATCAATATTCACCCTTTTACCAGAATCAAATTCTTAAGTCATTAGTAATGCATAGCCAGTCTGACTGTCTCGAGTTGGCCTAAAGATGTAAGCTGTAAATGCTTACTGAGCAGCTTCGTTAAACGCTTCTCTTAATTTCCCTCTCAATATCAAGCCATCCTGGGCCTGTATCCACACAGCCTCTCAGAGTAGGAGTTTTGATCTAGGATCAGTTATGCCTTTTAGATCATAATGAATACGATTATATGGAAAGATCCTAGATCAGCACTTCCACTCTGAGACTCTTTGTGGATACGGGCACAGGGCTTAAATGAGGCTAAAATCCACAGATTTATACAAATGAAGTTTTAATTGTGTTTAATGTATTCAATGCTATTTACCTGCTTTTTCTTCCCCCACGGGTGATCTCCCTCCTCCACCCTCCTTCTCTCTCTCTCTCTCTCTCTCTCTCTCTCTCACTCTCTCTCTCTATCTGTTCTCTAGAGTAGTTCTATTAGAATGGCTTGGCCAGAACAAGCAATGCTGAGCCCATATTTTTCAGCGCAAAGGTAATTCCTGTCACCTCCCCCAGTTTATGTGTCTTGGAGGCTCCCTGTGTCCCCCACAGACCCATAACAGACCCATAGCTCCTTTATGTAACACCCGGGGGATGCTCACTCTACCCCCTGCACAGGTACAGCTCTGCCTCTGAGAAACCAACACCATCCGTAACCTGTCTGATGCACGCATGGCGCTGCACTGCATCGTGCCGGAGCCCACGCTTTCCCTGTCCCCCATCTCCTCCCTTCTTCCTGCTCCTCTCCGATCCATCTCTCCGCTCGCTCTCTAACTCTCTCTGCGCCCCGCAGCCCAATCATCGGCGGCCCCCATTTCCCGTGATTTATCGCTCCCTCCTCTGGTGAAAACCAATAGATCAGCCATGCAGCGGGGGGCCTTGGAGGCAGAGAGGGACCAGGGATGGGGGACAGGGACGGGGACAGGTAAGGGGACTGGCGACTCTGGGGGGGGGACCCAAGCTATGATGAAGTGCTTTGAGAAGCAGAGGAAAAACCAACGGCAGCATTGTGCTCACAGCCGGTGTCCTGCTATCATACAGTGTCCACTGAATACGTCATACAGCACAACATACACACATCTCTCTGGCTTATCGCACTCTCTTTCACTCTCCCTAACTCCTACATCTCTGCAGCTATGATCCTTTTATCTGATCTTGTTTTTTATATCTTCAATTCTCCACCTATCCCTCTCTCCTTTAACCCTTACTCTATTAGGATTTCAACAACCATCTTGAGAGCTGTGATAGATTAGCTGTCCAAGATAGACAGACAGACAAACAGCGAGCAGTGAGGGAGGCAGACGGACAGTGAGGGAGACAAACAGTGAGGGAGACAGACAGACAATGAGGGAGACAGACAGACAGTGAGGGAGACAGACAGACAGTGAGGTAGGGAGACAGGCAAACAGACAGTGAAGGAGACAGAAAAATAACTGATGGAGAGGCAAGGGTGACAGTGTTCTTACTGGTCCAGTATTTGTTTGTTTTGGAAGCGAGCCATTTCTGTGGTGGTCATCAGATCATTGACATGAGGGAGCACATTGGAGGGGTGTGTGACTGCTTGACCCGGACACAAAGCACCCCAAAAGAGCCCTGTCAAAATGGTAATTATGTTTTATAGAGACGTGTTCTCTCTCCTAATCTCTTGGCAATCTTTTTCTACCTCTCATTCTACCTTCACCACCACTTCTTGGGGAGACAAAACAATGGAATGAAACTTTGCTATTGGGAGGGCAGTTGAAGAGTCACACAGGTATGACCAAACAGCTGACTCACTGGCTTACTGGACACCTGGCCTCTTTTGCCAAAATGAGGCTGGGAGGTGGAGCTGGGAGTCCTTTGGGTGTTAATTTCACTGCAAGCATCAAATGGATTTAGGACAGACTGAGCGTGTCCAATCAGAGCAGTGAGGCTTTGAATGAGCAACATTCACCTTGGTCTGGACTGGAAAAGGGTGACACACACACACACACACACACACACACACACACACACACACACACACACACACACACACACACACACACACACACACACACACACACACACACACACACACACACACACACACACACACACACACACACACACACACACACACATTTGAGTCCTTTGAGGAACTGAGGAAATGAGAGAACAGAGGAGAACGAAAAAATATATATTTCAGATAACATCCCTATTGCAAATAGGAGCAGGACAATGGCGCTTAGCAAAACTGCTAACAATGAGCGCAAGAGAAATCCCCTATCCTACAGGGGCCCGACAGCACGCTTTCTATTTCCATAGTCATTTAAATACAGTAATCTCATTTTCTGCATCAGCTGAAGGGGCATGCTAAATTTCCCTGTGTGAGGACGGGGGCAGGAGGTACGTGGGTGTAGGATTAGTGTATTTTCTTGTGTATCTCTGGGGTCGGTCAGATTCTGGGGGGGTGGTATATGCATGTATGTGCAGAGTGTGTGTTGGGAGGAGAGAGGAGTGGGTAGCTACGGGGATGTCATATCAGAGATCTGACAACAAAAGGGGGGAGAGGAACAAAAGCTGTTTCAATTCTTCTCCTCTTTCGGTCCAGTGGAACAGTTGATGAAGCTTAAATGAAGTAGAATTAGGAGATCAAGCAGACAGCTAGTGTTGGTGGTATCTGTGAGGCCCCCTAGGGCTCCAGACCAGGGCTTGGGGAATTTAGCTGGGGTTAGCTGACCCGGATGGAATCGAGAGGGAGGATGGAGAGAGAGGGGAGGGGTAGGAGATAAGGGAATGAAGTATTCCCTAAATGTGATAATCTCCAATCACCTCAAACATCAATTCTGTCAAGGCTTCGGTTAATGAGCTCACAGCCGATCGAGCATGATGCTCCCCTTCCTCTCCTCCTTCCCCTCTGATTCTCTCTTCCTCTCCCTTGCCCTCTCTCATCATCACTGTTGTTCTTTTGATTTAATCCCTCTCACTTCAGCTGATTTGAGCAAGACGGTAAGGAGGGATGGAGGGATGGAGGGTAAAGCCTATTACCCAAGCCTCTCTGCTCTCGTCTATCTAAATGCTAACGATGTGAGGGAGCGAGTGAGAGAGAGAAAAGAGAAGGAGAGATAGAGAGAGAGAGAGAGAGAGAGAGAGAGAGAGAGAGAGAGGAGAGGGGATATGTTGGTGAGGGAGGACACGATGCGGCAGAGGGGGGCTAATCTGCAGTTGCCTGGGGTCCCAGAGAGGGGTTTGGTTATTTTGAAAGTGGGTTAGCTGAGGAGAATCACAACATCCTGTATGCTGACCCTTCATCCCCAGGGTCAAAGCACCTGATCTGTCCTCTTACTTCCACTCGAGCTGCTCTGACACACCGCAGCTGCCCAGAGCCCTGTGCTCCGCTCAGCCAGGCTCTCCACCAGGGCTCGGTGTGCTCATTTGTACCTACTTTAACTCCACTATTGATTAAAACCTGGGTATTCTTTTACTGCATGAAATTAGATGCTGCAGATTGATTCGGCGTTGGCTGGTGTAGTTGGTCGGAAAAGACTGGGGTAAAAGCTGTGGGTCACCTTGAACTGAGAGTAATGTCTGTTTCGATCTGCTCGGAGCGCTGCATCTTGGGACCAGAGATATCTTCTATTGTTTGGTATGAGTTTTCCTGCTCCCTCTGTCTCTGGAACATTTTTTTTTCTAGTTAGTTTTTCCTTCTGCAGTGCCCTAAGACCCATGAAAATATAGATGAACACAAGACAACAATTTGAACTTAAATACCTGTAGTAGTTGCATCCTGCAGCACCAATTTCAGCTGCAGCTGCTGTGCTTTGGTGGCTCTTTTAAGTGACAGTAGACCTGAGTATAGATGACGCACAAATCTATACCTTAATAAACATACATTTTCAAATACCATTTCACATGACATTTTAAGTCACATTTTAATTATACTTGATGTAGAGGCCACTACATCAATTTGATCTCTCACAACATAATTACCATCTAAGTACAAATAGTATTCTGTTCCGCTTTATGCACTGTTATTGTCATTTTCATCTTGATTTGTTATCACTGGACCCAGCATTCAATTAATATTCAATACACAAGAAGAACAATGGTATGAATTTCCTGGAAACACACACAGGCCTACTAAGTCTGTCTTTACGCTTGGCAGAGGTAGCCACTTGTTCTCTGCATTATTCTACCCTTTCAATTGCCTTGTTTCAAGAATCCCATTTGATTTCATATTGGCCAATGAAACAGCAGTGGGTGAGAGGCAAGTGAGCAATCAATCTTTGTAATGTGATACGCGGCTGGAGTACGGTGAGTAAATGTTTGCGCAGGCAGCCATCCAAGCTCTGCAGTCAAACGAATTGAGGAGAAAGAGAATCTATCCAGGGCAGGCCTCTCTCTTTATCTCTGCCTCTCTCCACAGCAGCAGGGTATCAAGCACATTATATTCCAGCGCTCTGTGCATTTTTTATATAGGCCCGGCTTTTATGTTTTATGTACGCCAGCTCAGGGGAGAACAGCTGTGTGGGCGCTGCATCCTCTGTAAGTTGAGAGAGAGAACTCATTTCACTGGAAGAAGTGGAGCAGAATGCCAAACGCAGGCAGGCAGGCAGGCAGGCAGGCAGGCAGGCAGGCAGGCAGGCAGGCAGGCAGGCAGGCAGGCAGGCAGGCAGGCGGCAGGCAGGCAGGCAGGCAGGCAGGCAGGCAGGCAGGCAGGCAGGCACCTCGCTTGTCAAGGCAGCAGCACACTACCTGGATACCAACAGGAACAATGGAAAGCAGAGGTTGCCTGGGCTATTACATTATCATAATGCTCAGGAACAGCAGTACACATAGTTGTATTGCAGGAAAAACACAAAATAGTACATGAAATGCAAAGGTTCTTGGGTTATCAAGCAGTGACTATATGATAGGGTGAACAGATGTGAGCTCTGAACGTGTTATGTACAAGCGATTATGTTAACACAGTGAGCATGTTTTTTTCATCCTGCTGATTTTTATATTTACTAAGACAGTGCAGAATGTATTGCTGTAATAAGAGGAAACTGTACTCATTTAGTATACAGAATTTGAATTGAATACATGAAATATCTGATCTTCAGACTACAGTTAATACAAGTGGGGACTGTTAACACCTATTATATTATTCTATGTGTATTTAATACATGGAGAACAGCGTGATCTTCAGACTACAGTGAATACAAATGTGAACTGCTTGAAGACATATTCTATGACTTACTTAGTCTTCTTTATTCCTATGTGAAACATCAGTGTCTGTTTCAAACCCTAAATGATGTAGAACAATTGTGCCCCATTAAAGGTTGAAATGTTTCTGCTGATATTTTTTGCAGGCATACCTCCTATAAAAAAGTGCTAATGGATTACTAGAGCTGTTAAATGTGTGTCCCAGCTTCCGGCCCCTCCCCACTCTGCTGTCCCTTCTCCCAGTTGTTCTACATGGCATGCACCAAGCTGACATTATCTTGTTTGGAGAGCAACACTGCTCTCTAGTGTTCAGAACCTTTCACCAGTACAGACTTCACTACTAAATCATCCACCAACACATATCACAGGCCTTGATACTCCTGCAACAGATTCACATAAAAAATAAACACATTTAAAAAAAAATTGTCTGAGAATATCACCCAAAAGACAATGTTTTTATTCACCACTAATGTTCTAGTATTTCTACGAGGCTGCCCATAGGTTGCAATACTGCCATGATGATATTTAGAGAACCATAAGTGCCTTTTTTTTTGTGGACATGTGATTGGTTCAAGCATCCTTTTGTCCTCAACCTCTTACTCTCATGAAGGGTTTCTCACCTCCATTAGTACTGTACAGTGAAAACAAAGAAGGCAGAAAAAAAGACAAAGGGAGCAGGGGATGGGGAATTGGGAAATAGGAGAGAGAAAATAGAGTGAGAGAGTGACATGGGAATAGAAAGGGGGAGGATAATAGGGAGAGGGAGGGAGCACAGATAGACCAAGAGGGAGAAGGGGGGAGAGAGATATTGGAAAATGAGTGAATCATATTCTGTAACTCATCCACCAGGCCCACCAGAGACCAAAGAACCTTTAGTATTAGAGGAAAAGGTCAAATCCCAGGTAGCCGCTGGGAGAGGGAAAAGCATTTTTTCACGCCTGAGTGGGCGTTGGCGGGCCCTAACTGGCCACTGCCAGCCAGTCCAGTGCACTGGTCCCAGCTTGGTGCTTTGTCAATGTGCTGTGACTAATCCAGGAGAGTTCCCAGATCCCCTCTCCTTACCCTAATTAAAAGAGGATTAGCCGGCATGGAGTTTTCCCGGCCACTCCAACATGCGCAGGCAGCCTCCATCCCCTTGCTTTCCCAGGATAATCACACCTTCAGGAATTGCAGGGCTTTTTTGCCTGGAAAAGGCAGGCCCAGTAGAATGGTTGGCAGTGGGCCCGGGTCACATTGAACACACAGCTGTAGTGTGCTGTGGACTGGGCTAGGTGAACTGGGTAGTTCACCTACCTCTGTCAGCCATTGGGCTATTAATTTGTCAATAGGCATATCATTGACCAGGCTATTTTTTGCTCATTGGCCTACCTGTGTGAAATATGAGAGTGCTTCACATACATTCACCTGAGAGCTTCAGGTTTTTGATAGAAGAGGAATCATTTCATATTTTTAAATGTAAGGTTGTCTAACTATACAAATACTTTTTGAGATCAACTGACACTAACCAAAGTTTTGATCAAATTGAACAACTCCACACCGCCTCCTCCGTATTCTAAAAACAACTCTCCATTGGCTGTTCTCTAGCCACAGTATTCTCTGTGGACTCAGGGAAATCGAGAGGGGGTTTGCCTCTTCATCAACAACAAATGGTGTGCCGACTCGAGCGTAGTGGATGTCTCGACCCATTGTTCACCCATCTTGGAATACCTGGCGGCCAACCCTTCTACCTCTCGAGGGAGTTTTCAGCTGTTATCATGACTGTTGTATATATTCCACCTAAGGCCAAGCTGGCACTTAATTAACTATACGAGGCTATGAACAAGCAGGAAAACTTGCACCCTGAGGCTTCTTTCCTTGTTGCCGGCGAATTTAACACGTGACGCCCAACTTCCATCAACACGTCTCTTTCGCCACTAGGGGCAATAAAGTCCTAGACCAGTGTTACTCTACCCACAAGCAAGCATACAGGGGCCTCCCTCGTCCCCTCTTCAGCAAATCAGATCATGACTCCGTACTTGTGCTTCCTGTTTACAAGCAGAAGTTCAAACAGGAAGTTCCCGTGACTCACTCCATTGGGAAATGGGCTGCAGTCCAAACAAATTATTTTTACCACCTAAGCCCTTGTGCTATCCACTTTCCCTTGGGGAATCCCTGTCGAAACTGGATGTGGTTTTATTGCCATCTTAAATGGAGGTCCAATTCCCTAACATTGCCCCCTCGGCCCTCGATTTAGCTCCGGGAGCGAATTAACTTTGGTCACTTGCGGGTTGATATGACCCATGTCATGACGTGGCCCTTTCTGGGTATAGATTGTGGCTTCCTCCTCTCTCTCACTCTCTCCTACACCTAGGTTCTGTTATCTCAGGTCGTAAATTCCTGGCGGAGACTCTCTCCCCCTGGCCATGCAGTATATAGAGAGAGAGTTTCACAGTAGAACAAAGGAACTTCTACTACATCACATCATTTGAGAACTGAACAATATCCATGTTTTGGAGATTGTGTAAATTGTCGGTGGAGAAGCCAGCTATGACCCGGTCCATTTTGTTTCATGTTTGTGACCTCATGAAAGACAATACAGAAACATTGCCAAATGAACAAATCTTAGATACTAATTACTAGTCTGCAGCTAGAAATTATGTAAACATGGGATGCAAATACAGACAACCGCCGAAACAACTATTCTATGAGAACATTTCTGAATGGTACTCGGAAGTATCCATTCTAACCACGAAAGACTTTGATCTTCAGGGAAATAGAATGAGAGAGAGAGACTCGGATGAACTCTCCAGCAGACGGACCGGATTCCAACAGAAAAGATCACGACACATGGGCGTAAATATATATTGATTGCAATTATTCCCGAATGAATGAGCGTTCATGTGCAAAGGATTAGCATTTCAGTTAATATAGTTGTCAACTGTGTGTAGTGATCCCTTTTGTCTTTCCCGCTCTATCTCAGTCCACACCCACTTCCCTTTGTCCACCAAGCCGTCATATCGGCTTAGCCTACTAGGGAATCTTCCCTATCATTTGTTAGTAACATATCTACTGTTTGTTTATGCATTTCTGTGATTATTTAGTTAGTTTGTAAATAAATGACTAAGCCAATTGGTGTATGGATGATTCATAGTAAAGGCTGGGTTCGTGTAGATAACCAACAATTTATGACGTTTGGTATGAGACTGACATGAGGTAAAGAATAATTCATGAATAGAAGACTAACTAAGAGTTATACTCCGGAAAATTATAACTTTGTAATCTGAAGATTTTCAGTGGTGCCCCGACTTCCTAGTTAATTGCATTTACATGATTAGTTTAATCACGTAATAATAATTACAGTGAATTGATTTGATAAAATAACAGTCTTCACTTTTAATGATGCCAAAGACACGATGTCACGGTCATCATATGAATGAGACCAAGGCGCAGCGTGCGTATCGTTCCACATCTTTATTTATATGTGAAACTATGCAATACATACAATAAACTATAAAAAAACAACAAACCGTGACGAAGAGGTACAACATTCACTAACTCAAAATAATCTCCCACAAACACTAGTGGGAAAAACAACAACTAAAATATGATCCCCAATTAGAGACAACATTGACCAGCTGCCTCTAAATGGGAATCATACGAAAACCCCAACCTAGAAAAAATAACCTAGAACACAACATAGAAAATTTAAACTAGACAAAAACCCCAACATAGAAAAAAGAAACTAGAACCAAACATAGAAATAAATAAACTAGACAAACCCCCTCAGTCACGCCCTGACCTACTCTAGCTCTCTATGGTCAGGACGTGACAGTACCCCCCCCCAAAGGTGTGGACTCCGGACGCAAAACCTGAAACCAATAGGGAGGGTTGGGGGGTGTCTAGTGTTGGTGGCAGCTTTGGCGCAGGACGAAGAACCTTCTCATTCCGCGGATCCTCCCGCATCGGAGGCGGTTCTGGTGCGGGACGAAGAACCCTCTCATCCTGCGAACCCGCCAGCATAGGAGGCGGCTTTGGTGCAGGATGAAGAACCCTCTCATCCTGCGAACCCGCCAGCATCAGTGGAGGCTCTGGACTGCGGATTGTCGCTGGAGACTCCGGACTGCGGACCGTCGCTGGTGGCTCCGGACTGCGGACCGTCGCTGGAGGCTCCGGACTGGGGACCGTCGCTGGAGGCTCCGGACTGGGGACCGTCGCTGGAGGCTCCGGACTGGGGACCTTCGCTGGAGGCTCCGGACTGGGGACCGTCGCTGGAGGCTCCAGACTGGGAACCATCGCTAGAGGTTCCGGACTGTGGGCCTTCTCAGGAGGCCCCCGGGCTGTGGGCCGTCTCAGAAGGTTCCGGACTGTGGGCCGTCTCAGGAGGTTCCAGACTGTGGACCATCTCAGGAGGTTCCGGACTGTGGACAGTCGTTGGAGGTTCCGGACTGTGAAACGTTGCCGGAAGCTCTGGACTGGGAACTGTCGCCGGAAGCTCTGGACTGGGAACTGTCGCCGGAAGCTCTGGACTGGGAACTGTCGCCGGAAGCTCTGGACTGGGAACTGTCGCCGGAAGCTCTGGACTGGGGACTGTCACAATAAGCTCTGGACTGGGAACTGTCGCCGGAAGCTCTGGACTGGGAACTGTCGCCGGAAGCTCTGGACTGGAGACTGTCGCCGGAAGCTCTGGACTGGGGACTGTCGTCGGACTGGGCAGGCGCACTGGAGGCCTAGTGGGGCCGGGACAGGTGGCACCAGACTGGTGACACGCACTTCAGGGCGAGTGCGAGGAGCAGGCACAGGACGTACTAGACTGGGGAGGCGCACTGGAGGCTTGATGCGTGGGACCAGTACAGGTGGCACCGGACTGGTGACACGCACCTCAGGGAGAGTGCGAGGAGGAAGCACAGGACATACCTGACTGGGAACACGCACTTCAGGGAGAGTGCGGGAAGCAGGCACAGGACGTACTGGGCTGTGGAGGCTCACTGGAGACCTGGTGCGTAGAACCAGTGCAGGATATACTGGACCATGAAGGCGCACTGGAGGTCTGGAGCGTAGAGCTGGCACAACCCGTCCTGGCTGAATGCTCACTTTAGCCCGGCAAGTGCGGGGTGCTGGCACATGACGCACTGGGCTGTAAAGGCGCACTGACGACACAGTGCGTAGAGCTGGTGCAGGATATCCTGGACCGTGGAGACGCACCGGAGACCAGGAGCGCTGAGCCGGCACAACCCGTCCTGGCTGCATGCTCACTTTAGCTCGGCAAATGCAGGGAGCCGGCAACGAGCGCACCGGGCTGTGAATGCGGACTGGAGATACGGTGCGCATCACCGCATAACACGGTGCCTGTCTGGTCACACAATCCCCACGGTAAGCACGGGAGTTGGCTCAGGTCTACAACCTGACTCCGCCAATCTCCCCGTGTGCCCCCCTGCCTCTCGGGCTTCCGTCGTTGCCATGACTCCCGATCTCGTCGCCGTTCCTCTCTAGCTGCTTCCACCTGCTTCCCCGGCAGGCTTTCATATCTCTCCAATACTTCATCCCAAGTCCAAGCTATTCTCTCCTCAACCTCCTCCAAAGACCAGGATGCCATCTCCTCCCGGGCACGCTGCTTGGTCCTTTGGTGGTGGGAGATTCTGTCACGGTCGTCATATGAATGAGACCAAGGCGCAGCGTGCGTATCGTTCCACATCTTTATTTATATGTGAAACTATGCAATACATACAATAAACTATATAAACAAAAAACGTGACGAAGAGGTACAACAGTCACTAACTCAAAATAATCTCCCACAAACACTAGTGGGAAAAACAACAACTAAAATATGATCCCCAATTAGAGACAACAATGACCAGCTGCCTCTAATTGGGAATCATACGAAAACCCCAACCTAGAAAAAAGAACCTAGAACACAACATAGAAAATTTAAACTAGACAAAAACCCCAACATAGAGAAAAAGAAACTAGAACCAAACATAGAAATAAATAAACTAGACAAACCCCCTCAGTCACGCCCTGACCTACTCTAGCTCTCTATGGTCAGGACGTGACACACGACACCCACAATTCAATGCAAACTGTAGTTACATGTCAAACTCTGGTGGCCATGAAGTGTCAAATGTAATCAACAAGGCTGCAAAATATATATATGGACAACACCCTGTCGTTCTCAACCAACATCAAGGCGGTGACCCGATCCTGTAGGTTCATGCTCTACAACATTCGCAGAGTACGACCCTGCCTCACACAGGAAGCGGCGCAGGTCCTAATCCAGGCACTTGTCATCTCCCGTCTGGATTATTGCAACTCGCTGTTGGCTGGGCTCCCTGCCTGTGCCATTAAACCCCTACAACTCATCCAGAACGCCGCAGCCCGTCTGGTGTTCAACCTTCCCAAGTTCTCTCACGTCACCCCGCTCCTCCGCTCTCTCCACTGGCTTCCAGTCGAAGCTCGCATCCGCTACAAGACCATGGTGCTTGCCTACGGAGCTGTGAGGGGAACGGCACCTCCGTACCTTCAGGCTCTGATCAGGCCCTACACCCAAACAAGGGCACTCCGTTCATCCACCTCTGGCCTGCTCGCCTCCCTACCTCTGAGGAAGCACAGTTCCCGCTCAGCCCAGTCAAAACTGTTCGCTGCTCTGGCACCCCAATGGTGGAACAAGCTCCCTCACGACGCCAGGACAGCGGAGTCAATCACCACCTTCCGGAGACACCTGAAACCCCACCTCTTCAAGGAATACCTGGGATAGGATAAAGTAATCCTTCTAACCCCCCCTTAAAAGATTTAGATGCACTATTGTAAAGTGGTTGTTCCACTGGATATTATAAGGTGAATGCACCAATTTGTAAGTCGCTCTGGATAAGAGCGTCTGCTAAATGACTTAAATGTAAATGTAAATGTAGACATTTTGTTAGTGATTTAGCAGTCTTATGGCTTGGGGATATAAGTTGTTCAGGAGCCTGTTGGTGTCAGGCTTGATGCACCGGTACTGCTTGCCATGCAGAAGCAGAAAGAACATTCTATGGCTTGAGTGGATGTATTCTTTAATGATTTTCCGGGCCTTCCTTTTACACTGCCGGGTCCCTGGATGGCAGGGAGCTCGGCCCCAGTGACATACTGGGCTGTCCGCACGACACTGTAGCGCCATGCGATTAAGGTTGGTGCTGTTGCCATAACAAGCAGTGATGCAGCCTGTCAATATGCTCTCAACGGTGCAGCATTTTGAGGATTTGAGGGTCCATGCCAAATCTTTTCAACCTCCTGCGGGGGAAGAGGTGCTGTGAAGAAGGTGTAACAGCTCCTCGACCTGTTCCACTGCAGCCCCGTCAATATGGATGAGGGCGTGCTCGCCCAGCCGTTTCCTGTAGTCCACGATCAGCCCCTTGGTCTTAATGATGTTGAGGGAGAGGTTGTTGTCCTGGCACCACACTGCCCGGTCACTGATCTCCTCCCTGTAGGCTGTCTCATCTTCACCAGTGATCAGGCCTACCACCATCGTGTCATCAGCAAACTTGATGATGGTGGTGGAGTTGTGCGTGGCCACAGTCGTGGGTGAACAGGGATTACAGGGGAGTACTAAGCACACACCCCTGTGGGTTCTCCGTGTTGAGGGTCAGTGTGGCGGAGGTGATATTGCCTACCCTCCCTACCTGGGGTCGGCCTATAAGGAAGTCTAGGATCCAGTTGCAGAGGGAGATGTTCAGTCTCAGGGTCCTAAGATTGGTGACGAGCTTGGAGCGGACAATGGTGTTAAACACTGAGCTGTAGCCAATGAACTGCATTCTCACATACAGTGACAGTCAATCTACCCATTCCGTGGTTTTTCTTTATTTTGACTATTTTCTAAATTGTAGAATAATAGTGAAGACATCAAAACTATGAAATAACACATATGGAATCATGTAGTAACCAAAACAGTGTTAAACAAATCAAAATATATGTTATGTTTGAGATTCTTCAAAGTAGCCACCCTTTGCCTTGATGACAGCTTTGCACACTCTTGGCATTCTCTCAACCATCTTTATTTCAATTAACATGTGTGCCTTGTTAAAAGTTAATTTGTGGAATTTCTTTCCTTCTTAATGCGTTTGAGACAATCAGTTGTTTGTGTCAAGGTAGGGGTGTTATACTGAAGATATCCCTATTTGGTAAAAGACCAAGTCCGTATTATGGCAAGAACAGCTTAACCTGTTAGGGCTAGGGGGCAGTATTGACACAGCCGGATAAAAAACGTACCCGATTTAATCTGGTTACTACTCCTGCCCAGTAACTAGAATATGCATATAATTATTGGCTTTGGATAGAAAACACCCTAAAGTTTCTAAAACTGTTTGAATGGTGTCTGTGAGTATAACAGAACTCATATGGCAGGCCAAAACCTGAGAAGATTTCATGCAGGAAGTGGCCTGTCTGAGAAGTAGTGTTTCATCTTGGCTCTTTTTATTGAAGACTGAGGATCTGTGCAATAACGTGACACTTCCTACGGCTCCCATAGGCTCTCAGAGCCCGGGAAAAAGCTGAACGATATCGAGGCAGGCTCTGGCTGAAACACTTTATCGTTTTGTATATATATATATATATATATTATACATTGATTTTAGCGTTGGCAAATTGCCGTAGTCTCATAGTGATAAGCCTATAAAACGTTGGTAGATTCATAAACAGATGTTTTGCAATTATGAAATGTACTGGAATAAATCACCAAACTATAAAACCAGCTAGCCAGCTATGAGTAACTGTAGCTAGCTACCTGACAGAAGTGCTACCTAGATACGTTAGCTTATTAGGTACATCAATCAAATCAAATCATTTTATTTGTCACACGCGCCGAATACAACAGGTGTAGACCTTACAGTGAAATGCGTACTTAACCAACAATGCAGTTTTAAGAAAAATACCTTTAAAAAAGTAAGAAATAAAAGTAACAAATAATTAAAGAGCAGCAGTAAAATAACAACAGCGAGGCTATATACAGGGGGTAACGGTACAGAGTCAATGTGCAGGGGCACCAGTTAGTTGAGGTAATTGAGGTAATATGTACATGTAGGTCGAGTTATTAAAGTGACTATGCATAGATAATAACAGAGAGTAGCAGCAGCATAAAAGAGGAGGAGGGGGCAATGCAAATAGTCTGGGTAGCCATTTGATTAGATATTCAGGAGTCTTATGGCTTGGGGGTAGAAGTTGTTTAGAAGCCTCTTGGACCTAGACTTGGCGCTCCTGGACCGGTTGTCGTGCGGTAGCAGAGAAAACAGTCTATGACTAGGGTGTCTGGAGTCTTTGACAATTTTAGGGCCTTCCTCTGACACCGCCTGGTATAGAGGTCCTGGACGGCAGGAAGGTTGGCCCCAGTGATGTACTGGGCCGTACGCACTGCCCTCTGTAGTGCCTTGCAGTCGGAGGCCGAGCAGTTGCTATACCAGGCAGGGATGCAAGCCATCAGGAAGCTCTCGATGGTGCAGCTGTAGAACCTTTTGAGGATCTAAGGACCCATGCCAAATCTTTTTCAGTCTCCTGAGGGGGAATAGATTTTGTCGTGCCCTCTTCAAGACTGTCTTGGTGTGCTTGGGCCATGTTAGTTTGTTGGTGATGTGGACGCCGAGGAACTTGAAGCTCTCAACCTGCTCCACTGCAGCCCCATCGATGAGAATGGGGGCGTGCTCGGCCCTCCTTTTCCTGTAGTCCACAATCATCTCCTTTGTCTTGATCACGATGAGGGAGAGGTTGTTGTCCCTATAGGCTGTCTCGTCATTGTCGGTGATCAGGCCTACCACTCTTCTGTTCCTCGGGGGATGTGGAGGTTAACCCAGGCCCCGCGTGTCCCCAGGCACTCTCATTTGTTGACTTCTGTAACCGTAAAAGCCCTGATTTCATGCATGCTAACATCAGAACACTCCTCCCTAAGTTTGTTTTACTCACTGCTTTAGCACACTCTGCCAACCCTGATGTCCTTGCCGTGTCTGAATCCTGGCTTAGGAAGGGCACCAAAAATTCTGAGATTTCCATCCCCAACTACAACATTTTCCGTCAAGATAGAACTGCCAAAGGGGGAGGAGTTGCAATCTACTGCAGAGATAGCCTGCTAAGTTCTGTCGTACTATCCAGGTCTATGCCCAAACAATTCGAGCTTCTAATTTTAAAAATTAATCTCTCCAGAAATAAGTCTCTCATTGTTGCCGCCTGTTATAGACCCCCCTCAGCTCCCAGCTGTGCCCTGGACACCATATGTGAATTGATTTCCCCCCATCTATCTTCAGAGTTCGTTCTGTTAGGTGACCTAAACTGGGATATGCTTAACACCCCGGGAGTCCTACAATCTAAGCTAGATGCCCTCAATCTCACACAAATTATCAAGGAACCCACCAGGTACAACCCTAAATCCGTAAACATGGGCACCCTCATAGATATTATTCTGACCAACGTGCCCTCCAAATACACCTCTGCTGTTTTCAGTCAGGATCTCAGCGATCACTGCCTCATTGCCTGCATCCGCAATGTGTCTGTGGTCAAACGACCACCCCTCATCACTGTCAAATGCTACTTAAAACACTTCTGCGAGCAGGCCTTTCTAATTGACTTGGCCCGGGTTATCCTGGAAGGATATTGACCTCATCCCATCAGTAGAGGATGCCTGGTCGTTCTTTAAAAGTGCTTTCCTCACCATCTTAAATAAGCATGCCCCTTTCAAAAAATGTAGAACTAAGAACAGATATAGCCCTTGGTTCACTCCAGACCTGACTGCTCTCGACCAGCACAAAAACATCCTGTGGCGGACTGCACTAGCATCAAATAGTCCCCACGATATGCAAATGTAGCTCTAACTTCCAAAAGTTTTGGGACATTGTAAAATTAATGGAGAATAAAAGCACCTCCTCCCAGCTGTCCACTGCACTGAGGCTAGGTAACACTGTCACCACCGATAAATCCACGATAATTGAGAATTTCAATAAGCATTTCTCTACGGCTGGCCATACTTTCCTCCTGGCTACCCTGGCCAACAGCTCTGCACCCCCCGCAGCTACTTGCCCAAGCCTCCCCAGCTTCTCCTTCACCCAAATCCAGATAGCAGATGTTCAGAAAGAGCTGCAAAACCTGGACCTGTACAAATCAGCTGGGCTAGACAATCTGGACCCACTCTTTCTAAAATTATCTGCCACCATTGTTGCACCCCCTATTACTAGTCTGTTCAACCTCTCTTTCATATTGTCCGAGATCCCTAAAGATTGGAAAGCTGCCGCTGTCATCCCCCTCTTCCTAGGGGGTGACACTCTAGACCCAAACTGTTACAGACCTATATCCATCCTGCCCTCCCATTCTAAATTCTTCGAAAGCCAAGTTAACAAACAGATCCCTGACCATTTTGAATCCCACCGTACCTTCTCCGCTGTGCAATCCGGTTTCCGAGCTGGTCACGGGTGCACCTCAGCCACGCTCAAGGTACTAAACGATATCATAACCGCCATCGATAAAAGACAGTACTGTGCAGCCGTCTTCATCGACCTGGCCAAGGCTTTCAGCTCTGTCAATCACCGTATTCTTAGTGGCAGACTCAACAGCCTTGGTTTCTCAAATGACTGCCTCGCCTGGTTCACTACTTCTCAGATAGAGTTCAGTGTGTCAAATCGGAGGGCCTGTTATCCGGACCTCTGGCAGTCTCTATGGGGGTACCACAGGGTTCAATTCTCGGGTCGACTCTTTTCTCTGTATATATCAATTATGTCGCTCTTGCTGCGGGTGATTCCCTGATCCACCTCTACGCAGACGACACCATTCTGTATACGTCTGGCCCTTCTTTGGACACTGTGTTAACAAACCTCCAAACAAGCTTCAACGCCATACAACACTTCTTCCGTGGCCTCCAACTGCTCTTAAACGCTAGTAAAACTAAATGCATGCTTTTCAACCCTTCGCTGCCCGCACCCGCCCGCCCGACTAGCATCACTGCTCTGGACGGCTCTGATTTAGAATATGTGGACAACTACAAATACCTAGGTGTCTGGCTAGACTGTAAACTCTTCTTCCAAACTCATATTAAACATCTCCAATCCAAAATTAAATCTAGAATCGGCTTCCTATTTCGCAACAAAGCCTCCTTCACTCACGCAGCCAAATATACCCTTGTAAAACTGACTATCCTACTGATCCTCGACTTCGGCGATGTCATTTACAAAATAGCCTTCAACACTCTACTCGGAAAACTGGATGCAGTCTATCACAGTGGCCAACGTTTTGTCACCAAAGCCCCAAATACCACCCACCACTGCGATCTGTATGTTATCATCGGCTGGCCCTCGCTACATATTCGTCGCCAGACCAACTGGCTCCAGGTCATCTATAAGTCTTTGCTAGGTAAAGCTCCGCCTTATCTCAGCTCACTAGTCACGATAACAACACCCACCCGTATCACGCGCTCCATCAGGTATATCTCACTGGCCAACACCTCCTTTGGCCACCTTTCCTTCCAGTTCTCTGCTGCCAATGACTAGAACAAATTGCAAAAATCGCTGAAGTTGGAGACATATTTCCCTCGCTAACTTTAAACATCAGCTATCTGAGCAGCTAACTGATCGCTGCAGCTATACATGCCACAATTATTACCACCCTGTAGCACTCACATCTGTAATCATGAAGTACTTTGAAAGGCTGGTTATGGCACACATCAAATCCATCACCCCAGACCCTAGACCCACTCCAATTTACAAACTGCCCCAACAGATCCATAGACAACACAAGGAGGCCAGGTCATCTGATGCAGCACTCCATCACTCTCCTTATTGGTCAAATAGCCCTTACACAGCCTGGAGGTGTGTTGGGTCATTGTCCTTTTGAAAAACAAATGATAGTCCCACTAAGCGCAAATCAGATGGGATGGCAAATTGCTGCAGAATGCTGTGGTAGCCATGCTGGTTAAGTGTGCCTTGAATTCTAAATAAATCACTGACGTTGTCACCAGTAAAGCACTCCCACACCATCACACATTCTCCATGCTTCACGGTGGGAACCACACATGTAGAGATCATTCACTCACCTACTGTACTCTGCGTCTCAGAAAGTCATGGCAGTTGGAACCAAAAATGTCTAATTTGGACTCATCAGACCAAATGACAGATTTCAACCAGTCTAATGTCCATTGCTCGTGTTTCTTGGCACAAGCAAGTCTCTTCTTCTTATTGGTGTCCTTTAGTAGTGGTTTCTTTGCAGCAATTTGACCATGAAGGCCTGATTCACGCAGTCTCTGAACAGTTGAGATGTGTCTATTACTTGAACTCTGTGATTTTTTTTGGGGGGGGCTGCCATTTTTGAGGCTGGTAACTCTAATGAACTTATCCTCTGCAGCAGAGGTAACTCTGGGTCTTCCTTTCCTGTGGCGGTCTTCATGAGAGCCAGTTTTATCATAGCTCTTGATGGTTTTTGCGACGGCACTTGAAGAAACTTTCAAAGTTCTTCAAATGTACCGCATTGACTGACCTTCATGTGTTAAAGTAAGGTTTGACTTTTGTTTCTCTTTGCTTATTTAACCTCTATGGGCTAGGTGGGACGCTTGCGTCCCTACTCAACAGCCAGTGTAATCCCGTGGCGCGTTATTCAAATACCTTAGAAATGCAAAACCTTCAATTTTTCAAAAATATGACTATTTTACACCATTTTAAAGATAAGACTCTCGTTAATTTAACCACACTGTCCGATTTCAAAAAGGCTTTACAGCGAAAGCAAAACATTAGATTATGTCAGCAGAGTACCCAGCCAGAAATAATCAGACACCCATTTTTCAAGCTAGCATATAATGTCACATAAACCCAAACCACAGCTAAATGTAGCACTAACCTTTGATGATCTTCATCAGATGACAACCCTTGGACATTATGTTATACAATACATGCATGTTTTGTTCAATCAAGTTCATATTTATATCAAAAACCAGCTTTTTACATTAGCATGTGACTAGCATGTGACTAGCATTCCCACCGAACACTGCCGGTGAATTTACTAAATTACTCACGATAAACGTTCACAAAAAGCATAACAATTATTTTAAGAATTATAGATACAGAACTCCACTATGCACTCGATATGTCCGATTTTAAAATAGCTTTTCGGTGAAAGCACATTTTGCAATATTCTCAGTAGATAGCCCGGCATCACAGGGCTAGCTATTTAGACACCCAGCAAGTTTAGCACTCATCAAAGTCAGATTTACTATAAGAAAAATGTTATTACCTTTGCTGTCTTCGTCAGAATGCACTCCCAGGACTTCTACTTCAATAACAAATGTTGGTTTGGTCCAAAATAATCCATCGTTATATCCAAACAGCGGCGTTTTGTTCGTGCGTTCAAGACACTATCCGAAAGGATAAATAAGGGTGGCGAGCATGGCGCAATTCATGACAAAAAAATTCTAAATATTCCATTACCGTACTTCGAAGCATGTCAACCGCTGTTTAAAATACATTTTTATGCCATTTTTCTCATAAAAAAGCAATAATATTCCGACCGGGAATCTGCGTTTAGGTAAACAGACAAAAGAAAAGAAAGCATTCGGTCGACTCGGGCACGCGCCTAAGCCCATAGTACTCTGAGCGGCCACTTGCCAAAAGCGATAAAGTGTTTCAGCCAGAGCCTGCCTCGATATCGTTCAGCTTTTTCCCGGGCTCTGAGAGCCTATGGGAGCCGTAGGAAGTGTCACGTTATTGCACAGATCCTCAGTCTTCAATAAAAAGAGCCAAGATGAAACACTACTTCTCAGACAGGCCACTTCCTGCATGAAATCTTCTCAGGTTTTGGCCTGCCATATGAGTTCTGTTATACTCACAGACACCATTCAAACAGTTTTAGAAACTTTAGGGTGTTTTCTATCCAAAGCCAATAATTATATGCATATTCTAGTTACTGGGCAGGAGTAGTAACCAGATTAAATCGGGTACGTTTTTTATCCGGCTGTGTCAATACTGCCCCCTAGCCCTAACAGGTTAAGCTGTTCTTGCCATAATACGGACTTGGTCTTTTACCAAATAGGGATATCTTCAGTATAACACCCCTACCTTGACACAAACAACTGATTGTCTCAAACGCATTAAGAAGGAAAGAAATTCCACAAATTAACTTTTAACAAGGCACACATGTTAATTGAAATAAAGATGGTTGAGAGAATGCCAAGAGTGTGCAAAGCTGTCATCAAGGCAAAGGGTGGCTACTTTGAAGAATCTCAAATATAACATATATTTTGATTTGTTTAACACTGTTTTGGTTACTACATGATTCCATATGTGTTATTTCATAGTTTTGATGTCTTCACTATTATTCTACAATTTAGAAAATAGTCAAAATAAAGAAAAACCACGGAATGGGTAGATTGACTGTCACTGTATGTGAGAATGCAGTTCATTGGCTACAGCTCAGTGTTTAACACCATTGTCCGCTCCAAGCTCGTCACCAATCTTAGGACCCTGAGACTGAACATCTCCCTCTGCAACTGGATCCTAGACTTCCTTATAGGCCGACCCCAGGTAAGGAGGGTAGGCAACATCACCTCCGCCACACTGACCCTCAACACGGAGACCCCACAGGGGTGTGTGCTTAGTACTCCCCTGTAATCCCTGTTCACCCACGACTGTGGCCACGCACAACTCCACCACCATCATCAAGTTTGCTGATGACACGATGGTGGTAGGCCTGATCACTGGTGAAGATGAGACAGCCTACAGGGAGGAGATCAGTGACCGGGCAGTGTGGTGCCAGGACAACAACCTCTCCCTCAACATCATTAAGACCAAGGGGCTGATCGTGGACTACAGGAAACGGCTGGGCGAGCACGCCCTCATCCATATTGACGGGGCTGCAGTGGAACAGGTCGAGGAGCTGTTACACCTTCTTCACAGCACCTCTTCCCCCGCAGGAGGTTGAAAAGATTTGGCATGGACCCTCAAATCCTCAAAATGCTGCACCGTTGAGAGCATATTGACAGGCTGCATCACTGCTTGTTATGGCAACAGCACCAACCTTAATCGCATGGCGCTACAGTGTCGTGCGGACAGCCCAGTATGTCACTGGGGCCGAGCTCCCTGCCATCCAGGGACCCGGCAGTGTAAAAGGAAGGCCCGGAAAATCATTAAAGAATACATCCACTCAAGCCATAGAATGTTCTTTCTGCTTCTGCATGGCAAGCAGTACCGGTGCATCAAGCCTGACACCAACAGGCTCCTGAACAACTTATATCCCCAAGCCATAAGACTGCTAAATCACTAACAAAATGTCTACATTTACATTTACATTTAAGTCATTTAGCAGACGCTCTTATCCAGAGCGACTTACAAATTGGTGCATTCACCTTATAATATCCAGTGGAACAACCACTTTTCAATAGTGCATCTAAATCTTTTAAGGGGGGGTTAGAAGGATTACTTTATCCTATCCCAGGTATTCCTTGAAGAGGTGGGGTTTCAGGTGTCTCCGGAAGGTGGTGATTGACTCCGCTGTCCTGGCGTCGTGAGGGAGCTTGTTCCACCATTGGGGTGCCAGAGCAGCGAACAGTTTTGACTGGGCTGAGCGGGAACTGTGCTTCCTCAGAGGTAGGGGGGCCAGCAGGCCAGTGGTGGATGAACGGAGTGCCCTTGTTTGGGTGTAGGGCCTGATCAGAGCCTGAAGGTATGGAGGTGCCGTTCCCTTCACAGCTCCGTAGGCAATCACCATGGTCTTGTAGCGGATGCGAGCTTCAACTGGAAGCCAGTGGAGAGAGCGGAGGAGCGGGGTGACGTGAGAGAACTTGGGAAGGTTGAACACCAGACGGGCTGCGGCGTTCTGGATGAGTTGTAGGGGTTTAATGGCACAGGCAGGGAGCCCAGCCAACAGCGAGTTGCAATAATCCAGACGGGAGATGACAAGTGCCTGGATTAGGACCTGCGCCGCTTCCTGTGTGAGGCAGGGTCGTACTCTGCGAATGTTGTAGAGCATGAACCTACAGGATCGGGTCACCGCCTTGATGTTAGTGGAGAACGACAGGGTGTTGTCCAGGATCACCCCAAGGTTCTTAGCACTCTGGGAGGAGGACACAAGGGAGTTGTCAACCGTGATGGCGAGATCATGGAACGGGCAGTCCTTCCCCGGGAGGAAGAGCAGCTCCGTCTTGCCGAGGTTCAGCTTGAGCTGGTGATCCGTCATCCACACTGATATGTCTGACAGACATGCAGAGATGCGATTCGCCGCCTGGTTATCAGAAGGGGGAAAGGAGAAGATTAATTGTGTGTCGTCTGCATAGCAATGATAGGAGAGACCATGTGAGGATATGACAGAGCCAAGTGACTTGGTGTATAGCGAGAATAGGAGAGGGCCTAGAACAGAGCCCTGGGGGACACCAGTGGTGAGAGCGCATGGTGCGGAGACAGATTCTCGCCACGCCACCTGGTAGGAGCGACCTGTCAGGTAGGACGCAATCCAAGCGTGGGCCGCGCCGGAGATGCCCAACTCGGAGAGGGTGGAGAGGAGGATCTGATGGTTCACAGTATCAAAGGCAGCAGATAGGTCTAGAAGGATGAGAGCAGAGGAGAGAGAGTTAGCTTTAGCAGTGCGGAGAGCCTCCGTGACACAGAGAAGAGCAGTCTCAGTTGAATGCCCAGTCTTGAAACCTGACTGATTAGGATCAAGAAGGTCATTCTGAGAGAGATAGCAGGAGAGCTGGCCAAGGACGGCACGTTCAAGAGTTTTGGAGAGAAAAGAAAGAAGGGATACTGGTCTGTAGTTGTTGACATCGGAGGGATCGAGTGTAGGTTTTTTCAGAAGGGGTGCAACTCTCGCTCTCTTGAAGACGGAAGGGACGTAGCCAGCGGTCAAGGATGAGTTGATGAGCGAGGTGAGGAAGGGGAGAAGGTCTCCGGAAATGGTCTGGAGAAGAGAGGAGGGGATAGGGTCAAGTGGGCAGGTTGTTGGGCGGCCGGCCGTCACAAGACGCGAGATTTCATCTGGAGAGAGAGGGGAGAAAGAGGTCAAAGCACAGGGTAGGGCAGTGTGAGCAGGACCAGCGGTGTCGTTTGACTTAGCAAACGAGGATCGGATATCGTCAACCTTCTTTTCAAAATGGTTGACGAAGTCATCCGCAGAGAGGGAGGAGGGGGGGGGGGGGGGGAGGAGGATTCAGGAGGGAGGAGAAGGTAGCAAAGAGCTTCCTAGGGTTAGAGGCAGATGCTTGGAATTTAGAGTGGTAGAAAGTGGCTTTAGCAGCAGAGACAGAAGAGGAGAATGTAGAGAGGAGTGAGTGAAAGGATGCCAGGTCCGTAGGGAGGCGAGTTTTCCTCCATTTCCGCTCGGCTGCCCGGAGCCTTGTTCTGTGAGCTCGTAGTGAGTCGTCGAGCCACGGAGCAGGAGGGGAGGACCGAGCCGGCCTGGAGGATAGGGGACAGAGAAAATCAAAGGATGCAGAAAGGGAGGAGAGGAGGGTTGAGGAGGCAGAATCAGGAGATAGGTTGGAGAAGGTTTGAGCAGAGGGAAGAGATGATAGGATGGAAGAGGAGAGAGTAGCGGGAGAGAGAGAGCGAGGGTTGGGACGGCGCAATACCATCCGAGTAGGGGCAGAGTGAGAAGTGTTGGATGAGAGCAAGAGGGAAAAGGATACAAGGTAGTGGTCGGAGATTTGGAGGGGAGTTGCAATGAGATTAGTGGAAGAACAGCATCTAGTAAAGATGAGGTCAAGCGTATTGCCTGCCTTGTGAGTAGGGGGGGAAGGTGAGAGGGTGAGGTCAAAAGAGGAGAGGAGTGGAAAGA
Source organism: Salmo salar (assembly GCF_965601325.2). NCBI lineage: Eukaryota > Metazoa > Chordata > Actinopteri > Salmoniformes > Salmonidae > Salmo > Salmo salar. The sequence goes on along the minus strand of NC_138291.1, from coordinate 148,924,793 downwards.
AGGAGGCAGAGAGGAATGAGTCAAAGGTAGACGTGGGGAGATTAAAGTCACCCAGAACTGTGAGAGGTGAGCCATCCTCAGGAAAGGAACTTATTGTGGGAAGCTTGTGGAAGGCTACCCCAAACATTTGACCCAAGTTAAACATTTAAATTGAGTATATGTACACTTCTGACCCACTGGGAATGTGATGAAAAAAATAAAAGCTGAAATAAATCATTCTCTCTGCTATTATTCTGACATTTCACATTCTTAAAATAGAGTGGTGATCCTAACTGACCTAAGATAGGGAATTTTTACTAGGATTAATGTCAGGAATTGTGAAGAACATAGTTTAAATGTATTTGGCTAAGGTGTGTGTAAACTTCTGACTTCAACTGTAGCTTATTTACTTCTTGTGTTTTTCTTATTTTATTTGTTTGTTTTTGTTCTACCTTATGTTATTTTTGGTACTTCACTGCTGTTGATTACGGCATTGTTGTTTTTAACGCTTGCAAGAAAGGCAATTCACTGTACTTGCGCATGTGACATTAAATTTGAAACTTGATATATAAAACCCTCCTGATTTTTCTGTGTGTAAAACCCAAATGAGGGGCCGAAGCGCTTCAATCATGTTTTCTTTTAGCAACTGTCCTCCAAGAGTTGCCAACTAATGCAGCTGGGTCATTTTCCTTTTCAGCAAGCCACATTATCGGGCTACATCATTTGTTGTTATAAAGCCACGTCCTCATGGATTTTTTTTGTGTGTGCTTGACCCAGTAGGGGGTGACAAAGTGCATGAAAATGAAGAAAGATATAGCAGTACATCCCCCCAGAGGACGTCTTATCTCGTGACACAAACACGCTCATTTTCATCAACACACATACTCGACTGAAACGACAGTACTGAGATCAGTGACTGAACTGTATTTTACAATGGAGGAAGACGGCAAAGAAACCATTTCAATTAGAGAGAGTAAAAGACGGGAACGTCAAGCAGGTAGGCCTAATCCAGTTTATTTACTTAAGTCTGCTGATATGGTTATTTTCATAGACAAAATATCTACATTTGGTCAAATCAACACATGACCAAAGAAAGCAGTGTAACAGAGACCCACCCTACAAAACACCGTTGTGGTGTGCGACGCACGCATTCTTATAACAATGTATCAGACATAATGGTTAACTTACGTTTTTGCCACATTACATTTTTGCATTCAATACAGTTTGCCTGCAGTGTTGGGCAGTTGCCTTGTTAGGCTATTTGCCAGATCAAATTCAGAATTCAGTGTTATAGTTAATATCATAGCCCAGCCTGGTCTCGTAGACTAGACTTAACATAGTAAACGTAAATCTGCAAAACTCAAATTAGTATGTATGGTGTTCACCCATAAAATTATTATTTCATTCAATGTTTACGTTTGCATCAGAAAAACAATAGTCCAAACCCTATGTCTCTACCATATACGGTTCAAAAGTTACAGGCGGATCACTCTAAGAATTTAGGATGATTTTGAGTGAATAGAATGTCATTACGGAAGTGGTCGCTTAAGTGATAATGCCAGAGAAGCCTGTGTTTGGAGGATATATTGACACGGGTGTTGTTAAACTGTGCCAATATATCCTCCAAACACCTGCTTTATCACTTTTATACAACGGGTTACCAACATATTCAAATAATGATTGACATATTTTCATAAAATGTTATTTTGATTAATTTATTCATATTATTTCATCCTTCCACAAGAAACAAAACAAATCTATGGTTGCTACCCAAGCCGTCTGGTCGTTTGTTCTATTGGTTCAGTTGCCAGAGACACGACCCAGTCGTTCGTTCTAAATGTTCCATTGCCATATTGGCTGGCAACATTTTTATCCCTTGCTTGTTCAGGTTTAGGGTTAATTAGGCATTTCTGAATTTAATTCAATTCAAGAATTTTATTGGAATTAAAGAGCAATTTGCAACTGGGCGATTCCATGCCAGCGGGAGCGGAAAATATTTTTGGGTATCTCAGATTGTTCTGGGAATTCTCACATAGAAACTTAATTGGGAGGAAGGATGTTTGAAATGGTTTTTACATTTGTATCAAAAAACATTGAGACAATCATGATGACTGTGGCCATTTTAGAACCTTTTTAGACCTATTCCTTACAGGATGCATGTAGTCAGTTGTACAACTGAATGCATTCAACTGAAATGTGTGTTCTGCATTTAATCCAACCCCTCTGAATCAGAGAGGTGCGGGGGTCTGCCATCATCGACATCCACGTCTTCGGCGCCCAGGAACAGTGGGTTAACTGCCTTGCTTAGGGGCAGAACAACAGATTTTAACCTTGTCAGCTCGGGGATTCGATCCAGCAAACTTTCGGTTACTGGCCCAACACTCTAACCATTAGGCTTCCTGCGCCCCAAGACCCCATGATCTGTGATCTGTACATGATACAGACAACCATTTGGTATCCTTATACTCATTATAGTGTGCTCTAAAATATGGAGTATGTCACATTAATTTACTCAACATTAAACATATTAATATGAATATTTCCAAACTACCCTTTTGATTTAGTTAATTTTAAGACATATTATTTGGATCAATATACTCTACATGTACATCACATTTCCAAAGTGGGGTTTCTGCTAATTCTGGAGGTATGACCAATTTTATGGTCATCAACAGTGAATGGGAAAATGGATTCGAAGGGAACCCCCTTTGCTTGTGACTTAAGGAATGTGCAATCCTAAAAGAGTGCTGTGATTGGTTAATGACCTATAATGTTAATTTCTATGTATAAAATGGGTCATATCATTCAAAGAACCAGAGAGCACACTCCTGAATTGACATGTATATTGTTACAAATAATGTTTAAAAATAAGCTAAATCAAAAAGGGTAGTTGAGATTTTATTTTTAATATTGAATAAATGAATGTGAAAATGTGTATTTCAGAATCTAGACATGCTCCATATTTGAGAGAACGCTATAAGGATCATAATGACACCAAGTTGTTGTCTGTATCATGTACGGTTCACAGATCATAGGGTCTTACAGGAGACATAGGTCTAAAAAGGTTCAAAAATTGCAACTTTCATCATGATTTGCCCCCCAAAAATGGTGATACAAATGTAAAAAACATGTTAAACATCCTTCCTCCCATTGAAGCTCCTATGTGAGAATTATCAGATCAATTTGAGATACCCAAAATATTCTCCGCTCCCATTGGCGTGAAATCACTCCACTCAATTCAGAATTGACCCAACCCTGCTATAGTAGTGGTGTACCCCCCTCATGTTAATGCCAAGGCTTGTAATGTTACTATTGTGAATCTTCTGAATATTAGATAGCTAACTAGGTAGGTTTAATTCAACAAGTAAAGCTTTAGGGCTGTTTGCATTAACCAAATTTAATTTGAACAGTTGCTCAGTGGATAGACTTAATCTCTTCTAGACTGTTTATTTTCATCCTAATCTAACAATAACCTGATTGATTAATTGTTGTGGTAGGTGGTTCAGAGTGTGAATCTTGGGAAAGGTTACTGTGATATCCCAGTCATCTGGATTGGATGCTTCGCTGGTTGCTAATTTGAGGCACATGCATATCTGGGTATTACCAGTAGTTCTAAAACAATTTTCAGCCTAATTGTTTGTAGCCTAGGTATCTGATGCACAATTTCAGCTACATAGGCTAGACTTGGCAGATCACAGAAGAATATGGATGAAACATTTTGAAGAATGACGCTACCAGAAATGCATGATGTGGAAGGGGCTGCTCTTGGGTTGGCTGGGATGTGAGAATGTACATTTTCTGTTTGCAGTTATATTTCACGCTGTTGGTATGTTTTTGTATTGTCTTTCAGCCTTGGAGAGCCCAGATATTGGTGTTGGCTTATGTGGGTGGATCATAGTCGGATTATCCATCCTTCTGATGCTCGCGACTCTGCCTATCTCCATATGGATGTGTATTAAGGTACGGTCATTACCTATACATCTACACAAGCTGGATGGTCTGTGAACTGAGAACTGGTTAGGGGTGTCATTTGCGTGAGTCAATTTATTCTGTGAATTGATCGCGAACCATCATGCCTCGTTGCCCATCTAAATGGCCTTTCTCTCCTACTCGTGATGCAGCGCCATCCGTCAAGGTTGTATTGTTAGATATTTACACGCTTTAAACTAGGAACATATAGAAAAGGAACTGCCAGATGGGTCATAATGGCCTAGAAGTAAAGCCGCAATGGGAGCCAAATTTGAAATGGAATACATTGAATACTTGGAGCATGGTGGAAAGAGAACATGATTTAAATGGACTGTATTTTTGGAAGGGCTGGGTCACCATTCATGTAATACATAAAATATTTACATCTCATGGTATTGGGAAGCTGCTTCATAGCTTTTTAGCTTCATAGCTATTCTTGGCAGCCCTGGTGTGAAGGGGAGGAATGGCAGAGCAGACCATCATATAACCCTAAATATTTTTATGTGCATCTTGGAATTACAATTTAAGAGGACCAGTGCTTCTATAGTGAAAGAAAATCTCACATCTGTGCCATTTGGGAGCGATGTGGTTAGACTAACCTACATATCGTTGTTTCCTCTTCAGAGGGCAACAGTGGCGTGTATTCATGGATGCCAAGGGAAGCCAGGCTACCCAAAATATTTGACCAAGATCACTTATCTTTTGTCTTTGTGTTTTCATAATTTCCCTTCAATTCACAAGTGGCTGAGTCTCAACGGATAAATAATCTGAGCGAGGGAAACAGCGGCCCTATGTCTCAGTATGTGTAGTCCATGTATCTGACGCTGTCTGGAAAAAAGAGTATGACATGTTGCCACCGTAGCATTTGATTGATTGATTGATGCCAGCAAGCATTTTGTCTCCCTTGATTAAAAAAAGTATAAAATTATTAGCCAATCAGCGTTGAGTTGAGCTCAACTGTGGGTTGTCCAGGCACCGTAAAATGCCCCCCAGGGGAGGCCTTCACACCAATCAAATCACATCTAAAGCAAAATGTAATTCTTAGAAAAACGTGTCTGTTTCTAGTCTGCTTGTGTTGTTGTCCTGCAGTAGCTAGCTTGCTAAATTGGGCCTTTCCTAAGCCATTGATTTGAGATGGTGATTTGGACTTTTCGTTTTGACTAACAGTATCGATACAGGCCAATGATTATGATGGCGATTCTGATCTAACCATAAAGTCATATATTGTTCCACTGGCCTAAGATGATTCATTCAATAAGGTCAATATGTAGCCTAGATGTAAAGTTGGTTTTACAGTCACACATTCGGACATTCAACAGGCATTCATCAGGCATTCATCAGGCATTCAACAGGCATTCATCAGGCATTCAACAGGCATTCATCAGGCATTCAACAGGCATTCATCAGGCATTCAACAGGCATTCATCAGGCATTCATCAGGCATTCATCAGGCATTCATCAGGCATTCAACAGGCATTCAACAGGCATTCAACAGGCATTCATCAGGCATTCAACAGGCATTCAACAGGCATTCAACAGGCATTCAACAGGCATTCATCAGGCATTCATCAGGCATTCATCAGGCATTCAACAGGCATTCGCCAAAAGCCATTTAAGTAATTAATTGATTGTCACAAAAATAAAAATAGATATGGAAATGTCTAGAATACTTTTACAACATTTGTTTTGAATAAAAATTCCAGTTTTGATAAGATGGAAATACATAAAATCTTTCAAATGCAATTTAAATCTTTATAAATCAATAAATAATTCAGTTTGTCACAGAAACATCAAACTAGGTATGATATATTCTATAAGTGTCTAGCATACTTTTACAATATTTTGCTTTGAGTAAACATTCCAGTTTTGATTTGATAGAAATACATACAATCTACAGATGCCATTTAAAGCGGTATAAATCAATAACTGATTCACCGTTTGTCACAGAATCATCAAACTAGGTATAATTTATTCAGTAAATGTCTAGTATACTTTTACAACCTTTGATTTGAGTAAACATTCCACTTCTGATTCGATAGAAACACATAACCTCTATAAAATGCCATTTAAAGCTATATAAATCAATAACGTTTTCACTGATTATGACAGAATCATCAAGCTAGGTATGATTTATTCTATAAATGTCTAGCATACATTTACAACCTTTGTTTTGAGTAAAAATTCCAGTTTTGATTAGATAGAGGGCATGTAGTCCGTCTAGAGGGCATGTGGTCAAACTTCTAACGAGTCTGTTATACCCTATTAGAAGGGGCCTGGCATAAAATTCTGCATCTTCAGTCATATTAAATTAGATTACAGGAAAAAACTACGGGATGAAGGGGACAGGCTTGACTAACAAAGAAGACAGGTGGATGGATCAAGAGGACCAAGAGGATCAACATGAACATTCCACAGTGGAGATAAGGAAAACTAAGAGTGAACCATAACACACACTACCATTCAAAAGTTTGGGGTCACATAGAAATGTCCTTGTTTTTGAAAGAAAAGCTATTTTGTTGTCCATTAAATAACATCAAATTGATCAGAAATACAGTGTAGACATTGCTAATGTTGTAAATCTCTATTGTAGCTGGAAACGGCTGATTTTTTATGGAGTATCTACATAGGCGTACAGAGGCCCATTATCAGCAAACATCACTCCTGGGTTCCAATGGCACGTTGTGTTAGGTAATCCAAGTTTATCATTTTAAAAGGCTAATTAATCATTAGAAAACCCTTTTGCAAATATGTTAGCACAGCTGAAAACTGATGTTCAGTTTAAGAAGCAATAAAACTAGCTTTCTTTAGACTAGTTGAGTATCTGGAACATCAGCATTTGTGGGTTCGATTACAGGCTCAAAATGGCCAGAAACAAAGAACTTTGTTATGAAACTCGTCAGTCTATTCTTGTTCTGAGAAACTCCGGGATGCTGGCCTTCTAGGCAGAGTTGCAAAGAAAAAGCCATATCTCTGTCCAGTGTCTGTGTTCTTTTGCCCATCTTAATATTTTATTTTTATTGGCCAGTCTGAGATATGGCTTTTTCTTTGCAACTCTGCCTAGAAGTCCAGCATCCACATCCATATTGGAGGTTTTATGTATTTCTATCAAATCCAAAATGTAATTTCTACTCAAAGCAAAGGTTGTAAAAGTATACTAGACATTTATAGAATAAATCATACCTATTTTGATGATTATGTCATAATCAGTGAACACGTTATTGATTTATACAGATTTAAATGTCATTTTATAGATTTTATGTATTTCTATCAAATCAAAACTGTAATTTGTATTCAAAACAAAGGTTGTAAATGTATGCTTGACTTTTATAGAATAATTCATATCTAGTTTGATGATTCTGTGACAAACGGTGAATTAGTTATTGATTTTTACATTTGTAAATGGCCTTTGCCGAATGTCTGTTGAATGTCTGAATGTATGAATATAAAACCAAATTTACCTCGGTCCTAGATGTAGCCTAGTACGCTCACGTTGACTATCTTGCAAACTTAGCTGGTTCATTGTTGCCCATGCCAGGAAGTTAGGCCAGCAAGCATTTTAGTTTAGTAGCCTATGACAACAAAAACTAAAAGCGTACTGTATGACAGAGCCATAGACCGTTTTGCCAACATGAAAGAGAGAATGGAATTAGCGTTCACAATTAGGGTGAGTCAAATGTTTTTATTCGTACGCACATACACACAGACAAATCTGTACCATGGATAGTCACGTGAAATTTAGCATCATTGATTGGACTAAATTGTCTTTAAGTTAGTTTTCACTGTATTATAGCCTAGTTGATTTAATGATGTTTAAATGTTTAAGTTTAAATTGTGCCTGTGGTAACTCTGTGGTTCTAAGTCAGTAGCTGTTTATAGAAAACATTAACTTGCTGGACTATGCTGTTGGTCATGTAACTGTTTGTTACATGCAATATTTGCTTTGTGGACTTCGGACAGATGTTGTTCTCTGGGTCTGTGATGATACAAACTAATGTGTAATTTAATTTATTCCGCCACTGTGTGACTGTTGTCTCTGCCTTATTGTATATCACGGTGGTGTATTAATGATTGGGTTATAGAGCAAACAACACAATTATCACAACCTAGGTTGTAATATGGCTTTTTTACTGACTTGGCTTGGCTTCCCCAGTGATTTTACCCAGCGCCAGTTCTGAATGTTGAGGAGGCAAATATAGACAGGTGTGTGCCTTTCCAAATCATATCCAATTAATTGAATTTACCACAGGTGGACTCCGATCAAGTGGTAGAAACATCTCCAGGATGATCAATGGAAACAGGAGGCACCTGAGCTCAATTTCGAGTCTCATAGCAAAGGGTCTGAATACTTATGTAAATAACATATTTCAGTTTTTTTATTTTTAATACATTTGCAAAAATCTAAAGAAAAACCTGTTATCGCTTTGTCATTATTGGGTATTGTGTGTAGATTGATGAGAATTTTTATATTTAATACATTTTAGAATAAGGCTGTAATGTAACAAAATATGGAAAAAGTCAAGGGGTCTGAATACTTTTCGACCCCCACAGTTGAAAGTGCATGTCAGAGCAGAAACTATTCCATGATGTTCAAGGGACTGTCCGTATCTCTGAGAGAGAATTCTAATGAGGCACATATCTGGGGAAGTATATAAAACAATTTCTAGAGTGTTGAAAGTTTCCAAGAGCACAGTGGTGTCCATCATTGGGAATTGGCCAGACAGAAGCGACTCCCGAGAAAAAGGCACAGGACTGCACACCTGGAGTTTGCAAAAAGGCATGTGAAAGATTCTGAGAGCATAAGGCAAAAGATTCTATGGTCTGATGAGACAATTTAACTATTTAGCCTGAATGCAAAGCGGTATGTCTGAAGAGAACCAGGCACAGCTCATCACCCGTCTAACACCATCCATACCGTGAAGCATGGTGGCGACAGCATCATGTTATGGGGATGCTTTTCAGCAGCAGGGACTAAAAGATTAGCAAGGATAGAGGGAACAATGAATGGAGCCAAACATAGGCAAATCCTTGATGAGAACCTGCTTCAGAGTGCAAACAACCTTAGACTGGGGGGCGAAGATTTACTTTCCAACAGGACAATGACCCCAAGCATACAGCCAAAGCAATGCTAGAATGGCTTCAGAACAAGAATGTGAAAGTCATTGAGTGGCCCAGCCATGGCCCAGACTTGAATTCCATTGACAATTTGTGGAAAGACTTGATGATTGATGTTCATCGCTGCTCCCCCATCTAACTTAAGAGTTTTTGAGAATGTCTGCAAGGATGCTAATGTACTTGTCCTCTTGCTCAGTTGTGCACCGGGGCCTCCCACTCCTCTTTCTATTCTGGTTAGAGCCAGTTTGTGCTGTTCTGTGAAGGGAGTAGTACACAGCGTTGTGTGAGATCTTCAGTTTCTTGGCAATTTCTCGCATAGAATAGCCTTCCTCAGAACAAGAATAGACTGACGAGTTTCAGAACAAAGTTCTTTGTTCTGGCCATTTTGAGCCTGTAATCAAACCCACAAATGCTGATGCTCCAGATATTCAACTAGTCTAAAGAAGGCTAGTTTTATTGCTTCTTTAATCAGGACATTAGTTTTCAGCTGTGCTAACATAATTGCAAAAGGGTATTCTAATGATTAATTAGCCTTTTAAAATGATAAACTTGGATTAGCTAACACAACGTGCCATTGGAACCCAGGAGTGATGGTTGCTGATAATGGGCCTCTGTACTAGAGGATGACCGATTTAATCGGCTTGGCCGATTAATTAGGTCCAATTTCAAGTTTTCATAACAATCGGTAATCAGCCTTTTTGGATACCGATTATGGCAGATTACATTGCAATCC
>NC_138291.1:148572500-148910000 GCF_965601325.2 Salmo salar | reverse complement strand
AGATTTGGCACTATACTGTCATTTGCACATTTCTAAAGAAGGTTACTCAACCTTATTCATCGTGCATAAAGGTGGTGGAATTATGAGGGAATTAAGTCAAGGTTAGAATATGGTGTATCTGTAGACACACCTCTGCCACACCTTCATTTCTTTGATCTCCACCCCAAACGAATAGCGGGTTAATAGCATGCTATTCTCATGCTTAAGTTCAAGGTCAGAATACGCGTAGAGAGAAAAGTCTAAAAAGGGAATTATGTTCCATTTACGCGCTTCATACGCGCTTCATTCTAGCCTCTCTAGCTGAGCAGAGAGGCTAGATCAGAGGCATGCTATCTCTTTGTAGTTGGAGTGGAAGAGTGGTGCTGAGGGTTTGGTTGACATTTCACCCTCAGTAGATGGTGGCAGTAGATGGTGGCATTCTTAAGATAATTGATTAATTAGCTGTATTTACACTTTAACAATGTGCAAGATACGCTATTACCATCCAAATCTCCAACCTTCAGTGTAACTATAAAGTGGCCCCAGTAGTCTATCTACCATAGCCAGGCTATGGACCTCAAACTCTCAAGCCTTGCTCTCCATGGGTGAAACATGATCTAGCAGGATTCCGGAACAGCCGCATGATAACAGCCTGGGGTAATAATAAACCGTGTCCATCTGTCACGAAGGGACCCTCAAGTTCCTCTGCTGCCCGGAGACGCAAACACCAAAGTTTAGTTTAATATTTGGTTTTGCCAACTAAGCTCTGCTCATTATCTCTATTGTCTTTCCCCCTCCCTCCATAGTAAGTCTTGTCCAACTGCCAGATAAGATCTTTTAACAGAATCAACTGTTATAAGTCAGGCTATGGGCTAGTCAGTAGTCATTGCATTTTATGTTAGAAGTTTCCCTGATGCTTTATGCATTGGTGTTACTCTGCATTAGCCTAAACCAAGTTGGTGTGGTGAGTGAACCAGTGCCATTTTTAGGGTGGGAATCCATGGAATTTTCCATCATATCCCATGATGCTTTGCATAGCGAATTCAGAGCATACTCCTGTGTTGCAGACTTGCAGTACAGTATAACCAGGGCCTGCAGCTAGCACTTGGCTGAAGTCCCAGCTGGGAACAATTATTCTAGAAAGAGAAGGAGCTGTTTACATGAGTGAAAATTGCACGGGGCAAATGCCTCTGTTAAAGGGATACTTCAGGATTTTAGCAGCGAGGCCAAAATCCCAACGTATCCTTTTAAGCCCCTTGTTTGGCCTAAGCTACAGTATCTTACACCATCATGCCCAGAACTCTGTGTTTGTACTGTATTGTATTGTACAATAGTTGTGAGACTAAAGGAACTGAGGCTTGATTTGTAGCTTTAGGCTTCGCTGTTAAACGTGTGTGTGCACATCACCCCACAGGCCTGTTCTTCATCCTGCCGTGCACAGATAATTTCATCAATGTGGACATGCGCACCATCACCTTCGACATCCCCCCACAAGAGGTGAGCCCCGCCCCATTACCTTGATTACTCTTATCATGTAATACCAGTTCTGATCAGTGTTGTCAGTAGTAACTATTCTTCCCCTTCTCCCCAGGTTCTGACTAAGGACTCAGTGACAGTCAGTGTTGATGGAGTGGTGTACTACCGTGTTCAGAATGCCACCCTGGCTGTGGCCAACATCACCAACGCTGACGCTGCCACCCGCTTGCTGGCACAGACCACCCTGAGGAACGTCCTGGGCACCAAGAACCTGGCTGAGATCCTGTCTGACCGCGAGGAGATAGCCCACAGCATGCAGGTACTGGACCACAGAATCCTACCACTCACTCTGACCATAACCTGACCATACACACGCACCATACTCCACAGCATGCAGGTACTCTAATGCACTGTGTTCTGTTCTTTATGTAGTCTTGCTATAGCAACTTAATACCACACTCTGCAGCAAGCCATAATGGCCATAAAACAGGAGATGTTGCTAGAGTTTACCAAATGCCACTAGGTAGCAAAGGTGGAGGGGTATGTCTCATGATTAACAACTCATGGTGTGATTGTGGTAGCGTAAAGGAACTCAAGTCCTTTTCTTCTCCCGATCTGGAATACCTCAACAATTATCTCCTGAGATCATTTTCTTTGGTTATTGTCACTGCCGTGTATATTCCACCCCTCAATGTTTTTAGCAGTGCGACTGCATCTAGGGTATTACACAAGGTTAAGGTTAGGTGGTTAACAGATTTATTTTTACTCCGCCGCCCTTGGGTAGGTGGAGGGAGTCTGGAAGTGCACCTAGGAATCTTTGGGTTGTCCTAGAATTTATAGTGCGGCTTTGGATAATCCTTGGTTGGGGTCTGAGGGAATTATTTGTTCCGATTGCAAACCTAGTAAGATGGTGATTCAATAGTCCAGAATTATGAGGAAAAACATTTAGATCTATTCCACGGGACAAAAATAGATCCAGGGTATGATTGTGGCAATGTGTATGTCCTGAGATATGTTGGTCAAAACCCACTAGTAATGGTGCGGGTAATTACCTTTCACCTGTTTGTGCCAGAAACAATGAGTTTTCTCTGTAGTAATGGTTCAGTCGTGACACTAACGAATCTGCACTCTGCTTTTTCTCTAGGGCACTCGGAAACAACGGTACAACCAAACATAATCATTACAACAATTGTTAAGTGGGCACATTTTTTTTCTAGGCGCACTGGTGCTCTTAAAATTGCATTTAATTTCAGGTCACACAGCAAAATATTTTGGAGCATATGCGACCAAAATGGTCGCACTTTTGAACCCTCTCTGGGCCTATTGTGACCTGAGGTTTCAAAAGGAGCGTGTTGGATGTAGAGTTCCGTGTCTTATCCCCTGTGTTTCCTCAGACTACCCTGGATGACGCTACAGATGACTGGGGTATCAAGGTGGAGCGGGTGGAGATCAAGGACGTCAAACTGCCCCAGCAGCTCCAGAGGGCCATGGCTGCAGAGGCTGAGGCTAGCCGCGAAGCCAGGGCAAAGGTACGGTACTGACACACATACAGACCAGGGTAACACACACTTGAATATACAGGCATTGGTCTTTAGTCTATTTTTCAGTCCCTTGAGTTGAGCTAAATCCTTTTCCTCTGAGTGAATAATCCCACTTGGCTTCTATTATATTGTTTGTTAATTTGATTGAGTCCCAAAATAAATCATCCAGATGAAAATGTTTTCTTGACGGGTCAACACGTCATCTCCCTTGTTCCTTAGCAACCGGTGGTCATATCGTAAGAACCCGAGAGCATAGCACGTCACAAGCTGGGGCTTCTCTGCCCGAGTCTCCTCTCATTGGCCATTACACTAATTGGATATCATCTTCAATCTGCTGGTTAATGATGAGAGGGCTCTCTGGGATTGATTTACTTAATCATCCACTCACTATGGTTACTCTCTGTATGCTTACATTCACTTGATATGTGTGTGAAGAAGAAGCCGAATCGGATCAGACCATGAGGAGACAGACAGGATGTTTTGGTGCTCAACTCGCGTATAGGCTTTTTTTTTTACAATATTACCAGGTGCATGACTAATTGGCCAATAACGTTTGTACAGAAAATAACAAACAGGACGTTGACAAAGACTTTAACAAATCAAAAGTATTCTCAATTTAAACTATTCCGGCAACAACTCTTTGCCTCTAACAAAACTCAGGTATAACTCTACTCTAGCCAACCTGTTACCCGCCCAGCCTGACAAAAGCCTGTTACCCGCCCAGCCTGACAAAAGCCTGTTACCCGCCCAGACAAAAGCCATCTGACCACCTAAGTATTCTTTCCAGGAACACCTTTCAGCTAGGAATGTTCCATCCTGATAGCCCCTGTGAAACTCACGAACGACTAGTCAAAGCTCCTACCAAGTTTATTCACCCACTGGGTCACACAGCTGCATAAGACAAAGAGATGTTTACACAAGTACATGTATGTATATCCTCTACTGGTGCAAGGAGTTGATTCCGCCATTTAGACAGCCAATACATCTCTGTTGCTAGGCAGGAACTTAAGTGGTTCCTCTCATTGGGGTAGTCATGGCTCTGCCTCTTATGTGTATATGTTATAGAACTGTTCCTCTTCACTTCTCTGACCTGACCTCAGGCCACAGTCCTCACCACTCCCTAACTCACTGCTGTCCCACCTTACCAGTGACTGAAACCAGACTGTGGCCGGTCACCTCTCCATAGGAGATTTAACAATAACATGTTCTGACAGAATATAAACTTTCTGCTCTCCCCTTTCTCACTCTGTATATTTACATACCCTCAGTTTTAAAATGGTAACATGAATAAGGATATTTCGACTTTAGAAGTTAGTACCCAACACCCCAAACACATTTCTACCATAAATGTGTAATTTCCCATGGACATATAACATCCTAAACAACAGTTTTACATAAACAAACCCTTCAATTACTTGTACCATGAATTCTTCTTTAAGTCGCACAATACACATTCATGAAGTAATTCACCCCCGGGATAATTCATCACTTTGGTTATTCCCGTCAACCAATCAATGTTCCTCGATGACTCGTAGACTAATTTGTGTAATGCGTAATGCACAGTGGCACTTCAACAAGGGAACGTGGCGGTGCTTCAGACAAACACACAATTTAGGTTAAATTATATGATTATACTCTACCAACACTTTGATCGTTGTTCGAATAATATATTTCACATTGCTAGAGCATGTACGTTTTAAATTGGCAGATTTATACTGGTGGCTTGAGGGATGGGTGTCTGATTGTTTCTGGCTGGGTGCTCTGCTGACGTGGTCTGGTGTTTTGCTTTCGTTGTGGAGCCTTTTTGGGGTCAGACAGTGTGGTTGGATTGGCGAGGGTCTTGTCTTTGAGATGGTGTGGGGTGGTCATGTGTTTGAGAAATTGAGGTGGTGGCATTTCTGGGGTGTTTGGGTGACGCGCCGCGGGATTCCACTGGCTGTTGCGTAGGTGGGACGAAATCGTCCCACTGACCCTAGAGAAGTTATGAAAAGCACTATAGAAGTTTAATACATTAACAATAATGGTTATTATTACCATTAAAAAAATGCTTCTGTGTGACAGGACAGGTTCATGCTATACAACATTCGCAGAGTACGACCCTGCCTTACACAGGAAGCGGCGCAGGTCCTAATCCAGGCACTTGTCATCTCCCGTCTGGATTACTGCAACTCCCTGTTGGCGGGGCTCCCTGCCTGTGCCATTAAACCCCTACAACTCATCCAGAACGCCGCAGCCCGTCTGGTGTTCAACCTTCCCAAGATCTCTCACGTCACCCCGCTCCTCCGCACACTCCACTGGCTTCCAGTTGAAGCTCGCATCTGCTACAAGACCATGGTGCTTGCCTACGGAGCTGTGAGGGGAACGGCACCTCCGTACCTTCAGGCTCTGATCAGGCCCTACACCCAATCAAGGGCACTGCGTTCATCCACCTCTGGCCTGCTGGCCCCCCTACCTCTGTGGAAGCACAGTTCCCGCTCAGCCCAGTCAAAACTGTTCGCTGCTCTGGCACCCCAATGGTGGAACAAGCTCCCTCACGACGCCAGGACAGCGGAGTTAATCACCACCTTCCGTAGACACCTGAAACCCCACCTCTTAAGGAATACCTGGGATAGGATATAGTAATCCTTCTAATACCCCCCCCCCCCCCAAAAAAATATATATAGATGTACTATTGTAAAGTGGTTGTTCCACTGGATATCTTAAGGTGAATGCACCAATTTGTAAGTCGCTCTGGATAAGAGCGTCTGCTAAATGACGTAAATGTAATGTAAATGTAGCGTAGGGCACGGTAGAACCATGGTTCACAAGTTACATTGTTTTGGTAACTGGCATGCACAACAAACACTCGAATATGACGCCTTATGTCAACATATTGTTGGCAAACAGAATGTGCTACTCAATCCAACATATTCTCTTTTATTTCAGGATTCTTGGCTATACCTTAAAGAGACACAATAACGAGTCTCTCCAACCAATCATTTGTTTCAGTGTCATTGTCTGTAAGTCATGGACATGCGCTCCATGACAATGTGGAATTCTCTCTCTCTCTCTCTCTCTCTCTCTCTCTCTCTTATCTATCTTCGTTACTTAATGGTCATTACCTGACCTCTTTTTCTTCCATCTCTCCCTTCCTCTCTCTATCTGTCCCCCTCCGCCCTGCCTCCTGTCCTCTGGGTCCTGTGTGTAGGTGATAGCAGCGGAGGGGGAGATGAACGCTTCGCGGGCTCTGAAGGAGGCCTCTCTGGTGATCGCTGAGTCTCCATCGGGCCTGCAGCTGCGCTACCTGCAGACCCTCAACACCATAGCTGCCGAGAAGAACTCCACCATCATCTTCCCCCTGCCAATGGACATGATGCAGGCCTTCATGAAGAGAGACTGAGGAGAGCCTGTTGGGTGCTGTGTGAGTGCTCTTACACACATACAGTACACACACACGAAACAAACATTCCCACATATAATCATAGTGTGCTTTCCCTTGTGCCAAATGTTATGTCAATTCCAGCTGGTGCAGAGGACGCTAGCTAAAGAGTTTGGTTGAGCTTTATGAGTCAAATAACTTATTGTTTTGTGTCTTAAGACTATATTCTGTATTGTGAGTTCCCATTGAATGAAACAGGATTTGAACAAAAACAAGGGAAACCGAGTCGCCACTCACCACTACTACTGAGGTGTTTCCCGCACTGCTATGAGACCAGGATGTACTAGGGGCCCTGTCTGGCTGTCTGGCTGGCTGGCTGGCTGTCTGGCTGGCTGGCTGGCTGGCTGGCTGGCTGGCTGGCTGGCTGGCTGGCTGGCTGGCTGGCTGGCTGGCTGGCTGGCTGGCTGGCTGGCTGGCTGGCTGGCTGGCTGGCTGGCTGGCTGGCTGGCTGGCTGGCTGGCTGGCTGGCTGGCTGGCTGGCTGGCTGGCTGGCTGGCTGGCTGGCTGGCTGGCTGGCTGGCTGGCTGGCTGGCTGGCTGGCTGGCTGGCTGGCTGGCTGGCTGGCTGGCTGGCTGGCTGGCTGGCTGGCTGGCTGGCTGGCTGGCTGGCTGGCTGGCTGGCTGGCTGGCTGGCTGGCTGGCTGGCTGGCTGGCTGGCTGGCTGGCTGGCTGGCTGGCTGGCTGGCTGGCTGGCTGGCTGGCTGGCTGGCTGGCTGGCTGGCTGGCTGGCTGGCTGGCTGGCTGGCTGGCTGGCTGGCTGGCTGGCTGGCTGGCTGGCTGGCTGGCTGGCTGGCTGGCTGGCTGGCTGGCTGGCTGGCTGGCTGGCTGGCTGGCTGGCTGGCTGGCTGGCTGGCTGGCTGGCTGGCTGGCTGGCTGGCTGGCTGGCTGGCTGGCTGGCTGGCTGGCTGGCTGGCTGGCTGGCTGGCTGGCTGGCTGGCTGGCTGGCTGGCTGGCTGGCTGGCTGGCTGGCTGGCTGGCTGGCTGGCTGGCTGGCTGGCTGGCTGGCTGGCTGGCTGGCTGGCTGGCTGGCTGGCTGGCTGGCTGGCTGGCTGGCTGGCTGGCTGGCTGGCTGGCTGGCTGGCTGGCTGGCTGGCTGGCTGGCTGGCTGGCTGGCTGGCTGGCTGGCTGGCTGGCTGGCTGGCTGGCTGGCTGGCTGGCTGGCTGGCTGGCTGGCTGGCTGGCTGGCTGGCTGGCTGGCTGGCTGGCTGGCTGGCTGGCTGGCTGGCTGGCTGGCTGGCTGGCTGGCTGGCTGGCTGGCTGGCTGGCTGGCTGGCTGGCTGGCTGGCTGGCTGGCTGGCTGGCTGGCTGGCTGGCTGGCTGGCTGGCTGGCTGGCTGGCTGGCTGGCTGGCTGGCTGGCTGGCTGGCTGGCTGGCTGGCTGGCTGGCTGGCTGGCTGGCTGGCTGGCTGGCTGGCTGGCTGGCTGGCTGGCTGGCTGGCTGGCTGGCTGGCTGGCTGGCTGGCTGGCTGGCTGGCTGGCTGGCTGGCTGGCTGGCTGGCTGGCTGGCTGGCTGGCTGGCTGGCTGGCTGGCTGGCTGGCTGGCTGGCTGGCTGGCTGGCTGGCTGGCTGGCTGGCTGGCTGGCTGGCTGGCTGGCTGGCTGGCTGGCTGGCTGGCTGGCTGGCTGGCTGGCTGGCTGGCTGGCTGGCTGGCTGGCTGGCTGGCTGGCTGGCTGGCTGGCTGGCTGGCTGGCTGGCTGGCTGGCTGGCTGGCTGGCTGGCTGGCTGGCTGGCTGGCTGGCTGGCTGTCTGTCTGTCTGTCTGTCTGTCTGTCTGTCTGTCTGTCTGTCTGTCTGTCTGTCTGTCTGTCTGTCTGTCTGTCTGTCTGTCTGTCTGTCTGTCTGTCTGTCTGTCTGTCTGTCTGTCTGTCTGTCTGTCTGTCTGTCTGTCTGTCTGTCTGTCTGTCTGTCTGTCTGTCTGTCTGTCTGTCTGTCTGTCTGTCTGTCTGTCTGTCTGTCTGTCTGTCTGTCTGTCTGTCTGTCTGTCTGTCTGTCTGTCTGTCTGTCTGTCTGTCTGTCTGTCTGTCTGTCTGTCTGTCTGTCTGTCTGTCTGTCTGTCTGTCTGTCTGTCTGTCTGTCTGTCTGTCTGTCTGTCTGTCTGTCTGTCTGTCTGTCTGTCTGTCTGTCTGTCTGTCTGTCTGTCTGTCTGTCTGTCTGTCTGTCTGTCTGTCTGTCTGTCTGTCTGTCTGTCTGTCTGTCTGTCTGTCTGTCTGTCTGTCTGTCTGTCTGTCTGTCTGTCTGTCTGTCTGTCTGTCTGTCTGTCTGTCTGTCTGTCTGTCTGTCTGTCTGTCTGTCTGTCTGTCTGTCTGTCTGTCTGTCTGTCTGTCTGTCTGTCTGTCTGTCTGTCTGTCTGTCTGTCTGTCTGTCTGTCTGTCTGTCTGTCTGTCTGTCTGCCTGCCTGCCTGCCTGCCTGCCTGCCTCCCTCCCTCCCTCCCTCCCTCCCTCCCTCCCTCCCTCCATGGGAAGCAACCTCTTTACTATGGCCATTTAAAAAGCTCAAAGCCTTAAATCATTGCCATGGAGTCGATGTACTCATCTCATACAGTTTCTATGCATACCTGGATGGAAATTGGTAGTGCATTTTAGTCTGTTTTAATAGCAGTATTTATCATCAAGACTACACGCTCTTCAGATGCTGTTACAGTACCTATACAGTATACATTACTTTACTGTATAAAACATGGTATGTGTTATACACTGAGTATACCAAACATTAGGAACACCTTCCTAATATTGAATTGCACCCCCTCAAAACAGACTCAGTTTGCAGGGGCATGGACTCTACAAGGTGTTGAAAGCATTCCACAGGGATGCTGGCCCATGTTGACTCCAATGCTTCCCACAGTTGTGTCAAGTTGACTGGATGTCCTTTGGGTGGTGGATCATTCTTGATACACACAGGAAACTGTTGAGTGTGAAAAACCCAGCAGCGTTGCAGTTGTTGACACAAACCAGTACACCTGACACCTACTACCATACCCCGTTCAAAGGCACTTAAATTTTTTTGTCTTGCCCATTCACCCTCTGAATGACACACATACACAATCCATGTCTCAATTGTCTCAAGGCTTAAAAATCCTTCTTTAACCTGTCTCCTCCCCTTCATCTACACTGATTGAAGTGGATTTAACAAGTGACATCAATAAGGGATCATAGCATTCACCTGGTCAGTCTGTCATGAAAAGAGCAGGTGTTCTTAATGTTTTGTATTGTCAGTGTATTCTGGTGTATAGTGTTACAGTATGTGTGAAGGAGGACATTGTTACATGTTACTAAACCGCTCTGTTGTAACCTATTTTTCTCATATTGAAATGATTTCTTATCATGTTTATATTTTCATATCATTATCATGCAAACTTGCTGTTGAACAGTTTCTATAAAGGTCAATGTTAATTATGATGAATTGTATTGACATACATTTGAAACTGCACTTCAAAACAAACGTTTCTCTTACACTGTTGTCCTTCAAAGCCATATTGTTATTTTCACTATGATTCAGCCTTTAAATAAAAATGATATACACTTTAAATGATATATGATGGTGACATGAGGTTTTATTGAAACAATAGTAAGGCCTGGGGAAAACCATTGAACTTGACTGCTGTTACGTTAATTGTGTGATCCTTATACTCCTGACTGGCTGACACCAAACAAATACAATGTTCCCATGTTGGTAGAGACTGCATTCACGGTAAACGACCTTTTAAATTGTTATTGCGCAATCTGTAGCTATACGGATTGATAACTAGTGAGGTTATGTCTGGCAGTGTGATTTCCTCAAAGCTTTGGCTCCCTGCCTCTGTTAGTTCAGATGATTGTAATATGCTGGGTTTCTTTATGGTGAGATACTGAATAGAAACAGCCTAATGTTGCTGACATCGTATAAAACATGTATAAAATATCTCATACATAAAATATATTTAAATCTTCATGCAGATTGTAGCAGGTGCAAAGCCTTCTCTAAGCCTGTGGTTCCATTAAAACCCTTATTATTGGTCACTTGCATGCTTATTTGCATACGTATAAAAGCAAATAAAGTCTCCAGTTTATTATCAGAAGACTGCATTGGGTCACTGCTCCTAAATATCCTTGGATGAATTTAGAAGCAGGGGTGGGCTGAAATAATGACATTATCACAATACGAAAACATTAAATGAGAAACATATGTTTTACATGTGGTGGGGGAGTAGAGCTAGTCTATTACAGTACCTTATTGACATTGTGCACCAGTGCTCTGTATCAGATATACAGGGTTATGAAAGCCTCTTCTACTCTAATCAAATCTAACCTAGAAGCTCAATATTCTTTGACACATTTCCTTTTTCAAAATGTCAAAATTCAACAAAAAGCATCCTCTCACTGGCAGTCAGAAGAAAGGAGGTTGGCAGGGCATAGAGGGTTCCCCATTAAGTCTCATGACTGGAGCTGCTCAGTGCGTGCGGTAAAGTCAGGCGGCAGGGTTAAGGGTTAAAGGTGAGGGTTCACAGCTCCAGCTCAGCCATGGCCCGCTCCAGGGGGTCGCTGGTCCAGTACTCATGGTCCCAGCCCAGGAACCAGCCGGTGAACGTGGGTGGTTCGAACCCTTGCTTGATCTTCACGATGGGTGTCCTGAGGTCACGGTTGGCAGGGTCCGTCTCAATGTAACGCACAGCTAGGGGAGGAGGGGATTCAATCATAGTTCTATAGAGAGCAGTTTTCCCAGTGGGAAACTTCTCATTCAAATCATTTTAGTCAGGAGTAATGCACTCAAAAAGACAAGGTGGCATGAACATTCTCTATGTAAAACCGTCTACAAGATAATTCATAAATCATTTTATTACTTACCGGAGGCCATCGCCTCAGTCTTCTCCTCTTCATGGGCTTCATTCCCGATCCAGACAAACACCTAGAAGAGGAATTTCAACTTTCATTAGACTATGTACAGCAATTCATCTGTTATCCACTGTTACTGTGCAGGTGTAAGAACTTCATTTGTTCACTCTTGTTGCTGAGAATTTTCCTTTACCACAGGAAATGCAGATGAGCTTTGTGATTTACATAAATTCACTGACAACCCACACTAAGACAGGGTTATATTAAGAGTATTGCACTTTTTATGTAGTTTACTTTAGTCAACCTTATATTGCTGTTACGATATAGGTCAAATTAAGATCCTATATCTGCATACTTAATAACATTCACATATCAGAAAATACCACATGCTAATTTATCTACCTGATCCCATGTGTCCAGGATCATGACATCATCAGTGGCCAGATCTTCTTGGGTCATCTCCCCAGGCACCTCCTCAATCTAAGTGGAGAAGGCGACAAGGCATTAGAAGAACCAGGGTTAAAGGTGTTTAACCATGAATGGCTTATTGTAATAATAATGGGACTCACAATGAAGTTTCCAGTCTTGTTGGAGCAGGCAAAGAGCCTGGGAGGATGGGCGTCCATCTTGTCCTTGCTTCTGAGTCTGGAGGAGGTGCGGTACGCTGCCTTCCCTCCCAGAGCCTCCCAGAAATCACCTGCATAGACACACACAATAGTCAGTTGGTTACAACATGCCACAGCCAGCCACAGAGCAAAGGTCAGCCAATGTCATTGGCACAGTGTACATACCGGTCTCTCCGCCCTCAGGCAGTTCTGAGGAGGACACCCCCAGGATAACACAGAGCTGCTGGGTGCCATTTTTCTCAGTGTCACTGGCCCCCTGGCCCATCCACACGAAGGAGGCTCCAGGAGTCACCAGGAGGAAGGCATCGTTGGAGTTCAGGTTGGAGGACACAGCATCAACCTAGAGGTGGATAAGACATGGTGGGTAGAAAATGACCACGAGTGTCATGCCTGTAAATATATTGCAGTTTAGTAGCTGATTTCAGAAAAAAGAGAGGCCTTGTCCTCATGTCACTCACCTCCACAGCTCTTGTGCACCCTGCAGAGTTGGAGCGCACCTGGAAGAGGCGTGTTTCTGCGGGGGCGGACTGGCCCCCATCTCTGGACGTACCTCCCTTGTACACCACCATGGGTTTCCCCCCGAACAGGCTCATAAGGTGAGCTGGCTCCTTGCCCTGGGCCACCCTCACCTGGACCACACAGAGCAAACATACACTGAGTATACCAAACATTAAGAACACCTGCTCTTTCCATGACAGACTGACCAGGTGAAAGCTACGATCCCTTATTTATGTCACTTGTTAAATCCACTTCTATCATTGCAGATAAAGGGGAGGTGACAGGGCGGCAGGGTAGCCTAGTGGTTAGAGCGTTGGACTTGTAATCGAAAGGTTGCAAGATTGAATCCCCGAGCTGACAAGGTAAAAATCTGTTGTTCTGTCCCTGAACAACCCACTGTTCCTAGGCCATCATTGAAAATAAGAATTTGTTCTTAACTGACTTGCCTACTTAAATAAATAAAAAATAAGGAGTTTAATCATTGAGACATGGATTGTGTATGTGTGCCATTCAGAGGGTGAATGGGCAAGACAAAACATTTAAGTGCCGGTTTGTGTCAAGAACTCAACGCTGCTGGGTTTTTCACACAACAGTTTCCCGAGCCAACGTGACAACTGTGGGAAGCATTGGAGTCAACATGGGACAGTGTGGTGAAAAACAAAAAGAATCTTGGATCTTTGGAAGAATATAATTGTATTTAATTACATCTATTTGGAAATCTACGGACATACTTGCAACGTAGCCTTGCTTGTGTCTGCAAAGATTTCCCACAGGGTGGCAGCAGTGAGCTCTGAACAACAAGGCATGAAAACACTAAGCACCAAGTGTTCTACAGCGCTCCCCACCCTACTTTTCCAGCATGCTGTGTATCTGTCTGGCTGGCTGGCTCACAGCAGGAAGTCCCGTTTAGTGGATGCAGCAAGCTTGTCTCGCCATCCACCAGCACAAAGGGGCCTTCTCTCTCTCCTCCCCTTAAAGAGCAACTGCTCCTAAAAAGCAACTTCTTGATTAGAAAATTGCCAATGTGGCATCGATGAGTCAGAAAAATGTATTTTGTGTAAAAATTAACTACAAATGAACTTTTGATCCTAATGTCAGTCTCGTCCAAAACTGAGATTTGCGAGATGATAGGATAAATTGAACAGTATGTCATGGAATGACGAGTACCGTAACGGTTTTCAGTGGGTTGGATTTATTTGAATTGTTCCCACAGCTGGCAGCACCCAATCATCAATTCAGAGCGCAGTTGCATGCGACCCAAACGTAATACCCATGGTCAATTTGATTTGACATTCGATATCCCTATCGGGGCTAGTTAGGGACCATCAATAAATTACACAAGGTACATGGGACAATATTTTAAAAGGTCCATAGCTCCAAATTTCAATGACTTAAAAACCTAAAACCAACTAAAATCTTATACAAATATTAAAAGCATTTAATGAGACAACTAAAAGATGTGCAACATGAAAATGTTATCCCACTTACGTTGTGTAATTTATTGATAATTTATTGATATCCCAAGCGATGGGATATCCAAAGTCTGACTGTGTGCATTTCTCACTGTTTAGTCACTCGAGTGCATTTGTTCTCCTCTTAACACCATTCCTGACATTTTGGGACCTGGGTGAGCCTGCACAAAGCCTTGTTCAGTTTTTTTGGTTTTCAAAATTGGAGACTACTAATTGGAGAAATAGAGATTAGGTGCTTATTGCACAGAGTTAATGAAGAAGTCTACCTCTGTACTGAAAACATGTGTGAGGCAATGTTGCAATCTTGGATGTTTAGTATGATGACTAATTTCCATGCACTGAGTTCCTCTAAATACTGTTTCTGTTGAATGACTATGAATCACACTGTTACAAATGTATGTATGATTATTTGTGTGTCAAATCAAATCAATTTGAATGTGTCACATGTGCCGAATTCAATAGGTGTAGACCTTACAGTGAAATGCTTACTTACAAGCCCTTAACCAACAATGCTTTAACACTTTCTTTTCTTAAAACTTCTTAAGTAAAAAATAGATAAATAAAAAATAGAAAATAAAAGTAACAAATAATTAAACAGCAGCAGTAAAATAACAATAGCGAGGCTATATACAGGGGGTACCAGTACAGAGTCAATGTGCGGGGGCACCGGATAGTTGATGTAATATGTACATGTACGTAGAGTTAAAGTGACTATGCATAGATAATAAACAGAGAGTAGCATCAGCGTAAAAGAGGGGTCTGGGTCGCCATCAGCTGTTAGACATCATGGACAGTTTGATGGAACATAAACAGGTTTGTGACTGACGTTTCCACCCTGGTGGGCTTCTCCACAAATGTAGGATCACTGTTAGTCATGCATTACAACAAATCAATTAAATTACTACGTAGTGCAGGTCCCAATTTTTCACACTGGCTTTAGACAGGAAGGTGAGACTGACAGGCACAGACAGACAGATACACAGAAAGAGATGGTTGCAGACATTCCCAGAGCATGGAACCTTATACAGAGCCAAGGCATGATCTAGCCAAATCATAATGAACTTCAGTATATAAGACAACCTACAACAGCGTTTCCCAAACTCGGTTTGGGGACCCCAAGGTGTGCATGTTTTGGTTGTTGCTCTAGCACTACACAGCAGATTCAAATAATCGAAGCTTGATGATGAGTTCCTTATTTGAATCAGCTGTGTAGTGCTAGGACAAAAAAACTAAATGTGCACCCCTTGGGGTCCCCAGGACGGAGTTTGGGTAAAGCTGACCTAGAATCACTGGTGGCCTCTATTTAACCTATGCAATGGTCCTTGCTTGAGTTGAGCACATCTCATAAGGACGAGCAAGACAGCTCTTTGTTCCTACAACAGGTCAGGCAATTGGCTCGTCTGGGAACAGTAACTGTGTCAGAGTGCCGAAGCATCAGAATCCGAGAGGATAAAGGGAACTCCCTCATAAACATGGCCCTGGAATGTCCTGTTTTGGGTCCCTGTTGATTTCAACCAGCTGATTTCTCTGTAAACACATTGAGCCACATCAGTTAAATACACTGCTCTGTACTGAGTTATGCAGCCCTGAGAGGGGAGTACCAGGGTGGTAATAGGAGAACCTGAAACCTGGAGAGAGAAAGCAAATGAAGGACAGGAAACAATGAGAGGAGAGGGAGAGTGACACACGGGGTTACACGGGGTTACTGGTTCGAATATAGATGAGGCTAAGAGGAAACCATAAAGAAAAGGAATATGCGATGGGAAAAGAAAGCCACTTCTATACACACACACACCCACCCACCCACTCACAAACACACATTCATTACCTGCACTGGCCCACCACCAAGCTCATCGTCCAACTGGGCACCCAAGATGGCTGAAGCACCAATTTCGTCCTGGGAAGAGTCACTTCCTTGCCTAAGAGAGATTCTAGTTAGCAATGTATCTCTTCTGATGGTCTCTCTACTGTTTCATTTTACTTTTACTTTAGTGTCTCTCTTACCACATGTAGATGATGTGCCCTTGGCGTCCTCCATGGTGGTAGTTATAGAGGATGATGTAACTGTCTCCACCATAGAACTGTCCATGTGTGGAGGGGTCCACTTCCACCTTGTCTGATCCCTCAATACGCCAGATCTGTACATAAACATACGCATGATGTGACCCCTAGTGGTGGCAGGCTACCAAAACAGAGCTATGTATGTAAATACAAATTCATGCCCCTTTCATTTGGTTGCTATCTGTTCATCAGAGATTTCCTACTTTAATATCCTTCCTCTATCGGCTACATTGGGCAGAAACCCGAGCATACCTCCCTCACAGTCTACATAGATTAACTCACAGAATGCTTTTTACTGTATAATAGCCCTAATACATAACGTTGATAGTTACAGCAATACTGGGGTGGCAGGTAGCCTTGTGGTTAGAGTGTTGGGCCAGTAACCGAAAGGTTGCTAGATCGAATCCCCGAGCTGACAAGGTAAAAATCGGTTGTTCTGCCCCTGAATAAGGCAGTTAACCCACTGTTCCTAGGCCATCATTGTAAATAAGAATTTGTTCTTAACTGACTTGCCTAGTTAAATAAAGGTTAAATAAAAAAATTACAAATAAATCCTGATCCTGATAGTTACTCTGGGAAGGCTTGTCGTACAATGTGGGCACAGGCCCAGCCATTCATCTTGTCCACCCACCTGCTTCTCTCCGTTGCCGCCATCCACCATGCCGTGCTGGGCAGACATGGCGGGGGAGTCGTGGAGTGTGGCAGCATCAAATGGCACCTTCTCTAGCTTGGCGATGCTGTTGGAGACATAGGCCACACCCAGACCCTCCGTCTGGTCCTTGTCACGCCAGTTCTTGAAGAACTGTTTGAAGAGAGGCGTCTCTCCCATCTCCGGCAGGATCTGCACCTGGGTGTGTTTCGGGTAGCCCATCTTCTTGATGAACTCATCTGCTGCCTTCATGGCTGCCTTACGCTCCTCCAGGTTGGCTTCTTTACCTGAGTAAGAGTGTGTGGAAGAGGGGTGAGAAATACAAAAAGTGGTTTTAATGAATTCAACCACTTAGAAACTATAAAGACGGAGGACTTTATATAAATAACGGAGGACAATTATATTTTGAATTAAGAACAACACCTTTCAGTTGCATCCAGGGGCATAAATTGTGTACGGTAGGGTATGGCGGTCGCCATACCTTAGCTCAACACCAGAAATGTAAAATAGGCTACTAAAATCATTCCAATCCTGATTAAAAGGCAAATGTAGTTTAGTGGTATTAGAAGGCTGACTTTAGAACTACGCGGACACCTGGGAGTGGGAGGGAGGTTGTTTGTGTGGCTGGCAGGCTTTATGGGAGGCACTTCGATGCAGCTGCGGGGAACAGCAAGACTTTTTCTCAAAACAGTGCAGAGTTAAAGATGGCTGTAGTAGATGGCTTTGGCTAGGTAACTGCTGTTTGACTTCACATGAAACTAAACTAGTTTTAATCCCGGTGCTGAGATCGTGCGTTGCAACGAATTATTGTATGACGTGTTTGTAGAATGTTAAGTCCCCTATTGACTGAGGTGATTGAAGCTACAGCAACAAGGTGATAATGGCTGGAAGTTGTTTTTGCTGTTCTCCAAATGGCATATTAGAGTTTTTAAATGGTGTAGAAATGCAGTAAATGAGCTTAAATTTTATACACATTCCTTTGAGGTTAAGCTGAGATAACACCCCTGGTTGCATCATATGCTCTCTGTGGAAGTTTATCATGTGACACTGTTCAAGACAATGTCTCATTCTCTAAATGTGGTCTGTAATGCTATGTGTTACCAAATAGACATAACAGCAGCCATACCATGCCAACACAAGTCCAGCTACAGTGCCTTCATTGACTGGTTGAATTGGTGGAGTGTTGCAAACTGTGAAAAATCAGCTGATCATAAATGTGTCTTTGATATTGGGTGACCCCAGCTGACCTTTCCAGATGAAGATCTTGCCATCGGAGCCGTGATCAAGGATGAAGCAGTCGCTGGACTCCAATGCACTCTGGGAGAATGGGTTCTCTGCTGCCACCATGGACATGGCCATGTCTCCACTGGCATTTGACACCTGGGGGAGAGGAGGAGCGACAGAGGAAGAATTGTAGAGAGATCAGAGACATGTATGTGAAAAGTCCTCAGGGTCTATATGAGATGTTCTCATTATGCAGCTAGACCAGTTGATCTTGGTTTCAGTAGATTGTTCCCTGTATTCCCACCTTGTACAGTTTGGCCATCTTCCTGTTTGAGGCATCTGCTTTGATGTCATCAGAAGATCCTTCAGGAAAGTCGGGTTTATCTCCCAGAACCTGAAGACGCACAGAGAAGATCCCTTTTAGATATACTTTTGAAAATTAAACAATGCTTTAACCACAGCTGGAGTTTATTCAAAAGTCCATTATGCACCATTAAACAACATAATAAACGTCAACCAATCACAGACAGAAAGAGTGATAGAGTAAGAAGACTCTCCTGTTCTTTAGTTGTTTCTGATCTCACCTCTATCATCTTGTCTCTCTCTGCTCCCTCGTCACACACGTACACGCGAGCTCGCCCACTGCGCTCGTTGTCACGGATACCCTTGGCAACCTGAGTGGCCTTCAGCTTCTCAAAGTTGTTGCTCTGGGAGCCACACCACTGGTAGATCTCCTGTGGGAGGGGGGATACACAACAAACAGGATACGTGATGTGGTCAGCATCGACCAGGAATTTGTTTGCAAGAATTGTATGTGTATTCGGACAATCTTTCTATTAAACGTTTCTCTTTTCTCTTAAACAAGACGTGAAACATACAATGTGCATGCTTCTCTGTTTATTTTATTGAAATGTGACGCCAATGTTTGATGACGCTATGTCGTATGAAATTAAAAGTACACCATCTCCCTCAGGCTGATGGTAACTCACGCTGCCCAGGTCCAGGATGAAGCAGTCTCCCTGGTTGAAGCTGTCCCAGCTGACAGGCACCTCTGTCGCCCTGACAACACGCCGACCTTTGACCTGTAGCACCCGCTGCATAACCACCTCGTTGGTAACAACATGTTTGAACCCAGATGCTACGCCTCCTTTCTAAAACAGTGACAAAAGATATGGCACGGTTAATATGGAGCCATTCACATTTCTAGGGCATATTTCCACCATTAGATTAGATTAACTTTATTATCACAACAAGGGGATAATACAAGGAGGGCATACTTTATACCTATTAAAAGGTTGATGTACTCCAAAACCATTTAGGTATAGTTTATACTTTATAGTTTATAACAATACCCCTGCCTGAGGTATGAATGCAATATTATGTGTGTCATGGCCTGGATTTGTAGCAATAATGCCAAAACTGTCAAAGAGAATTCTAATTGTCATCTCAAATAACATCTCCTCACCAAGTACTTCAGTCCAGCCTTGAAGTAACCCAGCAATACTTTGGACTCATGTCCCTGGACCTCACGGTACTGGACGGGTTTACCTCCCAAATGGTCATCCATCTGGACAGTGAAGATGGCTGCTGCTCCACTCTCATCCTGGGTGCAGAAGTCGCCTGGAGCAGAAAAACCACAGAGGTTAAACTCAACCTCTGAATTGCAATGTTTTGCTCTCTTGTCTCTGTCAATGGAGGCCCAACCCCCAATGGCTACTTAGTCTGCTAGATTCCACAGATGTCATGGATGACTATTTCCCTGAAGCAAAACTCAATGGACACATACCGGTACATCGAATGAACCAAGTTTGAGTATCACTCACTTAGTCCATTTCCCATAACATTCTGCTAGGGTTCTATCTAACAGGCTGCCTAGAAGCAGGGATGATCAACTAAATGAAATGGGCCTGACTCAGCATTCTGTCTGTGCACATCAATCATAGAGATAGAATTACAGTACATAACCACCACAAGTCAGTGACTTGAAAGAGGATGCCCATTCTAGTAAAAGTATTTCTATGATGTCAATCATATCCACCAGGGTTTGTAATGCAACCCATCCTGCTCCTGGTTCTGTCCTCACCCAGCCAGAAGTGCAGGTCATACTGCAGGTTCCCGGAGCGCTGCTTGATGGTGTTGAGGATGAGGTAGGCATCTCCCGTGTAGAAGCTTCCATAAAGATTCTCTGGCACAGCCACCAGGTCAAACTTCTCAATCCTCCACACCTGCAGGCCTGCCTGCTGGCCAGCCTTCTCAAACTCAGGATGGTACACCATGCTGCCTGCATGGAAAGATCACACACACATGCTTTGATAGAGGATATTGATAATATGGAACACTATTAATTCACCAATTTCCAAGTTATACTGAGACAGTAAGATAAGAACAAATATGACCTCAGGACCAAGATCTAGTGAAAGACAAGAAAAGTCTTGTCTCTACAATTTATGGACATAGTTTGCAGAAGGGAGCCACTCCCTTCACTGAGAGCTGTTGTCATGGATATAAAGATAACATTTAGAGTCGTGAGTTAATAATGTGTGATGTGGTGACTCATTGGTGCCCTGTGCTGTTGGGTGCTTCCTCCTCTCTCTGATCGGAAAGTGCTGTGACTCAGTTTGAGACGGGTAGCCCCAGCAGTGGTGCCACCACAGTATACAGTGAGGGAAAAAAGTATTTGATCCCCTGCTGATTTTGTACATTTGCCCACTGACAAAGAAATGATCAGTCTATAATTTTAATGGTAGGTTTATTTGAAGAGATTTTTAAGACTTGAGGAGCATATCCTGTAAATGTCTAACTTAATGCCTATCCTCTTTGCAGGTCACTATAGTGACCACACGAAAGCGTGTCAAAATGTTCAGTCAGTGGTCTAGATGCCATGTAATCATGCTTAAGTTGGTTCCTGCACTTAGACAGTAGCCCTGCCACACACTGTTTCCACAGCAACCAAACACATTAGGTGATGCCCACTGAAAGGGAAGTGTCATATTTGCTCAGCTTTCGAAAGCAGTAACTGATCAAGATAAGATTACAAGGCCTCGTTTCTTATCCGTTTTCAAACACACAACAACAACAACAGTTCAAATAAAATGAGAAGTTAGATTACTGTTACGCTAGGCCTACATCTCCATAGCATAACACACCCTGAATGAATTTTATCCACACTTAACATCCCAGACAGCGCAAACAGGCTGCTCTGTGCTCCTAAATGAGGCCATGTTCTAGAGAGTAAACAGTGTTTTCTGCACCGGGGCCCATCTGCGTGCCTCAGGACTCAAGTCTCCAACTAATATATTTCGGGAAAGACTGCAGTTTGTTGCTCCTTCTCAATTTCTATGACTAACCCTTAGCAGCAGAGCATGGAAAACATCCACACGTGACCTTGTTTGGGAGAGAATTCAGGCAACCCTAACCCCGAAGAATATGATGTTCCTTTTTCCTCTGTCTCTACTCTTTTGTAACCTATGACAAATTTCACAAGCAGCCATATACTTATTTTCCAGCTCTTTTCTTACATGAAGACATGGTAGTAAGTCTTAAAGCCATCATAATCATCGTAAAGTTCTGTATTGATGTATTATTGTAGTTCTCAAACACACGGGTATCTGTCCTGTTACAAATTTCACAGGGGGAACAATCTGCCACTAGAGAGAGCAAACAGAGAACAAACCTTGGGCTATAAACAACACACTGATTACTGTTTCAGTTGAATATACACTGCTCAAAAAAATAAAGGGAACACTTAAACAACACAATGTAACTCCAAGTCAATCACACTTCTGTGAAATCAAACTGTCCACTTAGGAAGCAACACTGATTGACAATACATTTCACATGCTGTTGTGCAAATGGAATAGACAACAGGTGGAAATTATAGGCAATTAGCAAGACAACCCCAATAAAGGAGTGGTTCTGCAGGTGGGGACCACAGACCACTTCTCAGTTCCTATGCTTCCTGGCTAATGTTTTGGTCACTTTTGAATGCTGGCGGTGCTTTCACTCTAGTGGTAGCATGAGACGGAGTCTACAACCCACACAAGTGGCTCAGGTAGTGCAGCTCATCCAGGATGGCACATCTATGGAGCTGTGGCAAGAAGGTTTGCTGTGTCTGTCAGCGTAGTGTCCAGAGCATGGAGGCGTTACCAGGAGACAGGCCAGTACATCAGGAGACATGGAGGAGGCCGTAGGAGGGCAACAACCCAGCAGCAGGACCGCTACCTCCGCCTTTGTGCAAGGAGGAGCAGGAGGAGCACTGCCAGAGCCCTGCAAAATGACCTCCAGCAGGCCACAAATGTGCATGTGTCTGCTCAAACGGTCAGAAACAGGCTCCATGAAGGTGGTATGAGGGCCCGACGTCCACAGGTGGGGGTTGTGCTTACAGCCCAACACCGTGCAGGACGTTTGGCATTTGCCAGAGAACACCAAGATTGGCAAATTCGCCACTGGCGCCCTGTGCTCTTCACAGATGAAAGCAGGTTCACACTGAGCACATGTGACAGAGTCTGGAGACGCCGTGGAGAACGTTCTGCTGCCTGCAACATCCTCCAGCATGACAGGTTTGGCGGTGGGTCAGTCATGGTGTGGGGTGGCATTTCTTTGGTGGGCCGCAGAGCCCTCCATGTGCTCGCCAGAGGTAACCTGACTGCCATTAGGTACCGAGATGAGATCCTCAGACCCCTTGTGAGACCATATGCTGGTGCTGTTGGTCCTGGGTTCCTCCTAATGCAAGACAATGCTAGACCTCATGTGGCTGGTGGGTGTCAGCAGTTCCTGCAAGAGGAAGGCATTGATGCTATGGACTGGCCCGCCCGTTCCCCAGACCTGAATCCAATTGAGCACATCTGGGACATCATGTCTCGCTCCATCCACCAACGCCACGTTGCAACACAGACTGTCCAGGAGTTGGCGGATGCTTTAGTCCAGGTCTGGGAGGAGATCCCTCAGGAGACCATCTGCCACCTCATCAGGAGCATGCCCAGGCATTGTAGGGAGGTCATACAGGTACGTGGAGGCCACACACACTTCTGAGCCTCATTTTGACTTGTTTTAAGGACATTACATCAAAGTTGGATCATCCTGTAGTGTGGTTTTCCACTTTAATTTTGAGTGTGACTCCAAATACAGACCTCCATGGGGTGATAAATTGGATTTCCATTGATTATTTTTGTGTGATTTTGTTGTCAGCACATTCAACTATGTAAAGAAAAAAGTATTTAATAAGATTATTTCTTTCATTCAGATCTAGGATGTGTTGTTTAAGTGTTCCCTTTATTTTTTTGAGCAGTATATAATAATTTGATAAACACCAGATCATGAAGTCAGATTTACAGCTAACAGGGATCTAAGGAACATGGGACTAAACACCTCCCTCTGCAACTGGATCCTGGACTTCCTGACGGGCCGCCCCCAGGTGGTAAGGGTAGGTAACAACACATCAGCCACGCTGGTCCTCAACACTTGGGCCGCTCAGGGTGCATGCTCAGTCCCCTCCTGTACTCCCTGTTCACTCATGACTGCACGGCCAGGCACAACTCCAACACCATCATTAAGTTTGCCGATGACACAACAGTGGTAGGTCTGATCATCGATAACGACGAGACAGCCTATAGCGAGGAGGTCAGAGACCTCACTGTGTGGTGCCAGGACCAGACAAAGGAGATGATTGTGGACTACAGGAAAAGGAGGGCCGAGCACGCTCCCATTCTCATCGATGGGGCTGCAGTGGAGCAGATTGAGACCTTCAAGTTCCTTGGTGTCCACATCACCAACAAACTAACATGGTCCAAGCACACCATGACAGTTGTGAAGCGGGCACGACAAAACCTATTCCCCCTCAGGAGACTGAAAAGATTTGGCATGGGTCCTCAGATCCTCAAAAAGTTCTACAGCTGCACCATCGAGAGCATACTGACTGGTTGCATCACTGCCTGGTATGGCAACTGCTCGGCCTCCGACACAAGGCACTACAGAGGGTAGTGCGTACGGCACAGTACATCACTGGGGCCAAGTTTCCTGCCATCCAGGACCTCTATACTAGGCGGTGTCAGTGGAAGGCCCTAAAAATTGTCAAAGACTCCAGCCACCCTAGTCATAGACTGTTCTCTCTGCTACCGCACAGCAAGCGGAACCGGAGTGCCAAGTCTAGGTCAAAGAGATTTCTAAACAGCTTCTACCCCCAAGCCATAAGACACCTGAACATCTAATCAAATGGCTACCCAGACTATTTGCATTGCCCCCCCCCCCCCCCCCCCCTCCCCTTACGCTGCTGCTACTCTCTGTTATTATCGATGCATAGTCACTTTAATAACTCTACCTACATGTACATATTACCTCAATTACCTCGGCCCCGCACATTGACTCTGTACCGGTACTCCCTGTATATATCCTCGCTATTGTTATTTTACAGCTGCTCTTTAATTATTTGTTACTTTTATTTCTTATTCTTATTTTTTTAGGTAAAAAAATATATAATAATAATAATGAACTGCATTGTTTGTTAGGGCTTGTAAGTAAGCATTTCACTGTAAGGTTGTATTCGGCGCATGTGACAAATAAAATTTGATTTGAACTACTGTATATTGACAGGTCAGCTTTTACCTGAAACTCCGTCCAACACCATGAACATTGACATGTCTCCAGATAGAGAGAACCATAGAAATAAATGATGAATGAATAGAAGGTGCTTGAAACCTCTAACCCTGGCAATTCGACTGGTAAACTCATCATGGGTACCTTCGCAATGGCTGCTTGGTATTGTGAGGTAATTTCCATGGTAACGTAGAATGTTCATTCAAATGATGCTAACTGGATGTGGCTCATGCAATGGAATGCATTTTTTGTAATGTAATTTGAGTTGATTCAACAAATCAAAGCATAGATTGCTGGGTACACTTCCTGCTTTTGCTTCCTGCTTTGCTCCTATGGGTACACTTGCAATAACCGTCAATCCACCCATTACGCCATCATTGACTTGAATGGGGACAACCGTTCTATTCATTCTTATTTCTATGGAGAGAACTACACCTGCAGCTCACTATGTTTCCATGCCTTGATCAATTTGAATTAAATGAAATCCCATGATCAAGGGAAATGTACTCTCAGTAGTTAATTTGCAACTTTTTGCAGTATGAAGTATGATGTTACATGACCAAATACCTGGAACTGTGATCTCTACTCTGACAGAGAGGACTGTTCGGTCTGTCACGTCTCATCAGAGAAAGCAGCTAATTAAGTTGCATTGCATATATGATTAATTTCTGTATATGACATGAATACATGCTTTTATCAAAATATATTGCAGCAACCTGACAAGTGACACTGCTGCAACTTTACTTAGATACAAGCAACAGTATCTTCCCCTGTAATTACGTGTCTGCTTCTGTGCTAGGAGAGGGGATGTCATTTGTTTACTGTAAATCATGTCCCTGGACCTCACAGTGTTGACTAGCAATGCTATACTAGCAGAAATGACTATATACTATATGCCTATGTTATGTGTCACTGTCAACACAAACTATACTCTAACTCAGTCACTTCTCTGATGATAATCTGCTCTGTGTTCTGGTCAGTGACTCAGAGGGGGTAGTTTGGTAGACTCCATACTCCACAGGAGGGAGAATAAATAGAACAGATCACCTGACTGCTGGTCCCAGTCTCATTGGCACATGAGGATAACAGAGCTGCCCCATGCAAATCCTCAAGACTTCCGCAAGTCATTACCTGTCCCTCTTCTCCACAACCACATAAAAGTTAGTCAGTCATTCCAGTATTCCCGCCCCCAGAGACTTGCTGCTGGCCTGTACGCTGCACCCCTCCCCCACCAACCAGCCCCTTTTTACTCCTCAGTATCAGATGAACTGGAAAAAGCTTGGAATGTGTTCTGGGTTAGCTGCTGCAAGGTCTTCACTGAGGCCCAGAGAAAGGAGGGATGCTGGATTTGAGAAACTGCATTGTACTGAGAGCTGTTGCTATAAACCAATTACGTTATAGATTACATGAAATACACGATCATAACTTTTTGGTTTTCCTGTTTCCTCGTTTTTTGCTCTCAGCAGTCTGATAGGGTTCAAGTGTTAAGTCTAGTACTCAAATCAATGCATTGATGACGATCTTCACGTCCATCCTAAGTTTCCTATAGTTCGGTTTGGAAGAGAGATTCCTCAGTACTAATTTAGGGGTGACTCATTTTCTCCACTCAGGCCTCTCCCTCAGCTGAGTGTGTATCATGTGCCTACCCTCAACTCTACAGGCCTTCCCAGATAGACATTCAGTTTGGCTCCTTTAACCCCTTCTTTCAGCAGTGTTTACACAGAGTATAACATCACCTGGAGAGGAAGAGAATCAGAGCCAGACTGACTTTATGGCAGTGTAAACACATAACTCCGGTTATAAGGCCGGACATTAAACTTGTGCGTGGGTGGGTACCGTTTCTAAAAGGGTTCAAAGTCAAGGACAAATAACGTCTTATTTACCTGGCTTCTCTTTCATTCTCTCTCGCATAAAAGTAATGACGCACATAACACGCGCACGCACACACACTTATATATGGTTATTGCTCCAGCTAAAACAGTGGATAAAGTGTGATAAAGTGAGGCACAGAGGGATTAGGTGTGCTATAATTTGTGGCATCAGACAGCTTTCCCTGGTCTGGGCCCTCTCATATCTGTGTAGGTAAGAATAAGACACTTCCCCTGCTGACTGAGCGCCAGGTTGCTCTGTCTCACACAAACGCATGCGCGCGCACACACACACAAACACACACACACATCACATTTTTTTACAGGCCAACACGCAACACTGTAACTTCCTCTTATATTGGTTATTCATCATGCAAGGCCAGTGTTTGGAGTTGTGAGTGTTTCTATGGTGACTAAGGATGTCTATTTATAGATATGAGAATGCCCAACTGTTGATGGGATATGCACAGTAGGCATAGACAAACAGGCAATCATGTGTGCCATTTGATTGACACATACTTGCACACCCTTTCAAACAATATACATTTAGCAGGAATATTTTCATATTGTAAAATTATCATTCATAATTTGACAGTCACTGTATATAGTGATGCATGCATTCAGAAGCATCTCTCTCTCTCTCTCTGTCGTGCAAGACCTATAAACGCTTATACAACTTTAACAAAGTTATTATGTTATTACAAAGTTGTAACAGTTTCATTAATTATAGTTTACAAAGGAGGGAATCATCAGAGTGTAAGATCTTCTTTCACATATTATAACGGTTTGTGCATCTAAATGTAATCTGACATCTTGATGTTGGAGTCTTTTCTTTGTTCTCTTTTTATTGGCAAATGTCAATGTTTTTTCCTATGGTTTCATCCACGTTTTTCACTGTCGGTCCACATGGCATCCTCAGATATAATAATTTGGCCTAGCTCAGTTTATTAAGTCATTGTCTCTGTTAACATTTTTGTCAATCATAATGATGGCTGTTTTACTCCAATTACGCACAAAAATCATCATTCACCAAATATCGGATGCATAAACAGAAAGGGAAAAAACACTCGAATCACCCACACTAAAAGTTTCAGCAAATAGTATCAAAGCAGCGAAACATCGCCAGTAGAATAGGACTGAATGCATATTTCGTTTATGTTTTAAATCGTAGCCTATGAGTATAGCCTAATGATCATCGAAATAATAACGGTCCGGTTCTGGTTAAATCAGCGCTGTCAGTGGCATCTATCTTGCTTCATTGATTTAATGCATCATTGTAA
This sequence comes from Salmo salar, assembly GCF_965601325.2. Taxonomy (NCBI): domain Eukaryota; kingdom Metazoa; phylum Chordata; class Actinopteri; order Salmoniformes; family Salmonidae; genus Salmo; species Salmo salar. The sequence goes on along the minus strand of NC_138291.1, from coordinate 148,882,511 downwards.
CAGACACCAGAGTGGCGGTACACAAAGTCAAATTAATTGCTTACCCTATGCTGTGTGATTTAGACGTTTTCTAGGCCGCGGCGGGTGTTTTGGGGCTGCAGGAGAGGGTTTAATTCGCTTGGCAGGGTGTGTTGGTGCGTCTGGCTTGGGCGGAGCAACTCCCTAAATGACACTCGCGCTACAGGGGGATCAAGCTGGCATGTGGTGCCGCGTTCAAGTGCAAGTCGGAACTGCGGGTGTATAACCAGTTAGCAAGTCGGATATTTCAGAGTTCCGATTAGCACATGAACGCGGCATAACCCCTCCCTGTCTGACAACCACAGATGACAACGGAGCACGATAACCTATTACAGCCCACCACTTTTGTATGAATACCATACGGAGTACAACTGTGTCTTGCAAATTCTCTGTTTTTAATGGCTTGTTTGTTTGAAAGCACATAATAAAAATGTGCTCTCTTTCTCTCAATGTTATGCATTCAAACGTGGCCATAAAACACTGAAAAACGATTAACTAAATACCGGGAAACATTGCCCACGCTTGCGTTGCAGTTTATTTTGACAAAAGTTTGACACAGGGGCACAACTTTGGTTTTAGAAGTGGGGGGATATAATTATTATTCTTTTGTCTGATAAACACTCCAAACAGCCTACCCAACTGCTCCGAGACATCCGCATGGTCCCAAAGTAAACCGTTGCCACGTTTTCTATCACATTCTAATGATAAACCTGGGGAAGACAAAAATGCAATTTCAGAATGTGGGGGGGGGGGGGGGGGTCCCCTTCCCAGTCCCCTGTGAAAGTTGCACCCCTGATAGACATATACAATATCCCGTTTTTGATTTAGCTACCTCTTTGCTTCTAGGGTGAGTCCTTATGAGGGCAAGTGAAGTCTGTCTGTTGGAAAGGCCATGGCACTATCTGCTGGTAAGGCTAAAGTATGGTTGGATGAATGTGATCCTCGTCATTTGAGGTGATTCTCTTGACTAGAGTGTGGATTTCATATGGCCTCTTTTCCAGAGGAACAACCTCCAATTAATAATTTTTTTAAATCATAAAATACAACTAATTGGATGTATGTCAACTCCCAGCGAGACCATCAAAGGCATTTCATTTTTACAATTATTGTCCAACAAGTGTTTATAGGCCTTGATTGTTTAATCATAGGACTGGGCTCAGCAGGAGCTGCCCTCCCGTAGGGGTGGGAGGGTCAAGAGACCTGAGAAGGCAGAACAGAGTGCTTGGATTAGGGTGTAGGGTTTGAGCATAGAATGAAGGTTGTGAGGGGCAGTTCCTCTTGCTGTTCCGTAGGCAGGTACCATGGTCTTGTAGTGGATGCGAGCTTCGACTGGAAGCCAGTGGAGTGTGCGGAGGAGTGGGGTGACTTGAGAGAACTTGGGAATGTTGAACACCAGGTAGGCTGCCGCATTCTGGATAAGTTGCAGGGGTTTGATGTCACAAGCAAGGAGCCCAGCCAACAGTGAGTTGCAGTAGTCCAGACGGGAGAGGACAAGTGCCTGGATTAAGACCTGCGCCGCTTCCCGTGTGAGGTAAATTCATACTCTACGGATGTTGTAGGGCATGAACCTGCAGGAGCGAGTCACTGCATTGATGTTTTCAAGTACATAACTATAGAGAACATACAAAACATTCTATGGTAATAAAAAATGTACGTTTACACACAAAGACGAAGGGGCTGTACTTTCCAGTCATGTCCAGCTGAGGTTCTGGCTGCCTTTTAGGTCGAAATGTTGGTGGAAGTGGCTCCACATGATCCTCTAGCACAGTGTACCAACGGTCCTCTACCTCGGTGGTTGCAACTGGTGAACTGGCCCTCCTCCGCTTGTGGGCTGGCCTCTTCACACCTCTAGATGGCCGGGCGGGGGTGGGTGTGGAGCCTGGAGGAACCAGTTCCTACGTTTGAAGGAGTGGGGATGGAGGGCTTGAATATGGTCTCTTTGGAGTTGGCTCCCAGAGGTAATCTCTACCACTATTGAGGATTTTTTTTAATTAAGTTGGAAAGTTGTGTGGCATGGAGCACTGTCCTGCTGGAAAACCAATCCTCAGAGTTGGGGAACATTGTCAGAGCAGAAGGAAGCAAGTTTTCTTCCAGGACAACCTTGTACGTGACTTGATTCATGCGTCATTCACAAAGACAAATCTGCCCGATTCCAGCCTTGCTAAAGCACCCCCAGATCATAACAGATCCTCCACCAAATTTCACAGTAGGTGCGAGACACTGTGGCTCGTTGGCCTCTCCAGGTCTCGCACCCACTGTGACATTTGTTTTTTCTTTATTTTTACTATTTTCTACGTTGTAGAATAATAGTGTAGACATGAAAACTATGAAATAACATATATGGAATCATGTACTAACCAAACATTTGCTGTAATGAGAGCTTTGCACACTCTTGGCGTTCGCCTGGAATGATTTTCCAACAGTCTTGAAAGAGTTCCCACATATGCTGAGCACTTGTTGGCTGCTTTTCCTTAACTCTGCAGTCCAACTCATCCCAAACCATCTCAATTGGGTTGAGGTCGGGTGATTGTGGAGGCCAAGTCATCTGATGCAGCACTCCATCACCCTCCATCTTGGTCAAATAGCCCTTACACAGCCTGGAGGTGTGTTGGGTTATTGTCCTGTTGAAAAACAAATGATAGACCCACTAAGCACAAACCAGATGGGGTAGCATATCGTTGCAGAATGCTGTGGTAGCCATGCTGGTTAAGAGTGCCTTGAATTGTAAATCAATCACAGAGTCACCAGTAAAGCCCCCCATACCATCACACCTCCTCCTCCATGCTTCACGTTGGGAACCACACATGCAGAGATCATACTCTGCGTTTCACAAAGACACAGTGATTGGAACCAAAAATCTCAAATTTGGAATCATCGGACCAAAGGACAGATTTCCACCGGTCTAATGTCCATTGCTCGTGTTTCTTGGCCCAAGCAAGTCTCTTCTTATTATTGGTGTCCTTTAGTATTGGTTTCTTTGCAGAAATTCAACCATGAAGGACTGATTCACGCAGTCTCCTCTGAACAGTTGATGTTGAGATATGTCTGTTACTTGAACTGTGAAACATTTATTTGGGCTGTAATTTCTGAGGCTGGTAACTCTAATGAACTTATCCTCTGCAGCAGAGGTAACTCTGGGTCTTCCTTTCCTGTGGCGGTCCTCATGAGAGCCAGTTTCATCATAGCGCTTGATGGACTTTACGAGTGCACTTGAAGAAACTTTAAAAGTTCATTAAATTTTCCAGATTGACTGACCTTCGTATCTTAAAGTAATGATGGACTGTCGTTCCTTTTCAGTCTTCAACATAGAAATGCTACCAATTTTTTTTATTGAAACTTGTTGCTAATGATGGAGTCACTCATGATTCACCAAACAATATTTTGAAAGAGGAAGTAAAGTACTTTAAGAATATGTTTTCGTTTCAGTCTCCTCCATCTCCACTAACCAAAGCTAATTGTATGTTTTTCCCCCCTACTAATAATGCAAAATTAACATCAGTACAGAAAGACTCATGTGAAGGCCAAATTACAGAGGAGGGTTTTCTTGATGCAATTAAAGCCTTTAAGTCTGGGAAAACTCCCGGGCTGGATTGCATACCAGTGAAAGTATACCAAACCTTTTTAGATATACTCAGAGGACCATTATTAGCATGTTTTAACCACTCCTATATAAATGGTACATTATCGGACACACAACAAGAAGGCCTAATTTCATTATTACTGAAACAGGATCCAAGTGGTATATATAAAGATCCAGTCCATTTCAAAATTGGAGGCCTCTTACACTCCAGTGTTGTGATACAACAATTCTAGCTAAATGCTTGGCACATAGAATTAAAAAGGTTTTGTCAGATATTATTCATCCTAATCAAACAGATTTTGTACATGGTCCATACATTGGAAATAATATAAGACAAGTACTGGAAACAATAGAATACTATGAAATATCGGGGAAACCAGGCCTTGTTTTCATAGCTGACTTTGAAAAGGCTTTTGATAAAGTACGACTGGAGTTTATATATAAATGCCTGGAATATTTAAATTTTGGAGAATCTCTTATAAAATGGGTTAAAGTTATGTATAGTAACCCTAGGTGTAAAATAGTAAATAACGGCTACATCTCAGAAAGTTTTAAACTGTCAAGAGGAGTGAAACAAGGTTCTCCACTATCGGCATATCTATGTATTATTGCCAACGAAATGTTAGCTGTTAAAATTAGATCCAACAATAATATTAAGGGATTAGAAATCCATGGCTTAAAAACAAAGGTGTCATTGTATGTTGATGATTCATGTTTTCTTTTAAAACCACAATTAGAATCCCTCCACAGCCTCATAGAGGATCTAGATACTTTTTCTAACCTCTCTGGATTAAATCCAAATTATGATAAGTATTGCATGAGTATTGCATAAGTCACTGCATGTTAACATTAGAAGCCTCCTCCCTAAGTTTGTTTTATTCACTGCTTTAGCACACTCTGCCAACCCGGATGTCCTAGCCGTGTCCAAATCCTGGCTCAGGAAGACTACCAAAAATTCAGAAATTTCCATCCCTAACTATAACATTTTCCGACAAGATAAAACTGCCAAAGGGGACGGAGTTGCAATCTACTGCAGAGAAAGCCTGCAGAGTTCTGTCTTACTATCCAGGTCTGTACCCAAACAATTTGAGCTTCTACTTTTAAAAATCCACCTTTCCAGAAACAAGTCTCTCACTGTTGCCGCTTGCTGTAGGCCACCCTCTGCCCCCAGCTGTGCCCTGGACACCATATGTGAATTGATTGCCCCCCATCTATCTTCAGAGCTTGTGCTGCTAGGTGACCTAAACTGGGACATGCTTATTAACACCCCGGCCATCCTACAATCTAAGCTTGTTATCCTCAATCGCACACAAATTATCAATGAACCCACCAGGTACCCACCCAAAATCTGTAAACACGGGCACCCTCATAGATATCATCTTAACCAACCTGCCCTCCAAATACACCTCTGCTGTTTCTCCACGCAGAGATCTCAGTGATCACTGCCTCATTGCCTGCATTCGTAATGGGTCCGCGGTCAAATGTCCACCCCTCATCACTGTCAAACGCTCCCTAAAACACTTCAGCGAGCAGGCCTTTCTAATCGACCTGGCCCGGATATCCTGGAAGGATACTGACCTCATCCCGTCAGTAGAGGATGCCTGGTCTTTCTTTAAAAGTGCCTTCCTCACCATCTTAAATAAGCATGCCCCTTTCAAAAAATGTAGAACCAGGAACAGATATAGCCCTATGCTTCCCTCCAGACCTGACTGCCCTTGACCAGCACAAAAACATCCTGTGGTGTTCTGAATTAGCATCGAATAGCCCCCGTGATATGCAACTTTTCAGGGAAGTTAGGAACCAATATACACAGGCAGTTAGGAAAGCTAAGGCTAGCTTTTTCAAGCAGGAATTTGCATCCTGTAGCACAAACTCAAAAAAGTTCTGGGACACTGTAAAGTCCATGGAGAATAAAAGCACCTCCTCCCAGCTGCCCACTGCACTGAGGCTAGGAAACACTGTCACCACCACGGCTGGCCATGCTTTCCACCTGGCTACCCCTACCCCGGTCAACAGCCGTGCACTCCCCACAGCAACTCGCCCAAGCCTCCCCGATTTCTCCTTCACCCAAATCCAGATAGCTGATGTTCTGAAAGAGCTGCAAAATCTGGACCCCTACAAATCAGCCGGGCTAGACAATCTGGACCCCCTCTTTTTAAAATTATCTGCCGAAATTGTTGCAACCCCTATCACTAGCCTGTTCAACCTCTCTTTCGTATCGTCTGAGATTCCCAAAGATTGGAAAGCTGCAGCGGTCATCCCTCTCTTCAAAGGGGGAGACACTCTAGACCCAAACTGCTACAGACCTATATCTATCCTGCCCTGCCTTTCTAAGGTCTTTGAATGCCAAGTTAACAAACAGATTACCGACCATTTTGAATCCCACCGTACCTACTCCGCTATGCAATCTGGTTTCAGAGCTGGTTATGGGTTATGGGTGCACCTCAGCCACGCTCAAGATCCATTACTGTGCAGCCGTATTCATCGACCTGGCCAAGGCTTTCGAGTCTGTCAATCACAACATTCTTATTGGCAGACTCAACAGCCTTGGTTTCTCAAATGATTGCCTCGCCTGGTTTACCAACTACTTCTCTGATAGAGTTCAGTGTGTCAAATCGGAGGGCCTGTTGTCCGGACCTCTGGCAGTCTCTATGGGGGTGCCACAGGGTTCAATTCTCAGGCCAACTCTTCTCTGTATACATCAATGATGTTGCTCTTGCTGCTGGTGATTCTCTGATCCACCTCTACGCAGACGACACCATTCTGTATACTTCTGGCCCTTTGTTGGACACTGTGTTAACTAACCTCCAGACGAGCTTCAATGCCATACAACTCTCCATCCGTGGCCTCCAACTGCTCTTAAATGCAAGTAAAACTAAATGAATGCTCTTCAACCGATCACTGCCCGCACCTGCCCGCCCGTCCAGCATCACTACTCTGGACGGCTCAGACTTAGAATATGTGGATAACTACAAATTCCTAGGTGTCTGGTTAGACTGTAAACTCTCCTTCCAGACTCACATTAAGCATCTCCAATCCAAAATTAAATCTAGAATCGGCTTCCTATTTCACAACAAAGCATCCTTCACACATGCTGCGAAACATACCCTCGTAGAACTGACCATCCTACTAATCCTCGAGTTTGGCGATGTCATTTATAAAATAGCCTCCAACACCCTATTCAACAAATTGGATGCAGTCTATCACAGTGCCATCCGTTTTGTCACCAAAGCCCCATATACTACCCACCACTGCGACCTGTACGCTCTCGTTGGCTGGCCGTTGCTTCACTCTCGTCTCCAAACCCACTTGCTCCAGGTCATCTACAAGTCTCTGCTAGGTAAAACCCCGCCTTATCTCAGCTCACTGGTCACCATAGCAGCACCCACTCGTAGCATGCGCTCCAGCAGGTATGTCTCACCGGTCACCCTCAAAGCCAATTTATCCTTTGGCCGCCTTTCCTTCCAGTTCTCTGCTGCCAATGACTGGAACGAACTGCAAAAATGTCTGAAGCTGGAGACTCATATCTCCCTCACTAGCTTTAAGCACCAGCTGTCAGAGCAGCTCACAGATCACTGCACCTGTACATAGCCAATCTGTAAACAGCCCATCCAACTACCTCATTCCCATACTGTATTTATTTATTTATTTATTTATCTTGCTCCTTTGCACCCCAGTATCTCTACTTGCACATTCATCTTCTGTACATCTATCATTCCAGTGTTGAATTGCTATATTGTAATTACTTCGCCACCATGGCCTATTTATTGCCTTACCTTATTTGCACACACTGTATATAGACTTTTTCTACTGTATTATTGACTGTATGTTTTGTTTATTCCATGTGTAACTCTGTGTTGTTGTATGTGTCGAACTGCTATGCTTTATCTTGGCCAGGTCGCAGTTGCAAATAAGAACTTGTTCTCAACTAGCCTACCTGGTTAAATAAAGGTGAAATAAATAAATAAAAACTTAAAAATGCAACTTTTACATTACTGTGTAGTTTACCAATAAAATGGTCTGACGTGGATGTGGACATACTCGGTATACATATCCCGAAAGAAAGAAATGATCTCACTCCAATACATTTGAATAGAAAGTTTGCAAAAATAGATAAGATCTTGCTACCATGGAAAGGAAAATACCTGTCTCTTTGTGGAAAAATCACCCTGATTAACTCTTTAGTCATTTTACAGTTTACCTATTTGTCTATGGTTTAGCCTACACCTCGAAAGCATGCTTTTTAAATTATATGAACAAAAAAGATTCAATTTTATTTGGAATGGCAAGCCAGACAAAATTAAAATGGGCCTGTTTTCTATAACAAATATGAATTCGGAGGGCAGAAATTATTTAATTTTAAAGCATTCGACCTCTCACTAAAGGCATCAGTCATACATTACATTTAAGTCATTTAGCAGACGCTCTTTTACCTAGCAGACGCTCTCTCATACAAAATCAGTCATACAAAATGTATACTTAAATGAAATGGTTCTCTAGTAAATTAGTAAGAATGTCTCAACCCATGTTCAAGAATGGCCTTTTCCCCTTTATTCAGATTACAACCGCTCAGTTTCGGTTATTTGAAAACGAAATAATCTCCAAAATAACATTATTTTTTAAACAAGCCTTAGAAAGTTGGTTGCATTTTCAGTTTAATCCACCTGAAAAGACAGAACAAATAATACAATAAATATTGTGGTTAAACTCAAATATACTTATTGAACAACGCATTTTTCGAGAAAAAAAAGTAGTCTTTGTAAATTATATCATAAATAGGATTGGTGGAGTTATGTCACACACGCAGATAACACAGACATATGGAAATGTCTGCTCTACCCAAAATTACAACCAACTAATTGCAGAATTACCACAAAAATGGAAGAGGCAAGTGGAAGGTGGAAAAGTAAGGAACGTGTCTGTCGGCCCTGCATTAAAGACCAAAAATATTTTTGTGATAAATAAAAATTGTGATAAATAAAAATATATACCAGTTTCAATTAAGGACCAAAATATTGACAGCTGTGCCATACAAATTGCTAAATAGTTGGGAAGTGATTTTCAATGTACTGATTCCATGGCATATGGTTTATGAATTGACACGCAAAACGCCGCCAGATTCAAAACTTTGAGTTTTTCAATATAAGTTATTATGCACAATTCTTGCGACCAATAGAATGTTATATACAGTGGCTTGCGAAAGTATTCACCCCCCTTGGCATTTTTCCTATTTTCTTGCCTTACAACCTGGAATTAAAATGGAGGGGTTTGTATCGTTTGATTTACACAACATGCCTACCCCTTTGAAGATGCAAAATATTTTTTTATTGTGAAACAAACAAGAAATAAGACAAAAAACTTGAGCATGCATAACTATTCACCCCCCCCCCCCCCAAAAAAAAAGTCAATACTTTGTAGAGCCACCTTTTGCAGCAATTACAGCTGTTAGTCTCTATAAGCTGGGCACATCTAGCCACTGGGCTTTTGCCCATTCTTCAAGGAAAACTGCTCCACCTCCTTCAAGTTGGATGGGTTCCGCTGGTGTACAGCAAACTTGAAGTCATACCACAGATTGTCATTAGGATTGAGGTCTGGGCTTTGACTAGGCCATTCCAAGACATTTAAATGTTTCCCCTTAAACCACTTGAGTGTTGTTTTAGCAGTTTGCTTAGGGTCATTGTCCTGCTGGAAGGTGAACCTCTGTCCCAGTCTCAAATCTCTGGAAGACTGAAACAGGTTTCCCTCAAGAATATCCCTGTATTTAGCGCCATCCATCATTCATTCAATTCTGACCAGTTTCCCAGTCCCTGCCGATGAAAAACATCCCCACAGCATGATTCTGCCACCACCATGCTTCGGTGTTCTCAGGGTGATGAGAGGTGTTGGGTTTGCGCCAGACATAGCGCTTTCCTTGATGGCCAAAAAGCTCAACTTTAGTCTCATTCGACCAGAGTACATTCTTCCATATGTTTGGGGAGTCTCCCACATGCCTTTTGGTGAACACCAAATGTGTTTGCTTATTTCTTTCTTTAAGCAATGGCTTTTTTTCTGGCCAACTCTTCCGTAATGCCCAGCTCTATGGAGTGTACGGCTTAAAGTGGTCCCATGGACAGATACTCCAATCTCCGCTGTGGAGCTTTGCAGCTCCTTCAGTGTTATCTTTGGTCTCTTTGTTGCCTCTCTGATTAATGCCCTCTTTGCCTGGTCCGTGAGTTTTGGTGGGCGGCCCTCTCTTGGCAGTTTTTTTGGTCTTCATAGTGCCGTTTGCTTGGTGGTGCCCCTTGCTTAGTGGTGTTGCAGACTCTGGGGCCTTTCAGAACAGGTGTATATATACTGAGATCATGTGACAGATCATGTGACACTTAGATTGAACACAGGTGGACTTTCTTTAACTAATGATGTGACTTCTGAAGGTAATTGGTTGCACCAGATCTTATTTCGGGGCTTCATAGCAAAAGGGGGGAATACATATGCACGCACCACTTTTCCGGGTTTTTTTGTAGAATTTTTTGAAACAAGTAATTTTTTTCATTTCGCTTCACCAATTTGGCCTATTTTGTGTATGTCCATTACATGAAATCCAAATAAATATCCATTTAAATTAGAGGTTGTAATACAATAAAATAGGAAAAACGCCAAGGGGGTGAATACTTTTGCAAGGCACTGTATATGGGGGATACAATCTTCCCAGCTCTGCAGGTTTTGCTGCGAGGAGGCAGAGTCATTAGATCATTTATTTTGGTACTGTCCATATGTAGCTCATTTTTGGTCACAGGTCCAGGAATGTCTAAAGAATTGCAACAGTTACCTCGAACTAACGCTGCAGATAGCAATACTGGGTGAATTGAAAAGTCAGTCAATCGATTAATAATATAATAATTATTTTAGCAACTTTTTAATATTTAATTTACAATCTGTAAACGCTATGAGAATAGAAAGGTTCAGTACTTCTGTGAAGCCTCACAGCACAGTTGAAAAATGTATGGCAAATAGAAATCCAAATGGATGGTGTTAAGAGATAAATGGGAGAGGTTGAATGGAGCAGAAGGGAGGGACTAATAACCACAAGATAACAAATGTAAAACATATGGGGTCTGTAAAATGTATATAGGTTCTGAAATGTTGTGAAATAGCACAGTCACAAATAGAAATCAATAGAGGAAGGCCAGGACTAAAAACAACCAAATATAACTATTGTAAAATAGATTGTGTCTGTAAAATGTGTAATGTATGTATAAACTGAAGGTAGAAGCCTAAGTGTTATCATTTATTACTTTAATTGGGGGAGGGTGGTAGGGTTTGTGGGGAATAATAAAGGTATATTCAAAAAAACAAGTGTGTATATGTATGTATGTACACTACCATTCAAAAGTTTGGGGTCACATAGAAATGTCCTTGTTTTTGAAAGAAAAGCTAATTTTTTGTCCATTAAAATAACATCCAATTGATCAGAAATACAGTGTAGACATTGTTAATGTTGTAAATGACTATTGTAACTGGCTTCTTCTTCACAACTCTGCCTAGAAGGCCAGCATCCTGGAGTCGCCTCTTCACTGTTGACATTGAGACTGGTGTTTTGCGGGTACTATTTAATGAAGCTGCCAGTTGAGGACTTGTGAGGCGTCTATTTCTCAAACTAGACACTCTAATGTACTTGTCCTCTTGCTCAGTTGTGCACCGGGGCCTCCCACTCCTTTTTCTATTCTGGTTAAAGCCAGTTTGCGCTGTTCTGTGAAGGGAGTAGCACACAGCGTTGTACGAGATCTTCAGTTTCTTGCTAATTTCTCGCATGGAATAGCTTTAATTTCTCAGAACATGAATAGACTGACGAGTTTCAGACGGAAGTCTTTGTTTCTGGACATTATGAGCCTGTAATCGAACTCACAAATGCTGATGTTCCAGATACTCAACTAGTCTAAAGAAGGCCCTTTTTATTGCTTCTTTAATCAGGACAACAATTTTCAGCTGTGCTAACATTATTGCAAAAGGGTTTTCTAATGATCAATTAGCCTTTTAAAATGATAAACTTGGATTAGCTAACACAACATGCCATTGGAACACAGGAGTGATGTTTGCTAATAATGGGCCTCTGTACGCCTATGTAGATATTTCATTGAAAATCAGACGTTTCCAGCTACAAATAGTCATTTACAACATTAACAATGTCTACGCTGTATTTCTGATCAATTTCATGTTATTTTTAATGGACAAAACATTTTTTATTTAAAAAACAAGGACAGTTCTATGTGACCCCAAACTTTTAAACGGTAGTGTATATTTACCCAAAAAATATATGGTGGATTGGAAATAATGCAATTACATTGATGGAAGCAACCATCTATCCACAATATTAAAGCTGATCCACCCCCCCAATTCTTTTTTTTTATTATTATGGACTGTCGTTTCTCTTTGCTTATTTGAGCTTTTCTTGCCGTAATAAGGACTTATTTTTTTACCAAATAGGGCCATCTTCTGAATACCAACTTTTTTACTGCTGACCTACAAAGCGTTACATGGGCTTGCTCCTACCTTTCTTTCCGATTTGGTCCTACCTACACGTACGCTACGGTCACAAGACGCATGCCTCCTTACTGTCCCTATAAATTCTAAGCAATCAGCTGGAGGCAAGGCTTTCTCCTACAGTGGGGGAAAAAAGTATTTGATCCCCTGCTGATTTAGTACATTTGCCCACTGATAAAGAAAGGATCAGTCTATAATTCTAATGGTAGGTTTATTTGAACAGTGGGAGACAGAATAACAACAAAAATATCCAGAAAAATGCATGTCAAAAATGTTATAAATTGATTTGCATTTTAATGAGGGAAATAAGTATTTGACCCCCTCTCAATCAGAAAGATTTCTGGCTCCCAGGTGTCTTTTATACAGGTAATGAGCTGAGATTAGGAGCACACTCTTAAAGGGAGTGCTCCTAATCTCAGTTTGTTACCTGTATAAAAGACACCTGTCCACAGAAGCAATCAATCAATCAGATTCCAAACTCTCCACCATGGCCAAGACCAAAGAGCTCTCCAAGGATGTCAGGGACAAGATTGTAAACCTACACAAGGCTGGAATGGGCTACAAGACCATCGCCAAGCAGCTTGGTGAGAAGGTGACAACAGTTGGTGCGATCATTCGCAAATGGAAGAAACACAAAAGAACTGTCAATCTCCCTCGGCCTGGGGCTCCATGCAAGATCTCACCTCGTGGGGTTGCAATGATAATGAGAACGGTGAGGAATCAGCCCAGAACTACATGGGAGGATCTTGTCAATGATCTCAAGGCAGCTGGGACCATAGTCACCAGGAAAACAATTGGTAACACACTAAGCCGTGAAGGACTGAAATCCTGCAGAGCCCGCAAGGTCCCCCTGCTCAAGAATACATATACATGCCCGTCTGAAGTGTGCCAATGAACATCTGAATGATTCAGAGGACAACTGGGTGAAAGCGTTGTGGTCAGATGAGACCAAAATTGAGCTTTTTGGCCTCAACTCAACTCGCCGTGTTTGGAGGAGGAGGAATGCTGCCTATGACCCCAAGAACACCATCCCCACCGTCAAACATGGAGGTGGAAACATTATGCTTTGGGGGTGTTTTTCTGCTAAGGGGACAACTTCACCGCATCAAAGGGACGATGGACGGGGCCATGTACCATCAAATCTTGGGTGAGAACCTCCTTCCCTCAGCCAGGGCATTGGAAATGGGTCATGGATGGGTATTCCAGCATGACAATGACCCAAAACACATGGCCAAGTCAACAAAGGAGTGGCTCAAGAAGAAGCACATTAAGGTCCTGGAGTGGCCTAGCCAGTCTCCAGACCTTAATCCCATAGAAAATCTGTGGAGGTTCGAGTTGCCAAACGTCAGCCTCGAAACCTTAATGACTTGGAGAAGATCTGCAAAGAGGAGTGGGACAAAATCCCTCCTGAGATGTGTGCAAACCTGGTGGCCAACTACAAGAAAAGTCTGACCTCTGTGAGGCAAATCAAAGGTTTTGCCACCAAGTACTAAGTCATGTTTTGCAGAGGCGTCAAATACTTATTTCCCTCATTAAAATGCAAATCATTTTATAACATTTTTGACATGCGTTTTTCTGGATTTTTTTGTTGTTGTTCTGGCTCTCACTGTTCAAATAAACCTACCATTAAAATTATAGACTGATCATTTCTTTGTAAGTGGTCAAAAGTACAAAATCAGCAGGGGATCAAATACTTTTTCCCCCATTGTATAGAGCTCCAATTTTATGGAATGGTCTGCCTATCCATGTGAGAGACGCAGACTCGGTCTTGACCTTTAAGTCTTTATTGAAGACTCATCTCTTTAGTAGGTCCTATGATTGAGTGTAGTCTGGCCCAGGAGTGTGAAGGTGAACGGAAAGGCACTGGAGCAACAAACCGTCCTTGCTGTCTGCCTGGCCGGTTCCCCTCTCTCCGCTGGGATTTTCTTCATCAAACCCTATTACAGGGGCTGAGTCACTGGTTTACTCGAGCTCTTCCTTGCCGTCTCTAGGAGGGGTGGGTCACTTGAGTGGGTTGAGTCACTGATGTGACCTTCCTGTCCGGGTTGGCGCCCCCCCCCCCTGGGTTTGTGCCGTGGGGGATATCTTTGTGGGCTATACTCGGCCTTGTCTCAGGATGGTAAGTTGGTGGCTGAAGGTATCCCTCTAGTGGTGTGGGGGCTGTGCTTTGGCAAAGTGGGTGGGGTTATATCCTACCTGTTTGGCCCTATCCGGGGGTATCGTCGGACAAGGCCACCCACAGTGTCTCCCGACCCCTCCTGTCTCAGCCTCCAGTATTTATGCTGCAATAGTTTATGTGTCGGGGGGCTAGGGTCAGTCTGTTATATCTGGAGTATTTCTCCTGTCTTTTCCGGTGTCCTGTGTGAATTTAAGTATGCTCTCTCTAATTATCTCTCTCTTTTATTCCTTCTTTCTTTCTCTCTCTGAGGACCTGAGCCCTAGGACCATGCCTCATAGCCTGGCTATGGAACCCTGACCTGTTCACCGGATGTGCTACCTGTCCCAGACCTGCTGTTTTTGAAGTCTCTAGAGACAACAGGAGCGGTAGAGATACTCTGAATGATCGGCTATGAAAAGCCAACTGATATTTACTCCTGAGGTGCTGTCCTATTGCACCCTCTACAACCACTGTGATTATTATTATTTGACCCTGCTGGTCATCTATGAACATTTGAACATCTTGGCCATGTTCTGTTATAATCTCCACCCAGCACAGCCAGAAGAGAACTGGCCACCCCTCATAGCCTTGTTCCTCTCTAGGTTTCTTCCTAGGTTCTGGCCTTTCTAGGGAGTTTTTCCAAGCCACCGTGCTTCTACACCAGCATTGCTTGCTGTTTGGGGTTTGAGACAGGGTTTCTGTACAGCACTTTGTGACATCAGCTGATGTAAGAAGGACTTTGTAAATACATTTGATTGATGTTTTTCAGCGGCAGAGACTGGGAGAGTAGTCAGGTTCGAGGGAAAGATGAACGGAGCAAAGCACAGAGAGATCCTTGTTGAGAACATGCTCCAGATCGCTCAGGACCTCAGACTGGGGCGAAGGTTCACCTTCCAACAAGACAACGTCCCTAAGCACACAGCCAAGACAACGCAGTAGAGGCTTTGGGACAAGTCTCTGAATGTCCTTGAGTGGCCCAGCCAGAGCCCAAACTTGAACCCGATCAAACATCTCTTGAGAAACCTGAAAATAGCTGTGCAGCGTCACTCCCCATCCTACCCAAGAAGACTCGAGGTTGCAATCGCTGCCAAAGGTGTTTCAACAAAACACTGATTAAAGGGTCTGAACACTTAAGTAAATGTGATATTTAAATTGTTTTTTATTTTTATAGATTTACAAACATTTCTAAAACACAGTTTTTGCTTTGTCATTATGATTGATTAGGAAAAAAACAACTATTGAATCAATTTTAGAATAACGCTGTAACTTAAGAAAATGTAGAAAAAGTCAAGGGTCTGACAACTTTATGAATACTTATGTACAGAATAATTCAAAATGCTCTGAGACCAGGTTGAGAGACAATGCTTACTAGAGCTAGGGTCTATTTTCCTGAATTTCCACCTGACTGACATGCCCAAAGTAAACTGCCTGTTACTCAGGCCCAGAAGCCAGGATATGCATATAATTGGCAACATTGGATAGAAAACTCTGCCGTTTCTAGAAAACGTAATGTCTGAGTCTATAACACAATTGATATGGCAGGCGAAATTCCAAAGAAAAACCAACCGGAATGATTTATTATTTTGAGCTCCCAGGCTCTTATAATGGAAAGCTATGGGTTCTATGTAAATTCCAGCTCCCAGATTGCAATTCCTATGGCTTCCACTAGACGTCAAGTCTTTGTATCCTAAGAGTTTTTGTACAAAGACCCACACTTCAAAGTAAGTCTGTTGGCGTGTGATGAAGAGGACGCGCGCTTGCTAATTTTACTTTTCTATTGAACATACTTCTTTCCGTATGAAATATTATAGTTTATTTACATTTTAGGATACTTGAGGATTAAATAGAAATGTAGTTTGACTTGTTTGAAAAAAGTTTATGCTAGTGGTATGTCGTGTCTTTGGGGGTACCATTAAACTGAAGATATGTTTATCAATTAGCTCCCTGTAATTATTATCACGCGATTAAACTGATTAATCGTTTAATTGTAATTAACTAGGAGGTCGGGGCACCAAGGAGAATATTCAGATTACAAAGCTATAATTTTCCTAATATAACTTTCCTGTACTATAATATTATATTCTATGATAGTATAGGTCGATTATCTTCTAAGTTTAAATGGTGTATCAATAGTCTAAAAGTTAACCACGTGGTATGGTTCACTTTCCATAGAGGAATTGGAAGGTAGAACCTATGTGCCAACGGAGTGTAGGCCTGGTCTGTAGAAATGTAAATCAGGGAGTGTTTTATAGTGCCCATAGAACAGCTTGTCAAATGACGCCTGGTCCTGTATGGGTGTTGGGGGCATGCCTATGACTGAGTTAGAATTGTATTTCTGTAACCAAATCTATCACATTACATCAGTACATAGCATCTCAATGTCTTACAAAAGCTTTATCCTTATTAATACATTCTATACAACCATTATGATGCTATTATATAAACAGTTTTATGGTAATATGGCTATATTGTCTCTTCTGAGTATCACAAAATTGTACCAAGCGGATTAGTTCGTAGCTGGATTCTTCACCAATCTTCCATACCTTCTCCAGCACACCCATGTCGCTCGGTTCTCCAATTCTATGAGTTGGAAGAATTTCCTTTGTCTCTCTATGAAACATGGGGTAGGAGATTCTCCTCAGAGGGTTTTTTACAACCCTGGGTTGGGGGGAAGGCAGGTTGGGTGATGGTACAAAGGGGAGGGGGTCAACTGTCCTTCCTGTACCCAAAGAGGCCAACGTCATGACAGGTAGATTTTTGGACTCCTTTGTCTGCATGTTGAACGAGTGGTTTACTGAAATCGATGGCGCCAACTAAACTGACTTTTTGGGATATAAAGAAGGATTTTATCTAACAAAACAACCATTCATGTTGTAGCTGGGACCCTTGGGATTGCAAACAGAGGAAGATTTTCAAAAATAAGTGATTTATTTAATCGCCATTTGTGATTTTAGGAAGCCTGTGCTTGTTCGAAAAATATGCTGATGTGGGGAGCCGTCCTCAAACAATCGCATGGTATGCTTTCGTTGCAAAGCCTATTGTAAATCAGACAATTAGATTAAGTTAGATTAACAAGAATTAAAGTTTTTAAATTATATAAGATACTTGTACAGTGAGGGAAAAAGTATTTGATCCCCTGCTGATTTTGTACGTTTGCCCACTGACAAAGAAATGATCAGTCTATAATTTTAATGGTAGGTTTATTTGATCAGTGAGAGACAGAATAACAACAACAAAAAATCCAGAAAAATGCATGTCAAAAATGTTATAAATTGATTTGCATCTGTGTGTGTGTGTGTGTGTGTGTGTGTGTGTGTGTGTGTGTGTGTGTGTGTGTGTGTGTGTGTGGTGTGTGTGTGTGTGTGTGTGTGTGTGTGTGTGTGTGTGTGGGAACCAATGGTTTTTAAACCTGTCTAACCTCTGACCTTCCAAAAGACTTCTCGGCAACCCTTAAATCTCAGTCAATCCAGCCATTCACGTACTACCTATCCATACAGCCTATAAGCAGAGAGTCCTTACATTTTCTCATTTTAGGACACAGTAGCTTTGCAGCTCTGAAGACAGAACAGCTAAAAGATTATCTGGGAATCTTTTATCCCCCCCATGGAGAATTTTGAAGGTGAGTTGAAATTACAATATAATTAATGCTTTTTATATCTAAATATGTCTGTTTATAAATATGTATATATTGTATATTATAAAATGAATGTTTTTAATAGGGTATTATATAACCATATATATTTATATATATATTGAATGAGAGGGGTTATTGATACATGTTTTATTTCTTTATTTGTTATACGAGAATGGACTAGGGCCTACATAGGTATTTATCCCATAATGTTTGGGATAAAGCATATATATCAGACGGTTAAGTAGTCCTCACTAACTCAGAGAGGCTGCGGCCTACACTGAGACCCAATCACAAAACACTTTAATAAATGGATCACTAGTCACTTTAAACAATGCCACTTTAAATAATGCCACTTCAATAATGTTTACATATCTTACTCATATCGCATGTATATACTGTATTTTATACCATCTATGCAGCTCGGCCATCGTTCATCTATATATTTATATGTACATATTCTCATTCACTCTTTTTAGATTTGTGTGTATTAGGTAGTTGGTGGGGAATTGTTAGATTACTTGTTATATTTTGTGTGTAGTAGGTAGTTGTTGGGAATTGTTAGATATTACTTGTTAGATATTACTGCACTGTTGGAACTAGAAGCACAAGCATTTTGCTACACATACATTAACATCTGCTAACCCTGTGTATGTGACCAATAAAAAGGTATATGATTTGTTCTATGAACACATGCAAAGCAAAGATATACTCAAGAGTGGACCACTGCACCACCTAGTGGATGTTCAGTTACATAACCAAACATTACATGACTTTTCATTTTAGATGTGTGCGTGTTGAATGAAGCTAAAATGTTAGCATAATAATAGCATAGATAAATATATATATAATTATGTTTGATCATATTTACCACCTGCACACCCATTTTCTCTCTCTCTGTCTCTCAATGTATAATAACGTTTCTTCAAATATTTAACAGTTGTTTATTTATGGTTTTCTGCAGACATTTTAAGAGTGGATGACGGCCAATTTTCAGGTAATTAATATTCTTACTCTATGGTGTTTTATGTCAAATGTATGTATTTTTTAAGTAAAAATGTACATATTTTTATAAATATATACATATATTTTTATATTATTTAAAACATCTATAGGATACCCTACATTTACCCAGGTGTTACCAGCAATAATTGATTTGGATTATCAACCATCAGAAGTTATCATCAGAAGTTATCATTATAGAAGACGATGATTTTGAGGACCAACAGACCGCAGGTGTATCTTTACTCAGTCCCACGCCATCAAGATACTTTAGACGTGAGTCAAAAATAAAATGACTAATAACAGACTGCAGGTGTATCTTTACTTAGTCCCACGCCATGAAGATACTTTAGACGTGAGTAAAAAATAAAATGACTAATAATCTTTATACATTAAGCATTAAACAACCTAATCTTGTGTTTACAGCTGACAACCCCCAGACAAGAGTACCCGAGGCATTATTGGCTCTACCCTTGAATGACTTTGAGGGTATTGAAAACAACGATATTCTACCGTTCTGTACGGCCGGCTTTGACAAAACTCAAAACAGCCCAAGAATCTAAGATTTGTCACACATATACACACCTCCAAGCATCCCTAGGCATTCAGTATATAATTGGGCAGGGCTCCCCAGAACCGTAGTTCAAGTACACTGAGCGGCGTCACCTCTGACGAGAAGGACGACTGGTCTGAAAACGATTTGATTGACGAGCATGCTCTTTATGGATACGGTATGTCCTGTTTTTATTATAGTTATGATTTTATGAAAGAATGTTAAAACAATTTCAAATATTGTTATTTTTTTCAGACTCCGATCTTGCCGAGTTTATACATCAAGAGGGCAACGGGGTAGGAAACACAACATCGAGGACTCCTCTGAAAAACAGGCATCAAACAACCAAAGGTAATTTAACTAAAAAAAATCAAGGCCTAAAAGGGAAAAAACAGAAAGAGGATATATTGATATGTTGATATATTTTAAATGTACTGTTTAAAAGAAAAAAAAGGGAAAAAAAGCATTTTCTCTTTTATTACGATTATTGGTTATTTAATATTATTACTATATATATTTTCTTTTAATACACTATTTTGTATATATTTTGTATTACAAACTCCTCCAAGGCCTATACAAACAAAGAAGACCCAATACAACAAGAGGAAGAGGAGGAAGAGGACGCTGATGACATACTGAGTAAAACATCTAAACCGGTTGATACATTCAATGCTGTTAATGTCAAGGATGCTGAGGTCAATGATGGTGCTGATGAAGGGTTGAGCTATGATGAGGATGATGTGTTGATGTATGATGCGGCTAAACAGCTTGATACAATCAATTCTGAGGTAGAGCCTATACTGATTGAAGATGGCATTAATGAGGACACAGATCATGATATAGATCTTCAAGATAGGTTTCTCACAGCCATTTACAGGGCTCTAAAAGCCAGAGAGGTCCAGCTACACAAACGTATGGTTGCTTTACTAAGACGGCAGTACAGCCAAGACCTATCCTTCTGGCAGAAAACCATGCCAAGCTTGATAAGTGTCAATCTGATTAAAAAAACGCCCAAACAAACGATAAAAGCCGTATGTAACATGGATACTTCTAGAATACCGCCAGAACTTATCTCCTTAATTAACCAAATTAATGAGAGCACCCCTCCGTCAACACCACCCCCCACACAACACCCCCACCTCCTATAACTCCTACACATGATCACACTGTCACGACTTCTACCGAATGTGGCTCCTCTCCCTGTTTGGGCGGCGCTCGGCGGTCGTCGTCACCGGTCTACTAGCTGCCACCGATCCCTTTTTCCCTTTTCGTTTGGTTTTGTCTGTCCTGTGTTTCACCTGTTTTGAGTTAGGTTCATTTGTGGGTTATTTAGTCTGGCCCTACCAGGTTGGCTTCGTGCAGGATTGTTTTGTTTTACCTGTCGTGGTTTTGGGGTTGCGTTATATTTTCTTTGTCTTATGTGGACTGGTGTTTCTTTCTGGACAGCGTACCGGCCCTTTTGGGTGGATTATTTTGTCTGGTTTTTATGCCTGTTCATGGTGTTTTGGACTCAAGAATAAATGCTCTGCTAGTCCCCCCCACCACTCCTAGGAGAGTATTGACACACACATTGTCAGAGGTCCCCCCACAACTTATCTCCTTAATAAACCCATTTAATGAGTTCACCCCTCCTTCAACACCACCCCCCACACACAGCACCTACAACCCCTGCAGGCTAAGAAGACAATGAGCAACTTTTTCGTTCTTGAGTCAAGACATAGCCCTGGTGCAATGGAGACGTAACAAGAAGTGGGTTCTGCCCCCTGGTAATGTAAACGTGTTTCTTGCAGCATTTACCACGCCCTATGGGCAACTTGAACTATACACCCTCATGGAGCAGCTGCAAAGGAGGGTTCTTTACCATGACACAGACTCTGTGGTCTATGTAAGCAAACCTGGTGATTGGAATCCCCCTCTTGTCAACTATCTGGGTGGTTTAACAAGTGAACTCGAAGATGGTGACCATATCCTAGAGTGGTCATCCTGTGGCCCCAAAAACTATGCTTTTAGGACTAAAAAAAATCACGTGGTGTTGAAAGCCAAAGGCATGACACAAAACTATGAAAATTACCCCGCGTGTAAACTTGGAATCAATCACACGCTTAGTCGAGGGGTTCATAAATGACCGGAATAGTGTATTAGAAATGTTGAACTCCTACAAAAAGATTGTTAGGCATCCAAAGGGTTTCCATCTACGTAATGCCCCACTTACTAAAATATTCTGGGTAGTCTATGACAAAAGATTGCTTTTACCTGATGGGACCACCTTGCCCTTTGGTTACTGACTTTATGTTACAAGCCCTGTGTGTCTTAAATCTCAAGATTTAATGGCTGCTGTAGAAGGTTTTGATCCCAGGTTGCAACTACCATTTTCGGCCTTATTCGCAGGCCCATCCAATAGTGGTAAAACTTGTTTTGTAAAAAGTATTTTAGAGAATTCTGAAGATGTATTATCTCAGAAACCTGACAATATTGTGTGGTGCTATTCATGTTATCAACCTTTGTATGATGAGTTGTTGAAGAAAATAAAAATCAAGTTTGTTGAAGGAATACCCGCATCCCTGTCTGATGATGTGCTCTTTGCATAAAAACAATCTGCTGGTTTTGGATGATATGCTTTTTGCCGGTAGTGAACATCCTGAAATAGAGCGAGCTTTTACTCAACATACTCATCATCAAAATAGTCATACCATTAGTTTGAACGCCAATTACATGGTTTTGTTCAAAAACCCTAGAGACAAACTACAAGTAAACACTCTAGCTCAGCAGATGCACCCTGGAAGGAAATCCTACTTTATGGAAAGCTATGAGGATGCTACCAAAGCAACATTTTCTTATTTAATCGTGGATTTAAAATCAAATACTCCAGAACACCTGAGGCTCCGAAAAGGATTGTTTCTGTGGGAGTGGCCGACAGTTTAATTCCAAAAAAGTACAACTTTAAAAAAAATCTGCGTTCAAAAAGAAACCTACTGCTCTTGAGATCCCTAGTTGGGGCTACCCATAAAGAACATGAGGCCATCTTGGGTCATTGTTCTTCAGATCTCATATTATCACTATGTGAAACTGCTCTGAATCTTCTCAAAGGAGGCATTCCGCTCAACCTGACCCAATTAAAAAAATTAAAGAGACAAAAGACAGCGATCAAACTCTTTGCCAATAAAAGAGCCAGTCTTCAAAAGAAAATACATACCATACAACAGTCTGGGGGTTTTCATCTACCTTTACTAAGTATAGCCGTGCCCTTCATCACCAGCCTTATTGCTGCCAGACGTGGGGGTTGAACACAGAGTGTGATGGCCAATAAAATGTACTTAGTGCCTCAACAAGAGTTGGATAGACTTAAACAGCAATTACAGGGTCCTGAAAATATCAGACAAACTGCAGAAAATTATTTGGATATAGCCATGAACAGAAAAGAATTGTATCCCTATGATAAGGTCCAAAAATACACAAACCTCTTGCAAAGGTATTTGGCCTTGGTAAAACAAGGCGAGAGAGAGACCAACCATTTATCGCTTTCCCTACCGGAACCCTTAAAGGATGAAGAGGATAGAAGGAGCCCTGCACCTGTAATGCCTGGACCGGAGATCAAATGCATGTTGAAGATAATGTTATGCATGACATGCTGACACATGTTCCGGCACGTAACAGGAAAAATGTTAGATACAGTATGAACAAAATAAAAGACTCAAAGGGGGCTGCTACTTGGAATGACAAAGGAGAGTTTATCTTTCAGGGGGATGTTGTCAGGGGTTCTCATATGATGGACTTGCTTAAAAGTACCACTGCATCCCATAAGATTGCTGATGATAGAAGACCTCCTGGGTGGTGTCAGTGTCTTAAAGCCCTGGCAGTCCTCAACATTCCACTCTCTGGTCTACCAAACTATACGCTTCACCAACAGATTCAAACTTTAAAACAAAACCTTTCAAAGAGCTACAGCACTCCTAAAGATGTTCTTGGAATCCCTCCCCCTTTTGAAATGGTTAATAATAAATTATTTATGGATGAGTCTGGATAAGAGTGTCTGCTAAATGACTAAAGTGTAAAATTGTTTCCAATCAAGCTGCTCATGAGACCTTGTAGCTCTTGGGTATTCATGTTTTGCTCAATGATCCTTAATATCTTAATTAATAATAATCCACTAAGACTTGTCTTCGGGCATTCACTTCCAAGATTGAATCAGAGCGTGCATAAACAATCATACTAACTGTACAAGCTAAAGGTGTACGGAAACGCATTTCCAGCCTGGGGTTATCTTGGGACACCACCGACAGATTTCATAGGTGTCATAGGTGTGATAAATAGAAATTTAGGTGTGATAAATTGAAAGCATACAATGTGTAACCCTCTGTAAAATCATTTCTGTCAATAGGTAAAGAGAGATATTTTAGATGCCTCCCTGTAGCCAGGAATAGATTGTAAAATTCTCGCACAGATATGTTGTTATTGAATTGTGGTTGGAAGGCCTTAGCTGGGACCTGAGGTCTGTCCTGACAGAGAGCTACATACTCTGCATTGAAATGCTGAAAATTAAAGTTTTTTTAATGTAAGCTGCCTGTGTTAGAGATGTGATTAACCATGCCTATAACAATGTAGCGGGGTAATGGGCCTAAAAACAGGTTTTCTTGACTGCAGATTCTACTCCATACAGGTATGCTGAATGTTTTCATGGAAATTCTTTGGAGAGTGTAAATGGCATTTCCTTTCATCAAAGACTGTGAATGACCCAGACAAACTGCTGGAGATACACTTTTTTAATAAAAAGCGTAGCCCCAACACTTTTAAACTAAAGTCACCGTCTTGGGCAGACATCAGACAAAACTCATCCTTGGCCCTTGTTAATTTTATCCTAAAATCAACCGAATTTAAGAGTAAACGTTCTTGAAGGAAAATGTCAGTGTGTATACAGTGGGGGGAAAAAGTATTTGATCCCCTGCTGATTTTGTACGTTTGCCCACTTACAAAGAAATGATCAGTCTATAATTTTAATAGTAGGCTTAGTTGAACAGTGAGAGACAGAATAACAAAACAATCCAGAAAAACGCATGTCAAAAATGTTATAAAATGATTTGCATTTTAATGAGGAAAAAAGTATTTGACCCCTCTGCAAAACATGACTTAGAACTTGGTGGCAAAACCCTTGTTGGCAATCACAGAGGTCAGACGTTCCTTGTAGTTGGCCACCAGGTTTGCACACATCTCAGGAGGGATTTTGTCCCACTCCTCTTTGCAGATCTTCTCCAAGTCATTAATGTTTCGAGGCTGACGTTTGGCAACTCGAACCTTCAGCTCCCTCCACAGATTTTCTATGGGATTAAGGTCTGGAGACTGGCTAGGCCACTCCAGGACCTTAATGTGCTTCTTCTTGAGCCACTCCTTTGTTGCCTTGGCCGTGTGTTTTGGGTCATTGTCATGCTGGAATACCCAACCACGACCCATTTTTAATGCCCTGGCTGAGGGAAGGAGGTTTTCACCTAAGATTTGACGGTACATGGCCCCGTCCATCGTCCCTTTGATGCAGTGAAGTTGTCCTGTCCCCTTAGCAGAAAAACACCCCCAAAGCATAATGTTTCCACCTCCATGTTTGACGGTGGGGATGGTGTTCTTTGGGGTCATAGGCAGCATTCCTCCTCCTCCAAACACGGCGAGTTGAGTTGATGTCAAAGAGCTCCATTTTGGTCTCATCTGACCACAACACTTTCACCAGTTGTCCTCTGAGTCATTCAGATGTTCATTGGCAGACTTCAGACGGGCCTGTATATGTATTCTTGAGCAGGGGGACCTTGCGGGCGCTGCAGGATTTCAGTCTTTCATGGCGTAGCGTGTTACCAATTGTTTTCTTGGTGACTATGGTCCCAGCTGCCTTGAGATCATTGACAAGATCCTCCCGTGTAGTTCTGGGCTGATTCCTCACCGTTCTCATGATCATTGTAACTCCACGAGGTGAGATCCCTGTGGCTCAGTTGGTAGAGCATGGTGTTTGCAACGACAGGGTTGTGGGTTCGATTCCCACGGGGGGCCAGTATGGGGGGGGGAAATAAAATGTATGAATTGAAATGTATCCATTCACTACTGTAAGTCGCTCTGGATAAGAGCGTCTCCTAAATGACTAAAATGTAGAAATGTAAATCTTGCATGGAGGCCGAGGGATATTGACAGTTATTTTGTGTTTCTTCCATTTGCGAATAATCGCACCAAATGTTGTCACCTTCTCACCAAGCTGCTTGGCGATGGTCTTGTAGCCCATTCCAGCCTTGTGTAGGTCTACAATCTTGTCCCTGACATCCTTAGAGAGCTCTTTGGTCTTGGCCATGGTGGAGAGTTTGGAATCTGATTGCTTCTGTGGACAGGTGTCTTTTTTACAGATAACAAGCTGCGGTTAGGAGCACTCCCTTTAAGAGTGTCCTCCTAATCTCAGCTCGTTACCTGTATAAAAGACACCTGGGATCCAGAAATCTTTCTGATTGAGACGGGGTCAAGTACTTATTTCCCCCATTAAAATGCAAATCAATTTATTACATTTTTGACATGCATTCTTCTGGATATTTTTGTTGTTATTCTGTCTCTCAATGTTCAAATAAACCTACCATTAAAATTATAGACTGATCCTTTCTTTGTCAGTGGGCAAACGTACAGAATCAGCAGGGGATCAAATACTTTTTTCCCCCACTGTAGGCCACAGCAGATGAAACTCTCGAGATTCACATAGTAGCGAGTACGAGCCTCCAGTCCTTTGTTTTCACCTGTCATGGGGCTATGGCTTCCATAGACGCTCCTGCAGTATCCTTGTTAAACATCCCAGCGCTGAATTGTGTCTTCAAAGTGTGTTTAGAGTAGTTTAGTAAACATTCCAGGATAGCTGGCACTGCTTTGACTCATAAGGCGTTCACCCAAATTCACATCCACTTGGGAGAAGATGGTCACCAAGTGGTAATTAATGAGGCTCACCTTGGCATCATTTGCAATATTGGTACCATCTCTTTTGGTCACTTTGAGACGTAAATGTACAGTGAGGGAAAAAAGTATTTGATCCCCTGCTGATTTTGTACGTTTGCCCACTGACAAAGAAATGATCTGTCTATAATTTTAATGGTAGCTTTATTTGAACAGTGAGAAACAGAATAACAAAAAAAATCCTGAAAAACGCATGTCAAAAATGTTATAAATTGATTTGCATTTTAATGAGGAAAATAAGTATTTGACCCCTCTGCAAAACATGACTTAGTACTTGGTGGCAAAACTCTTGTTGGCAATCACAGAGGTCAGACGTTTCTTGTAGTTGGCCACCAGGTTTGCACACATCTCAGGAGGGATTTCGTCCCACTCCTCTTTGCAGATCTTCTCCAAGTCATTAAGGTTTCGAGGCTGACGTTTGGCAACTCGAACCTTCAGCTCCCTCCACAGATTTTCTATGGGATTAAGGTCTGGAGACTGGCTAGGCCACTCCAGGACCTTAATGTGCTTCTTCTTGAGCCACTCCTTTGTTGCCTTGGCCGTGTGTTTTGGGTCATTGTCATGCTGGAATACCCAACCACGACCCATTTTCAATGCCCTGGCTGAGGGAAGGAGGTTCTCACCCAAGATTTGATGGTACATGGCCCCGTCCATCGTCCCTTTGATGCGGTGAAGTTGTCCTGTCCCCTTAGCAGAAAAACACCCCTAAAGCATAATGTTTCCACCTCCATGTTTGATGGTGGGGATGGTGTTCTTGGGGTCATAGGCAGCATTCCTCCTCCTCCAAACACGGCGAGTTGAGTTGATGTCAAAGAGCTCCATTTTGGTCTCATCTGACCACAACAGTTGTCCTCTGAATCATTCAGATGTTCATTGGCAAACTTCAGACGGGCATGTATATGTGCTTTCTTGAGCAGGGGGACCTTGCGGGCGCTGCAGGATTTCAGTCCTTCACGGCGTAGTGTGTTACCAATTGTTTTCTTGGTGACTATGGTCCCAGCTGCCTTGAGATCATTGACAAGATCCTCCCGTGTAGTTCTGGGCTGATTCCTCACCGTTCTCATGATCATTGCAACTCCACGAGGTGAGATCTTGCATGGAGCCCCAGGCCGAGGGAGGTTGACAGTTCTTTTGTGTTTCTTCCATTTGCGAATAATCGCACCAACTGTTGTCACCTTCTCACCAAGCTGCTTGGCGATGGTCTTGTAGCCCATTCCAGCCTTGTGTAGGTCTATAATCTTGTCCCTGACATCCTTGGAGAGCTCTTTGGTCTTGCCATGGTGGAGAGTTTGGAATCGGATTGATTGATTGCTTCTGTGGACAGGTGTCTTTTATACAGGTAACAAGCTGAGATTAGGAGCACTCCCTTTAAGAGTGTGCTCCTAATCTCAGCTCGTTACCTGTATAAAAGACACCTGGGAGCCAGAAATCTTTCTGATTGAGAGGGGGTCAAATACTTATTTCCCTCATTAAAATGCAAATCAATTTATAACATTTTTGACATGCGTTTTTCTGGATTATTTTGTTGTTATTCTGTCTCTCACTGTTCAAATAAACCTACCATTAAAATTATAGACTGATCATTTCTTTGTCAGTGGGCAAACGTACAAAATCAGCAGGGGATCAAATACTTTTTTCCCTCACTGTATATATCTGCAGACGCATTACTGGGATGAGAGTCCGGTAAGACCCACTGTGCTCCATGATGCACTCCAGTGTACAGTCGAATGGAGGTGTATTTATCATGCATGAGGGTTTAAGTTAACCCCCACTGCCTCCGTTTTTATATATCTCTTGAGTGCAGACCAATCACATCTTTTTGGTTATCTGGATTCACCGGTTTTACACGCCAACCAAACCTCTGGAAGAGTGCAATGTTCCCCTTTTGATTATTTTAGGATCAGCAGCTAGTCTTCCTGGGGTCCAAACAAATGAAGGCAAAAACAAACATATAACATTATTACACCACTACATATCTAAAATACAACATTTCTAATACCACCATACTTACGTGTGTGTAGAGTGCGTGTGCTGGCGGGTGTGTGCGTATGGATGTGTGTGTACTGTGTCTCTTCATAGTACGCATATTTCCATAAGGTGTAGGTTTATCAGGTTTTTTTACATGATTTTACTGCTTGCATGAGTTACTTGATGTGGAATAAAGTTCCATGTAGTGCTAGTCATTTGAACAGACAGCTCGATGCTTTCAGCATGTGAATACCTCTCACAAAGACAAGTAGTGATACATGCATGTCATTGATGTTAACTCTCCGTGTACATTTAAGGGGCAGCCATACTGCTCTGTTCTGGGCCAACTGCAATTTGCATATGTCCTTTTTTGTGGCACTTGACCATATACCTGGGCAGTAGTCCAGGTACGACAAAACTAGGGCCTGTAGGACTTGTTTTGTTGATAGCAATGTCAAGAAAGCAGAACAGCGCTTTATTACAGACAGACCTCTCCCCATTACAGGCAGCATTCACACTGAGCTAAAGGCTAGAGTTGCCGCTTTCAAGGAGCGGGACTCTAACCTGGAAGCTTATAAGAAATCCTGCTATACCCTCAGACGAACCATCAAACAGGCAAAGTTTCAATACAGGACTACGATCGAGTCCTACTACACCGGCTCTAACGCTAGTCAGATGTGGCAGGGCCTGCTAACCATTACAGATGACAAAGGGAAGCACAGCCGAGAGCTGCTCAGTGACACGAGCCTACCGGACAAGCTAAACTACTATGCTCGCTTCAAGGCAAATAACACAAACATCCATGAGAGCAACAGCTGTACCGGAAGACTGTGTGATCACGCTTTCTGCAGCCGATGTGGGTAAGACCTTTAGACAGGTCTACATTCACAAGGCCGCTGGGCCAGATGGATTACCAGGATGTGTACTGCGAGCATGTGCTGACCAACTAGCAAGTGTCTTCACTGACATTTTCAACCTCTCCCTGTCCGAGTCTGTAATAACAACATGTTTTAAGCAGACCATCATAGTACCTGTGCCCAAGAACACTTAGGTAACCTGCCTAAATGACTACCAACCCATAGTACTCACGTCTGTAGCCATGAAGTGCTTTGAAAGGCTGGTCATGGCACAAATCAACACCATCATCCCAGAAACCCTAGACCCACTCCAATTTGCATACCGCCCCAACAGATCCACAGATGATGCAGTATCTATTGCACTCCACACTGACCTTTCCCACGTGGACAAAAGGAACACCTATGTGAGAATGCCATTCATTGACTACAGCTCAGCGTTCAACACCATAGTGCCCTCAAAGCTCATCAATAAGCTAAGGACCCTGGGAGTAAACACCTCCCTCTGCAACTGGATCCTGGACTTCCTGACGGGCCGCCCCCAGGTGGTAAGGGTAGGCAACAACACATCCGCCACGCTGATCCTCAAGACAGGGGCCCCTCGGGGATGCATGCTCAGCCCCCTCCTGTACTCCCTGTTCACTCATGACTGCACGGCCAGGCACAACTCCAACACCATCATTAAATTTGCCGATGACACAGTAGTAGGCCTGATCACCGACAACAACGAGACAGCCTATAAGGAGGAGGTCAGAGACCTGACCGTGTGGTGCCAGGACAACAACCTCTCCCTCAACATGTCCAAGACAAAGGAGATGATTGTGGACGACATGAAAAAGAGGACTGAGCACGTCCCCATTCTCATTGACGGGGCTGCAGTGGAGCAGGTTGAGCGCTTCAAGTTCCTTGGTGTCCACATCACCAACAAACTAACATGGTCCAAGCACACAATGACAGTCGTGAAGCGGGCACGACAAAACCTATTCCCCCTCAGGAGACTGAAAAGATTTGGCATGGGTCCTCAGATCCTCAACAGGTTCTACAGCTGCACAATCGAGAGCATCTGACTGGTTCCATCACTGCCTGGTATGGCAACTGCTCTGCCTCCGACCGCAAGGCACTACAGAGGGTAGTGCGTACGGCCCAGTACATCACTGGGGCAAAGCTTCCTGCCATCCAGGACCTCTATACCAGGCGGTGTCAGAGGAAGGCCCTAAAATTGTCATAGACTCCAGCCACCTCTAGTCATAGACTGTTCTCTCTGCTACCACACGGCAAGCGGTACCAGAGCACCAAGTCTAGGTCCAAGAGGCTTCTAAACATCTTCTACCCCCAAGCCATAAGACTCCTGAACATCTAGTCAAATGACTACCCAGACTATTCACATTGCCCAGGTCCCCACCACTGCCACTCTCTGTCATCTGTGCATAGTCAATTCAATTAACTCTACCTACATGTACATACTACCTCAACTAACCGGTGCCCCCGTACATTGACTCTGTACCGGCACCCCACTGTATATATTGTTATTTTTTACTGCTCCTCTTTAATTACTTGTTACTTTTATCTCTTATTCTTATCCGTATTTTTTGAAACTGCACTGTCTGTTAGAGGCTCGTAAGTAAGCATTTCACTGTAAGGTCTACACCTGTTGTATTCAGCGCATGTGACTAATACAATTTTCTTTGATCTTAGCTACCGTTGCATCAATATGTTCACACCATGACAGTTTACAATTCAGGGTTACACCAAGCACTTTAGTCTCTGATTCAGAGGGATTGAGTTAAATGCGGAAGACACATTTTGGTTGAATGCCTCAGTTGTGTAACTGACTAGGTATCCGCCTTTCCTTTCTCAACTTCCATTCATTACAATATTTAGTTGAGGTTTAGGGTTTCATGAATGATTTGTCCCAAATACAATGCTTTTAGTCTTTGAAATATTTAGGACTAGCTTATTACTTGCCACCCATTCTTAAACTGACTGCAGATCTTTGTTAAGTGTTGCAGTGATTTCATTTGCTGTGGTAGCTGATGTGTATGATGTTGTGTAATCAGAATTCATAGACACACACCAATATGCAGAAACAGTTTGTGATATATTGAAAACCTAAACATAAAATGTACTATATACACAAACATCAGCCACAATAATCATATTACTTGTATTTTTTTTAAACAAGCTTCTTATAAACTGCACAAGCACCAGAAACACTGTTGTTTTGTCAGTGCCAGTGGCAGGTCATTAGTAAATATTGAAAAAATTAAGGGGCCTAAAGAGCCGCCATAGGGAATGCCAGACTCTACCTGGATAATGTTGGAGAGGCTTCCATTAAAAAACACCCTCTGCTTTCTGTTAGACAGAACTCTCAATCCACGCTATAGCAGGGGATGTAAAGCCATAAAACAAGTTTTTCCAGCAGCAGATTATGATCGATAATGTCAAAAGCTACACTGAAGTCTAACAGAACATTATCAATTTCTTTCAGCCAATCATCAGTCATTTATGTAAGTGCCATGCATGTTGAGTGCCTTTCCCTGTAAGCTTGCTGAAAGTCAGTTGATCATTTGTTTACTGTGAAATAGCATTGTCTCTGGCCCCAAAAATTGTAATCTTAAACTTTTTCCATTTCAACTGAGCTGGACCTAGCTGAAATGCAGATATATTTTGACTCCCTATATGAGTACACAGAGGCAGGTGATCCCTGTGGATTTAATATGGCCCCTTTTCATTAAATGAACCTACACCTAATAGTGGACTCGTTCAGCTCCCTCTTGCTGTGTGTCATTGCCTAGATATTCTAGTTTTGTTTGGCAAAAATAATGTATCCAGTGAAATATATAGTTTAGGTCTATGCTAATTTTGTTTTATTGTATTTTAGCAACAACAAAAACATATTTGCAAATGCGAGGGCCGGCTCCAGGCATAAGGTTTCCCTTAGTCGGGGTCTCAACTAACTGTTGAGAGTTAAAATACTATAATACACAAGGTGCAATTTCGAAATGTGGTTGTGCATCAGCAGTTTCTCTTATTACGTCGGTCTCTGACAATCAAATCAAACTTTATTGGTCACATACACATGGTTAGCAGATGTTAATGCGAGTGTAGCGAAATGCTTGTGGTTCTAGTTCCGTCAGTGCAGTAATATTTAACAAGTAATCTAACAATTCCCCAACTACTACCTACTACACACAAATCTAAAGGGATGGAATAAGAATATGTACATATAAATATATGGATGAACGATGGCCAAGCAGCATAGGCAAGATGCAAAGATGGTATAAGGAACAGTATATACATATGAGATGAGTAATGTAAGATACGTAAACATTATTAAAGTGGCATTGTTTAAAGTGACTAGTGAACCATTTGTTAAAGTGGCCAGTGATTTGAGTCTGCATGTAGGCAGCAGCCTCTGAGTTAGTGATTGCTGTTTAGCAGTCTGATGGCCTTGAGGTAGAAGCTGTTTTTCAGTGTATCGGTCCCAGCTTTTATGCACCTGTACTGACCTCGCCTTCTCGATGGTAGTGGGGTGAACAGGCAGTGGCTCGGTGGTTGTTGTCCTTGATCTTTTTGGCCTTCCAGTGACATCGGGTGCTGTAGGTGTCTTGGAGGGCAGGTAGTTTGGCCCCGGTGATGCGTTGTGCAGACCGCACAACCTTCTGGAGAGCCTTGTGGTTGAGGGCGGTACAGTTGCCGTACCAGGCGGTGATACAGCCCGACAGGATGCTCTCAATTGTGCATCTGTAAAAGTTTGTCAGGGTTTTAGGTGACAAGACAAATTTCTTCAGCCTCCTGTCTGTGTGTGTTGACCATTTCAGTTTGTCTGTGCTGTGTACGCCGAGGAACTTAAAACTTTTCACTTTCACCACTACTGTCCCTTCAATGTGGATAGGGGGGTGCACCCTCTGCTGTTTCCTGAAGTCCACGTTCATCTCCTTTGTTTTGTTGATGTTGAGTGAGAGGTTGTTTTCCTGACACCACACTCCGAGTGCCCTCACCTCCTCCCTGTAGGCTGCCTCGTCGTTGTTGGTAATCAAGCCCACTACTATTGTGTCGTCTGCAAACTTGGTGATTGAGATGGAGGCATGCATGGCCACACAGTCATGGGTGAACAAGGAGTACAGGAGGGGCTGAGCACCCACCCTGGTGGGGCCCCAATGTTGAGGGTCAGCGAAGTGGAGATGTTTCCTACCTTCACCACCTGGGGGCGGCCCATCAGAAAGTCCAGGACCCAATTGCACAGGGCAGGGTTGAGACCCAGGGCCTCCAGCTTAATGATGAGCTTGGAAGGTACTAAGGTGTTGAATGCTGAGCTGTACTCAGTGAACAGCATTCTCACATAGGTATTCCTCTTGTCCAGATGGAATTAACCATATTATCTAACAATGTTTCGATTGGTAAATTAGTCTAACCAGCTATGTAAACTTGCAGTAATCATGGCCAAAAACAGACTGGCACGCAGGTTATGTGCCCAGGGGCCCTGACCTCCAGGGGGGCCCATTGACTTTGTTAGTCACTCCAAGATTTCATTAACACGGCATACAGTACCAGTTAAAAGTTTGGACACACCTACTCCTTCCAGGGTTTCTTTATTTTTACTATTTTCTACATTGCAGAATAATAGTGAATACATCAAAACTATGAAATAACACATGGAATCATGTAGTAACCAATAAAGTGTTAAACAAATCAAAATATATGTTATATTTGAGATTCTTCAAAGTAGCCACCCTTTGCCTTGATGACATCTTTGCACACCCTTGGCATTCTCTCAACCAGCTTTATGAGGTAGACACCTGCAATGGATTTCAATTAACAGGTGTGCCTTAAAGGTTAATGTGAAATGTCTTTCCTTCTTAATTAATGCATTTGAGTCAATCAGTTGTGTTGTGAGAAAGTAGGGGTGATATACAGAAGATAGCCCTATTTGGTAAAAGACCAAGTCCATATTATGGCAAGAACAGCTCAAATAAGCAACGAAAAACAGTCCATCCTTACTTTAAGACATGAAAGTCAGGCAATGTCACTGGTGTAGGTGGAGGTCACACTGCAGGAGAAACCCCCTACAATGAGGTGGGGTGCCATCAAACCGCTCCGGGAGGGGCAGGTGGACATTGCTAATCGGACCGGATGATGTAGATGGTTGTGGGGTGACTGAAACGACCGCGGGGAACTGGGAAGGTGGTGGTGTAGCCTGCAGTTGGCGTACGGCCCAAAGCACCTCGTCCATGGCAATCCCGAGGCGCTCCAGGCACGAGTCGTGGTGGTGGAGCTTCACTCCTACAGCGGGGAGGTCGGGATGTCCTTCTGCTTCCTGTTTTCTTGGGTCGGTCATTCTGTCACTGGTGTAGAGAGGAGTTGGCAGGAGGCAGTTGCAGGTTTAGAACTACTGAATTTATTTAAGCACCATAGATCAAAGCGGGATGAAACCCAAACGCTGTTGTGCTCAAAATATATCTTCATAAACAAAAAGGCACAGGGCTCACCCAAAGTGCAAAATATAAAGTACTCAGGAAATAGTAGGAGAGATTCCTCTCAGGAAAACAAGTAACATTTACAATGACCGACAAAGACAAATGGCAGAGGGAGTATATATACAGTGATAGAGTGGGGATTGGAACCAGGTGTGTGAAATGATGACGAGACAAGTCTGGGGTTGATGAGTGAAGGGCGTTTGCCAGCAGTAGATTCGGCAGCAGCTAGAAGGCCGGTGACGCCGAACGCCTGAGCTGGACAGGAAGTGAAGCCAAAGCAAAGACTGGTGTGACAGTCAATCCGGAAAATGTCAAGAACTTTGAAAGTTTCTTCAAGTGCAGTCGCAAAAACCATCACGCACTATGATGAAACTGGCTCTCATGAGGACCGCCACAGGAAAGGAAGACCCAGAGTTATTTCTGCTGCCTAGGATAAATTCATTAGAGTTACCAGCCTCAGAAATTGCAGTCCAAATAAATGCTTCACAGAGTGAAGAGTGACAGACACATCTCAACATCAGCTGGAGGATCAGGCCTTCATGGTCGAATTGCTGCAAAGAAACCACTACTAGACTTGCTTGGGCCAAGAAACACGAGAAATTGACATTAGACCGGTGGAAATCTGTCCTTTGGTCTGAGTTCCAACTGCCGTGTCTTTGTGAGACGCAGTGTAGGGGAACGGTCGCTCTCCACATGTGTGGTTCCCACTGTGAAGCATGGAGGAAGAGGTGCGATGTGCTTTGCTGGTGACACTGTCTGTTATTTATTTAGAATTCAAGGCACACTTAACCAGCATGGTTACCTCAGCATTCTGCAGCGATATGCCATCCCATCTGGTTTGTGCTTAGTGGGACTATCATTTGTTTTTCAACAGGACAACACACCTCCAGGCTGTGCAAGGGCTATTTGACCAATAAGGAGAGTGATGGGGTGCTGCATCAGACGACCTGGCCTCCACAATCACCCGACCTCAACCCAATTGAGATGGTTTGGGATGAGTTGGACTGCAGAGTGAAGGAAAAGCAGCCAACAAGTGCTCAGCATATGTGGGAACTCCTTCAAGACTGTTGGAAAAGCATTCCAAGAGAAGCTGGTTGAGGGAATGCCAAGAGTGTGCAAAGTTGTCATCAAGGCAAAGGGTGGCTACTTTGAAGAAGCACTTTTTTGGTTACTACATGATTCCATATGTTTTTATTTCATAGTTTGGATGTCTTCACTATTATTCTACAATGTAGAAAATAGTAAAAATAAAGAAAAACCCTTGACTGGTACTTTAAGTCTTGGCAAAATGTGTTGAATTGCAGGAAATTAGCTTTAAAACTGCTCAACTCCTCTCCGCCCTATAACAAAATATAAAGAATTGCAGAAAGCTTGCTTTAAAATTGCAACATTTTCTCTAATCCACATGGGAAAATATGTAGAATTGCAGGAAAGGATTTTTTGTTTCTCTCTCTGTGGTCAAGAGGGGGTCCACTAAAACATTTTGCCCCGCTAAATCTAGTTTAGGGCCCCCAAAGGCAATAAATGAGGTTAGTTCAGTGATTTATGAAGGACATGCAACTTAGACTGTCGAAATTGAATGCATATCTCGTTTTTGAGTTCTAATTAACAACCATATGTGGTTGTATTCCTGTATAGGTTTACAACAACAACAGCTAGCACTGAGAGGCTCAGGCCTCGATCACACCGATCACACTAATAGCGTCCCAGCATCATCTGGATATGTGTGCAGCAACAGTTCAACATTCACCTTCTGCTACCATTTCTGTCCAGTCAAATACACATAGTTCGACGAATACGTTCCATAAATCCAACGAACGCACCACACACAACTGCCTCTGCAATGCAATGCTGCAAGGCAAACACAGCGTTCCATTGGAAACATATACCAAAACGCCAAGAGCTGTCGGTGTGATCGAGATGTAATGCATCAGAAAGCGAAAGTGAAAATAGTCTTCTGTAGCTTCCTTCTAAAGTTTTGTAACTTTAAAAGAGAAGAGAACATTCATACAAAGGTAGCCTACACCTCCCGAGCTAGAACATCAACCTTGGTAAGACGATGTTTGAGATATTTTCCAATAGATTGTGTTAATTTGTGTGCGATTTGAATTCGTTTCGAATATAATCGAAAGTCTGAGTGACGGAGTTGGATGGCTTTTTCCTGACCCTGTAAACTGGCATAATGCAATGAACTGTGCGTAATTTGACAAATAAATGTCTGTTTGACTTGCATTGTATATTTATGTTCTTAACGACATTTAGCAGTTATGCAATGTCCTATACTGTAATCTGTAGAGAGACACAACCTGGTTTCAGAGTATTTCATATTATTCTGAACGTATAAATCCGAGGGAATTCATTTACTGTGATATGTTATGTTTGGTATGGTTACATAAGACAGATGGTTACTTAAGGCAAAAACTTGACCCGTTTAGATAACCCTTCACCTAATCCTAACCATAACCCTTTATTAACCTAACTCCTAAACTTACATTTTTTTAAATTTTTTATTTATTTAACCTGTATTTAACTAGGCAAGTCAGTTAAGAACACATTCTTATTTGCAATGACGGCCTACCCCGGCCAAACCCGGACAATGCTGGGCCAAATGTGATACAGCCTGGATTTAGTTACAAAATTACAATTTAACCCTAACCTTAACTCCTAGTCTAGCTAATGTTCACAAACTAGCTAATATTAGCCACCTAGCTAGAATTTGTAACATATCATACGTTTTGGAAATTTGTAACATATTGTAAGTTTCGAAAATTTGTAACATATTGTAAGTTTAGAAAATTCATAACATATAATTCAAATTGTATTTCATAACATATAATACGAAATGGACATACACAAATGAATACATACCATACAAAACATAACATATTATATACTAAATGCAGTGTCTCGGTTTACATACAGAATAATACCAAATGCTCCGAGACCAGGTTGAGAGACAATGCTTAACATAAGCTGAGTAGATGTTTGTAGATCAAATCAGCAATCATATTCTGTCTACATGAGACGTGACTCAAATTGGTGGATGCTGTCTCCATATCTGTATTCCTTGATAAGTCAAGGTCTTCAGTCAACTGTACAAAATGAAATAGATAATGTTTTCCCTCATATTCAAATTTTCTGTGTCTAGTGACCTAGAATGGCATCTGGCCTGGAATCTGGATCTTCTTCTGGGCAACCCTTCACCATCTCAGCCAATAATGGGTCCAGTGTCAATGCTCCCATAGTGACTGGTAACACCATTGGAGCAATCCATTTACATAGAGGTGATGACGGGTAGTGTAAAATCTACACTTTTAACACAAGGATTTAGCACAAATAAGTAAACTGAGAATTGCACTCATATGAGACAAACGTTCAATTATT
The DNA here is from genome assembly GCF_965601325.2 of Salmo salar. Classification (NCBI taxonomy): domain Eukaryota; kingdom Metazoa; phylum Chordata; class Actinopteri; order Salmoniformes; family Salmonidae; genus Salmo; species Salmo salar. Next base: position 148,844,406 of record NC_138291.1, on the reverse strand, counting down.
GACTAATATTGACATAAAACATTATCACACCCAATCATACCAATCGTTCGAGCTTGCGCATACGGCAGCTAGAATGATTCCCATTTGACTCATCTCGATGGATAGATGTACGTTGGTAGGCCTAATATTTATTATAACAGTCCTCTTCTCTTGCAGTCCCTTCGTCTGCAGCACCACAGCACACCAGCCCCTCCGGCCCCCGGATGTCATCAGTTCATGATTTCCTGAAAACATACAAGAAGGATCTGGAGACCAGGATGGGCAACCTTCGTCCCATCCTCAGCGATCTCAGTCACGTTGGGGTTCTGAGTGAGGAGGAGAGAGAGGACATAGACTTCAAAACCACATCGACCAAGAAAAATGAAGCTCTACTGATCATGGTTATTAAGAAGGGGAAAACTGCACAGGAACAGTTTTACCAGGCCCTGAAAAAAGCAGACCCTTACTTGGTGGAAGACCTAGAGGGATCAACTACCTCCTAATACACTGCCATATCCATAATTGCCTATTCCATTCCGTTATGAAATAAGACCAAATGTTTACGAATAAATCATCCAAATTAGGATAGTTTATTTAAATTTCAATATAACATGAATTGGAAAGGTAATTCCAATGACATTATCTTATCTGTCATACCATGAACCAATAAACAAGTTTGTTTTTTTACCTTTGTATCTTCTTTTGTCTAGGGTTGAGGTGGCCCTAGCTGCACTGCAGACATCTTTTGATTTGGTGTTACACTTTTTCATTACATGAACCTAGGCCTAATACTGGACTCGTTCAGCTCCCTCTTGCTGTATGTCGTTGCTTACATTTTCTTGTCTTATGTGGAAGGACCACCAGAGGGCAGGCTGGGCTCAAGGATAGTAGCCCAACAAGGCATGTGAGACAAGGTAACCAGAGTCAATTAAGCACAGCTGACGGTACTAATGAGATATTCTCTTTCCCCTACAAGAGAGAGGATGGAACCAGCAAGAAAGGAGGAAGATCAACTATCTCTGGAGAATGGCTACGGGGAGAGAGGTGCTATCCAAGATGATCCATTAAGACGGTGACGAATATGTGATTGTTGTTATAGTTTGAAGATAATTATAATGTGATCCTGTGTCATCTAAAGAAGATGTATGTTGTTCCTTTGGAGATTCTCGTTGGAGTGTTTGTATTGTCAGAAATCCCTCAATAGAGAACTGTGTTGAATCAAGAAAACCTACTCTGGACTTGTTTATTCCACCTTTCCACTTTAGAGTGACACCAAATGACTTGGTCCGCTCACACTTATTTGGCAATAATAATGTATGCTGTAGAAAGTATTCACACCGCTTGACTTTTTCCACATTATCTTGTGTTCCAAAGTGGAATTAAAATTGATATAATTGTCATTTTTGGTCAACGATCTACACGAGGCCAGGCAACAACTATCAGTTCAGAGACCTATATATTTGTGTGGGCTCTGGTATGATTTCCAAACCCCTTTAATGCCACTTTAATAATGTTTACATATCTTGCATCACTCATCTCATATGTATATACTGTATTTTATACCATCTATTGCATCTTGCCTATGCTGCTCTGTCATTGCTCATCCATATGTGTATATATTCTTATCCCATTCCTTTACTTAGATTTGTGTGTATTAGGTAGTTGTTGTGGAATTGTTAAATTACATGTTAGATATTGCTGCACTGACGGAACTAGAAGCACAAGCATTTCACTACAGTCACAATAACATCTGCTAACCATGTGTATGTGTTCTTTTTCACTGATTTTGATTTCAAATCATATCCAATTTTATTGGTCACATACACATGGTTAGCAAATGTTATTGTGATTATAGTGAAATGCTTGAGCTTCTAGTTTCGACAGCGCAGCAATATCTAACGTAATTCCACAACTACCTAATACACAGAAATCTAAATAAAGGAATGGATATTGAGATGATGAACTGTAGTTACTAAATGATCCACTTGATGGAGGGCTTTACCACCATGTTGAGCTTGGCTGTGGCGAATACTCCAGTATCAGCAACTTCCGATGTTCTTTGCTGACTATTGAGATGATGAACTTAGTGACCTTTGAGTGATGATCTCTCCTAACTGGTCACAATGATTACCCATGGGCACCTTTGAGGGCCTGGTCCATCATAGACATGGCAGGAGCAGGCAGAGACACATGGCACCCATTCAAAATGGGACGATAGGCTTACATTTTCACATTATGCACATGGTGTAGTGACGTCCTAACCTGGCACTTTAGTGAACCCACTGTTTTCCCTTCTCTCTTAAAAGACTACATAGAGAGGGTGTACATTTGATGGACATATAGGCTTTTGAGAATAGTATAGCTATTATAATCAACAGGCTACTGCAGGCGTGAGAGTGTAGTCAGCTGCTTTCCCTCCTGATGATAACCTGGTGACGGACTACGGTGACCTGCAGTTTTTCTGCCTGCCTTTGTGGGAAGATGTTGGCCTGTTCAGTACGAGGGAGAGGGAAAGCAGGAGTGGAGAGAGGGAGGGTGAAAGAAGCAGAAAGAGGGTGGGGGAATGAGAGAGAGAGATTATTCATCAATGTTTTATATATTTCTATACGAGGCATGAAGTGGAGAGCAACTCCCCTGGCAGCAGCAGGAGAAGAGGATCCTGGGAGACTTGCAACAATAATATAAATCTCAGGGCCATGTGGGGAATGTATCAATAGAAATGGCTGTAAAAAAAATGACGGCGAGTGCGTTATCGTAAACTTTTCAAGCTTCCATTCCCGGGGAAGGCATTATACGTCGGTGGGCGGACGGTAACGGTGGTGAACGGCGAAGCTGCTGCTCAGCCCGCCCCTGTGTAATCACTTTTACGTACACGTCGTCCCCAAGTCGTTCTCCACTCTCTCCCCTCTCTCCCTGTTTATTGGAGCCAGACAACGAGTCTGTGGCGCCACACAACTCAGCTTAATACTGCTTCAAAAAATGGGTTTTGTGGACTGGGTAAAAATAAAATGTATTTTATATGGCTTCTTTTGAGAAGGCTTTGCTGTGCTGTCATCCTCGTCTTGTGTCAGATTTGCCTGTCTAATGATGGTTAATAATAGAATGAGGTACAGCATGCTAGGAGCGCTGCTCACCATCCACAGCCTCTGCCAACTCACTCCGTTACTCTAATACAGGTACTATGTGCAGTGACACACACTAGACAGTTGCCACTCTCATTCAGTGTTGTGCTGAGTCAGCTTAGTACTGTACCCTCTTTTATAGTTCCTCTGCATTGCCTTCACATACAGTGGTGATTATATAGATTCGATTTTACTATTTACTCCTGTCTCAGCCTCCAGTATTCATGCTGCAGTAGTTTATGTGTCGGGGGGCTAGGGTCAGTCTGGAGTATTTATCTTGTCTTTTCCGGTGTCCTGTGTGAATTTAAATATGCTCTCTCTAATTCTCTCTTTCTTTCTTTCTTTCTTTCTTTCTTTCTTTCTTTCTTTCTTTCTTTCTCTCTGTCGGAGGACCTGAGCCCTAGGACCATGCCTCAGGACTACCTGGCTTGATGACTCCTTGCTGTCCCCAGTTCACCTGGCCGTGCTGCTGCTCCAGTTCCAACTGTTCTGCCTGCAGCTATGAAACCCTGACCTGTTCACCGGACGTGCTACCTGTCCCAGACCGGCTGTCCCAGACCTGCTGGAACCCTGACCTATTCACCGGACGTGCTACCTGTCCCAGACCTGCTGTTTTCAACTCTCTAGAGACAGCAGGAGCGGTAGAGATACTCTCAAAGATCGGCTATGAAAAAGCCAACTGACACTTACTCTTGTGTTACTGATTTGTTGCACCCTCGACAACTACTATGATTATTATTATTTGACCATGCTGGTCATTTATGAACATTTGATCATCTAGGCCATGTGCTGTTATAATCTCCACCCGGCACAGCCAGAAGAGGACTGGCCACCCCTCATAGCCTGGTTCCTCTCTAGGTTTCTGCCTAGGTTTTGGCCTTTCTAGGGAGTTTTTCCTAGCCACTGTGCTTCTACACCTGCATTGCTTGCTGTTTGGGGTTTTAGGCTGGGTTTCTGTACAGCACTTTGAGATATCAGCTGATGTAAGAAGGGCTATATAAATACATTTGATTTGATTTGATATTATGATTCTCTATGATGGACTTTCTGTCTGTGACTGAGGTTAAACAGTACTGTGTGTGTGTGTGTGTGTGTGTGTGTGTGTGTGTGTGTGTGTGTGTGTGTGTGTGTGTGTGTGTGTGTGTGTGTGTGTGTGTGTGTGTGCGACTGTGTGTTCGCCTGCATGTGTGTTGTATGTGTTTCTGAGTAATGTACATGTGAGTACACCTGTGTGTATGATATAGTGTGTGTGTGTGTGTGTGTGTGTGTGTGTGTGTGTGTGTGTGTGTGTGTGTGTGTGGTGTGTGTGTGTGTGTGTGTGTGTGTGTGTGTGTGTGTGTGTCAGAACGAGGGAGCACATGTGAATTCATGCCCCTCAACACTCACACAGTTGGTTCTTTCATTGTGCACAGCTTGCGTCCCAGCCCATACAAACCCCTCACTTCTCTCTCTGCCATGACCACAGGCAAGAGTAGAATTACAGTTGAAGCCTTTTAACTAAGCTTGTCAGTGTGTGTGTGTGTGTGTGTTACCTGGGATCAGGCCTGCCTGCCTGTTTGTATATTAATCACGTCGCTCTCAACTGACTCCAGACCAGTGCTATGTTGTGTAAAAATCTAGCTTTACATAAGACAGGAAGTTGGGAGACAGGTATAGCTTCCGCATCAAAATATTGCTTTTGGCACTTGAGTGCACTGTAGACAAAAACCTCTTTGTCTTTTTCCCAGAGCTTGTGTTCAGTTGTGTTTACTTTAGAGGCAATAATAATTGAGTATCTTTACCTGACGACTCAAACTGAATTCTTCTGCTGCTCTATTGTTTGCTACATACTTCAGTCTGAGACTGACATCAATAAAGTTGTTTGTGGTGATGTCAAAATGAGGGGTGTTGTACAGAACAAAGTAATTGGATCATATCTTACCAATCAGAGTATCAATGCCCGCTTTACATGTGTTCTGGCTCTGGCCCAACTCATCGGTTTCTGCGACCAATCAGACGGTCTAGAATGGATTTCCAGATTTCCAATAGTATCTGTGCTTTTCTAAGAAGCTAAATAATATGTTACGAGGAATTGTTTCCCAGTATGAACTTCTCCATTCAACTTAATGTAGTTCATGTCTTTCCTTTCAATGGGATTTTTATGGAAAACCATTTGAGGAAAGCTACAGCGACCAGTATCAACTTCTACCACAGACAATGTATGTCCTCATACGTTCTCATACTGTGATGCAGGGAGTCGACCCCATAGACGCTCTCCCCCATGTGACTGTGCTATAGAGTTGAGGCAAGGAGTAGACCCACGCTGCTATTCTCTCTCTATATCTCCTGGAACTGGCTGGTGGCACTCCGTGTGTGCAAGCATGTGTGTGTACATGTATGTGTGGTGTGTGCATGTATGTGTAGTGTGTGTGTGGCAGGTAGCCTGGCAGGCCCCACCACTGCAGGTAGTGTTACTACCAACCAGCTCACCTGTGATACAAGTCAATATTTGACGCCATCCATGTCTGAGGATGTTGGGAGATGACGTGGAAACCGTCCACTAGGGGCAACAGTTAGTGCTGTTACCTTCAAGTAGGGTTTGGTTTTGCTGGACGGGGATGGCGAAGGACCCAAGCATCTGCCTCAGATTTTTTTATTTCCCCAAAACTTAATCCTTAACTTAACCATTCGGAGTTAATGATTAACCTTTCAGAATTTGGAGTTAATGCCTAAACTTAACCTTAATAACCTTGAAATTTGACATTTGGAACAACTTCAACATTACGAAATATGGATGAACGTCTAATTCTGACGTGGGACTGTGACAGCTGGTAGGTTGCTACTGCACTCAGGGCAGATTTATCTGTGGTGTACAGGTGGCAGATAGCTGTTAGCACCGCGGCCATATCAAGAACGGAGCCTGACGGGTGAGAACAAAATGTCTGAATTTGGCAACAGTGTTAGAATTTCAGCCACAGATCAAAGGAGAATGCTTTCTACTGACATCAAAGTTTTTTTCCTTTCAAGTCAAATCACTCAATAGCAGTTTTGACATGGAGCAGGGAACGGAACATTTTTCAATAGCTATGTATTACTATCAACAGGATTTACAGCAATGGTGTGTGAGGGACTTGTGTGTTTGAGAGACAGACTAAAGCTGTCGCATAATGCAAATACCAGACATAGATTTGAGGCAGGAAGGCAGACTACCTCTCCAAAGTCAACTCCTGCATGTTGACTTTTCTTTCAAGCCCAGAACATGAACACGGTCCATAACATTTATAGGATTACGGTATGCTGTTATAAATTATGAAAATGTAAGGAAATGCACATTTCCCAGAGAGTCTACGAAGTCCCCATTCAAAAGGGCCATGATACAATCTCCTGAATAAACATTCCTGTGCACCCCTCTGTACCCCACCCCCACCCCCCACAGGTCTGAGTGTTGATGAATGGGCTGCTGACAGATGGTCACATTGCTCAGCAGGGCCTATCCCACAGTGTTATCTGCACCAGTGGATCTGGTAGTCATTGATTATCTCTCAGGTTGAATGACAGGACCAGGTCCTAGTAGGCTGGGAGGCCCATCATCACCCCTCCTGAAGTAAGAACAGACCAACAAAACCAAGACTGAGCACCAGCAGCCTCGCTGTAAGAAGTGAAACTGTCCTCCAAAGAACAAGGAAAAGCAACGGGGATCAGCCTGTTTATCGGTTTCATGAGGTGGTTGTCACTTTCTTCCTCACAGATATACTCGTAGAGCTAAGCTAGTTACCATATTATGTCCCTTGCTTCTCTGTCACGGTGATCACAGAAGCAGTGACTATTGTACTGTATTTGACTATGCCAGAAATAGTTTATTGATGTGTACATTAAATCTTTCCTTTTTTTGTTTTTCTTGATCTAAAAGGTCACAGTATGGAAGGAATACAAGGACAGCAAAAAATAATAGGACTCTTTGTTCAGTGGAGAAAATGTTTCCCCTGTGAAGATTTATGATGTTCCGGGGGGGGGGGGGGGCTTTCTGGAATAGGGAACATGTTTAAGGATGAAGACTTATTACATGGTCTTGATGTTCTCTCAATACCAATGTCTTGACACATGGGCCACGATGATTTAGCAACACGTGTGAGGAGAAGAAACAGGATTTAGCAATGCAGCTCGTCCTCGTATTTAATAAGAGCCAGGGCAGTCTGGGTTCACATCGCCTGGCAACAGAAAACAGACTCAGAGGAGCTCATGTAAATTACATTATACCAAGCGCAGCAGAGAATTGGCTTTTGTGCTCCATAGTGAGGCTACTTTGAATTTCTGAATGTTTCAAACACAATGGAATCCTGTCCTATCCTCAGTCCGTCAGTGAGTTTTTCTGGTCTGTTTGCCCATGCGGCAGCCAAGAAATCTATGACGGATATACCCTAATTTCTTCTGCTGGCTCCATGGCCAGGCTTGGAGAGAAATACCCAAACCTTGGTATGTTTGAATGTTCCAGGCATTTCCGGGCAGTTTCAGAGGGAATGCCAATACTTAATAATTTTTAGGACTTGGCAATGCTTGGCTCCCACTTCACAGCCGGGATGGAATGTGTATGTTTGATAGAATAATAATCGAATGGATATTGATTTTGTTTTGCAAGCCCTGATTCAGTACTTGTGTTTTGTTTATCTGGTCCTGAAAAATGACCCGATAGTTGCTAAATTCAGCCACTGCATTTGATGAAAAGCATGTTTACTCTGTGAGTCCCACCAGCTGGCCTCCTTACACAACGTTTCTTTTATGAAAACTCAATTTATGGTTTCCTAGGCTGCGGCGAGTGGTTGCATCGACTGGTTGCATTACTTCATTTGGTAACATAAAGGCTGGCTTATGTAAAACCTCTGGGTCCAGCGAGGCCTCAGCTCTCCTCAGTGCCTTCCCTTTTCCCTCTCTCTTACTCTCCCTCCCTCCCTCCTTCTCTTTCTCTCTCTCACTCACTCTCCCTCCTTCTCTTCTTTCTCTCTCTCTCTCCCTCCCTCCCTTTCTCTCTCTCTCCCTCCCTCTCTTTCACTCTCTCCATCCCACTCTTTCGCTATCTCACTCTCCCCCCTCTCTTTCTCGCTATCACTCTCACTCACTCTCCCTCCCTCTCTTTCACTCTCTCTCTCACTCTCCCTCCCTCTCTCACTCTCCCTCCCTCTCTTTCTCTCTCTCTCTCCCTCCCTCTCTTTCTCTCTCTCTCCCTCCCTCCCTCTCTTTCTCTCTCTCTCGCCCTCCCTCTCTTTCTCTCTCCCTCCCACTCTTTCTCTCTCCCTCCCTCTCTTTCACGCTCACTCACTCTCCCTCCCTCTCTTTCTCTCTCCCTCCCTCTTTCTCTCTCACTCCCTCTCTTTCTCTGTCTCTCCCTCTCTTTCTCTCTCTCCCTCACTCTCTTTCTTTCACTCTCCCTCACTCTCTTTCTTTCACTCTCCCTCACTCTCTTTCTCTCTCTTTCCCAACTGCTTAATTGTCATGCTGCGGATTATTTAGAGGTGCATGCTGGTCAAAGTTGTTTATGAGAACTCCAAGCTGCCAGAATATGTTTCTGGAGGTCCACCATGGCATCACTGGAAAATAAGGATAATTCTTGACAGTCATTCACGGAATGGCTGATGTACAAAGGGCTTTATAAATACATTTGATTGATTGATTGTAATTTTGTGGCATTTTCTGGATTATATCAATTTGTTTATTTGTTTGTTTTTGGATCCTTCTTTTCCATGCAAATGAACTGACTCCCCAAAAAACATTTCCACTGCATTTCAGCCCTGCCACAAAAAGACCAGCTAACATCATGTCAGTGATTCTCTCGTTAACACAGGTGTGAGTGTTGACGAGGACAAGGCTGGAGATCACTCTGTCATGCTGATTGAGTTCGAATAACAGACTGGAAGCTTCAAAAGGAGGGTGGTGCTTGGAATCATTGTTCTTCCTCTGTCATCCATGGTTACTTGCAAAGAAACACGTGCCATCATCATTGCTTTGCACAAAAAGGGCTTCACAGGCAAGGATATTGCTGCCAGTAAGATTGCACCTAAATCAACCATTTATCGGATCATCAAGAACTTCAAGGAGAGCGGTTCAATTGTTGTGAAGAAGGCTTCAGGGCGCCCAAGAAAGTCCAGCAAGTGCCAGGACCGTCTCCTAAAGTTGATTCAGCTGCGGGATCGTGGCACCACCAGTACAGAGCTTGCTCAGGAATGGCAGCAGGCAGGTGTGAGTGCATCTGCACGCACAGTGAGGCAAAGACGTTTGGAGGATGGCCTGGTGTCAAGAAGGGCAGCAAAGAAGCCACTTCTCTCCAGGAAAAACATCAGGGGCAGACTAATATTCTGCAAAAGGTACAGGGATTGGGCTGCTGAGGACTGGGGTAAAGTCATTTTCTCTGATGAATCCCCTTTCCGATTGTTTGGGGCATCCGGAAAAAAGCTTGTCCGGAGAAGACAAGGTGAGCCCTACCATCAGTCCTGTGCCATGCCAACAGTAAAGCATCCTGAGACCATTATGTGTGGGGTTGCTTCTCAGTGAAGGGAGTGGGCTCACTCACAATTTTGCCTAAGAACACAGCATGAATAAAGAATGGTACCAACACATCCTCAGAGAGCAACTACCCCCAACCATCCAGGAACAGTTTGGTGATGAACAATGCCTTCTCTAGCATGATGGAGCACCTTGCCATAAGGCAAAAGTGATAACTAAGTGGCTCAGGGAACAAAACATAGATATTTTGGGTCCATGGCCAGGAAACTCCCCAGACCTTAATCCCATTGAGAACTTGTGGTCAATCCTCAAGAGGCGGGTGGACAAATTAAAACCCACACATTCTGACAAACTCCAAGCATTGATTATGCAAGAATGGGCTGCCATCAGTCAGGATGTGGCCCAGAAGTTAATTGACAGCATGCCAGGGCGGATTACAGAGGTCTTGAAAAAGAAGGGTCAATACTGCAAATATTGACTCTTTCCATCAACTTCATGTAATTGTCAATAAAAGCCTTTAACACTTGTGAAATGCTTGTAATTATACTTCAGTATTCTATAGTAACATCTGACAAAAATATCTAAAGACACTGAAGCAGCAAACTTTGTGAAAATTAATATTTGTGTCATTCTCAAATCTTTTGGCCACGACTGTATATTCATCTGGATGTCGGTAGGGAGAATGAGGAGAGAGGAGAGAGGAAGTGGCATGTCCCAGGAGTGTTGCAGTTCTTGACACACTCAAACCGGTGCACCTGGCACCTACTACCATACCCCATTCAAAGTAACTTAAATATTTTATCTTGCCCATTCACCCTCTGAATGGCACACATACTGTACACAATCCATGTCTCTATTGTCTCAAGGTTTGAACATTATTCTTTAACCTGTCTCCTCCCCTTCATCTACACTGATTGAAATGGATTTAGCCGGTGACATCAATAAGGGATCATAGCTTTCACCTGGATTCACCTGGTCAGTCTGTCATGGAAGGAGCAGGTGTTCCTAATGTTTTTTACACTCAGTTCATATCCATGGTTTAGCTGGAATAGAATATTGGTATCTTGTATATTTAACATATAAATTCAACATCAGAAATCTATCCTCATGCTATAATGTTTGCCTTTCGCGAACTAACACTTGCACTTGACTTTTGTCTCCATACTAGCTCTGACTTTGCTGATAGCTACTTTATTGAGGAAAAATGTACTTACTGTGACTGTGGTATGTGGTTGTCCCACCTAGCCATCTTTGATGAATGCACTAACTGTAAGTCGCTCTGGATAAGACTATCTGCTAAATTACTAAAATGTAAAATGTAAATGTAAAATGTTAGGTCTCGTCCCAAGTGGCACCCTATTCCCTATATAGTGCACTACTTTTGACCAGAGCCCAGATCTCATATTATTGTATTGATTCATTTTTTTATATTTGTTTTTAAAATGTAATAATATGTTCAGTTCCTTATTAAAAAAAGTATTGATTTGTCACATTTGACTGTGTAAAACCTTGCAGTGCTACTTTTTTCTCTGAGGTGGATATATCTCGTTTTGCAACAAAATGTGACTGTCTCTCTGAAATCTAGCGATATGTTTCAAACAAATACATGTCTGTCATTGAACAACCCCATGTCATGATTAGATTGGGAGGGGGGACACCAATCTGTTTCGTAAGTTCATTTTTAAACATAAAAAGATAATTTAGCAACATTTCTAAAAATGTATATATAGCATTTTGGAATGAAACTCTTCATAAGACCTGTAACACCTTGTCAAAGCTTGTCAAAGGGGGTTTCCTCTCTCTCAGCCTAACCCGCCACCTGCCTTCCTAGCTGTCTGTCTGCCTGGCTGTCTCTCTCTCTCTATCTCACTGTCTCATAAACACACACACCTACTCTCTCTCTCTCACACACCCTAACCTTCTCTCTCCCTCCCTGTCCTCTCATCTCGTTCCTACTGTATGTTGAAATAAGAAAACTATTGGCTATAATGATAGATGTAATCACATTGTCAAAACTGTCTTTCGGAATGATGTGCCTTAATCTTTGCTAATAACATAAAATCGTTGCATTGTTTTCCTATGTCTGGCACACGTCGCTTAGGTGTAACATTTCTGTTACAGTTTCACCTTGAGTACATAAGGTGTTCTTCCCAACACTAGAGGAGGTGAGAGAGTAAGGAGATGAGGTGCAGAATCTCAGTATGATAATCCAACCTTGTGCTCCTATGGCAGGAAGTTCAAAGGAAGAGCTCCCGAGTGGCGCAGTGGTCTAAGGCACTGCATCTCAGTGCTAGAGGCGTCACAACAGACACCCTGGTTCGAATCCAGGTTATATCACAACTGGAAGTGATTGGGCGTCACACAATTGGCCCAGTGTCGTCCAGGTTTGGCCGGTGTAGGCTGTCATTGTAAATAAGAACTTGTTCTTAACTGACTTGCCTACTTAAATATATGTATTTTTTAAATATCCCCAGATTCATATTGTAGTAGAGGGAGTCTAACCAAATGAACAGCTTTTAGCCTCATTACTGCAAGTGAGAAACCCATCGATTACACCACTAGAATTCTACTACTGCTGAAACTCAATATCCACTTCTCGAAATTTTCCACAAATGAACTGTTACAAACTACCTTTTTATGGAGGCATCACATATTGACTACCTGACCGAATAAATATATAAATAAAAATAGTACACACTGGTACGTACATACACACACACACACTGATGCATGTTGTCACGCTGGCATGAAGGATTGGGAGACAAATTATGCCCAAATTACGGCATGCCGTGTAAAGGCACGGGGACGAAGACCAAACAAACACGTAACAAAAACATAGAGTTGAAAACTAAACAAAAGAGCAAGGAGTACCTTGAATAAATAACACACGGGACGAGACCCGTAATCATCTGAGCAATCCACAAGGGCACAAAAGCCCAAAACACACAGCACAGGTACTCACACGCACCAATGGACATAGTAACAATAATCGACAGGACACTGGTAAACCAAGGGCCCACTTATACAATTACTAATCACTGGGAATAGGGGCCAGGTGTGCGTAATGAAAGTTCCAGAGGGATCCGTGACAGTACCCCCCCGACGCGCTGCACCAGCAGTGTAACGACACCGGCCCAGAGGACGATCACAGGAACGAAGTGTGGGTCGATCAGGACCCGATGCAGCTGCCGAAGTTGCGTCGTCGTCAGATGGGCCAGTAGCAGTGGCATCGGACTGACGGGTTGTGGCGGCGTTGGAAGGGCCAGTAGCAGTGGCGTCGGACTGACGGGTTGTGGTGGCGTTGGAAGGGCCAGTTGTAGCTGCTGAAGTTGCGTCGTCGGACCGACCCGTTGTGGCGACGTTGGACAGCCCAGTTGCAGCTGCTGCCGAAGCTGCGGCGGCGCCGTGCGGACCAGTCGCAGCGTCGTCGGACAATTACTAATCACTGGAAATAGTAGCCAGGTGTGCGTAATGAAAGTTCCGAAGGGATCTGTGACACATGTATTAATAGTGTACATGCACACCAACGCATGTACAGTATGTAAGCATGCACACACATACACATGTACATACACATGTTCTCATAATGTTCTCATAATGCACTACCCTTCTTTTTTAATCTTGGCATTTTCTTTCATCTTGTTAACTTATTGTAGTTGTTTATGTTTGTGCGCTGACAGCTTTTGTTATCCACTCTTATGTGGAAAAACAACACGAAAGGTAATAATATTGGCTAACTGAGGAACAGACCTTGTCAGAAGTATAACCTCAAAGCTTGTTACTCTTCTGCTGATACTGTGTGTGTTCAGTCAAACATGCTCAATATAAGAGCAGTGCACTGGGTGATTCATTATTCTGCTACTGATAAGTAAGAGCCCTTTCATTTCTCTATGAAGAATGCATGTCTATCTCCGAAGTTTTCATTCAATAATTGAAATATATGGTCTTGGAGAGGATACACTGGCCATTGTTGAGCTAAACAGTTCCATATGTGTGGAAGAACGGCAAAGGGGATTCATTGTTCTGCTGATGTATGACTTGTATTGCAGACGGCAGAGGTCCTTGAACACTCACATGATGCTGGTGTTACTGACGTTTATTTGCTTTAGACTCATTTAACACTATAGCTGGAATTTAGGAGGCACTTATGTCTTACTACACCTGAAGTTCTCAAGGTTTCAGGTTTCTCTGTTAGTTACTTTGGATTTAAAATGTGCTTGTTGGAGGAAGGGACACTTTTATGGACAGGCTCATTTAATCTGCCTATTGATTCATTTGGGAACTGAACAAGCCTTCTTTGTTACATTTACTTCAATACACTGTGCAATAAACCGTTTATTTACCATAGATTATCAGTTACAGATGTACTTGATAAGCAACTTATTTCTCAGAGATGCACAAGACGTTGTTAAAAATGTTATGGAAGTATGCAATTTTCACATAATCCCAAGCATCTTGGGTAATAACAGTATAAGTATCAGTGTAAGAGGGACATGAAAAAGAGTTCTTCAATGCGGCCATTTTCTCCATCCAGTGATGTTAAATATTGTAGCCCACCAGTCTGCCTAATGATGCTATAGCTGAACACCATCTGTTCTTTCAGGCGCCTTGCCCACTCCCTCCCTCGCTCAGCCAAGCCTGGAGTAAACAAGCCATGAAGCTCTTCAAAACGTTTTGGGGTATCATCTTGACTCATCTTCACAGACACATCTCAGATAAACACTGTCCTGTCTCATGAGGCCACTAACTGGCCTTGTTACCTAGACTGCACACTCACACAGATGATCAAAAACACTGGTTGTACATAATGCCTGGATCTAAACGATTAAATCATCCAACGTCACCATAAGGTTCTCTATAAGAGAGAAAAATACAATCCATCCTAGCTTTTGATAGATTGATGGTCATTTTGTTTAATGTTCCTGACACATCACATTGGGACTGTAGGATCTAATGGAGAATGTTTCAATATGGAGGCTGACATCACCACAACACTGAGACTGTTGTTCATTAGGGGACTGAGTTTGTCTGGATAATAACAGTCTGTCTCATCATGGAGCCTTGCCCCTCTCATTGTCCTCCCTCCCTGGAGCAGAGCAGACATAAAGGGGAGGCAAGAGGAGGCAGGACCCAGCAGCTGGGTCTGGTTTGGCTCTGGCTCGCTTCATTTTGGGTCTGAGTCTACACTCAGGCATGGTTCCTCAGCAGGCTATGGGGTGAAACAGAGGTGGCAGGCGGCCAACCGCTCTGGGAGGGGGGTGGGTGGTGGGGGGGGGGGGGTGGGGGGTGGGGGTTCAAGTTTAGGCTCTGTGACCCCAAAATGATAAGGTGAGGGGTCATAAAGAAGTCAGGAAGCCATTGTTTTCAGAAATTCCAATAATTTGGTTATTTAAGCTGACCGGGCTGTGCAGGCAGGGCCCCCCTTCCTGCACTGAGAGGCCTGCACACCATCATCCTATTAATCACATCTGTGCTGGCCAGAAGTGCACCGCTACTGAGAGAGGGGGAGAAGTAGAGAGTAATGGAGGGGAGTATGAATGTGTGTGGGTACTGCTATTCTGGGAGAAGGTATAGAGAAAGAGTGTGCAAGATAAAGCTCAGCCCTGAAACTGAAACCCCAGTAACACAACACACCCCAGGAAACCCAGTATTTGAGGCTCCATTAATGGCTGACGATAGTGATGTCGTGACAACCAAGTTTTGCCTTTATTAAGATGTATTTTGCTGTTTTTTACACAAGGACAAACTAAAGTTTGCTGTTTTATTCTCCAATAGTTTGTTGCTGTGTTTGACCTTGTAAACAAACTACTGCAGCGGGAGTACTTGTGTAAATGAAACCTGTAGAGTGAGCTTTAATATAACACCAGAGAAAACTGCCTGTGTTGTTTCAGTTTACATTATGCCACTTTCCTGTTATTGATGAAGTGGTTCGGGGTATTTTTTTTAGGCGTAAGAGCACTCATAGGAATCCATTATCTCCACTAATGAGCCGTTTTAGAGGCTTTAGCCTCTCCCTGACCACATGCTATTGGTCAGGAATGTGAGAAGGCATCGTTTTATAGTAACACAAGACTTATGCATTATCTGCTCTAAAGGCTGAAGGAATGTTTGGTGTACATTGGATGCCAGACATTCATTGACACTTTGCTTCATTTTAATCAGATTTCACATTTTAGTGTTCCCAGTGTTCCTATGGTTAAAATGTTATCTAATCTTTACACGACTACTTAATAAAAGTGAATAAAGCAATGATGAGACCCACTAACTCCACACTACCTTTCTCTCCATGATCAACCCTATCTGTGTCTGCACAAACTTTGGGACACACAACAGTCATTGTCTAATCAACATAATGATCTCTGTGTGATTTAACTTCGATGGCTCATTTTCCTTGTTTGTTCTATCAGAGGAGACAGACTCATTAGCACCATAAAGTGCAAAAATCAAAAACCAAAACACAGAATAAAAGATGAGGTGTTTTTGAAAAACTACTGAGAGAAAACTCTCGCAAACATTTCAAATGGCTTCAAATCAAACGTGAAGCTGGAGGAAATGAAAGGCAAATGTGATGCAATACCGTCGAACTAAAATAAACAACGTGCAAACACACATCTACAAAAGCTCCACAATGACACAATACATTATTTACCATTCATTTCTATTGGGCACAAAATAATCTGAAACACAACCAAAACAAACAGCAAATGCATCCATCAAATTTGTAGAGTCACAAGCTTGATTTAGTCATTGTGTGCTATGAATATGGGACCAAATACTTCACTTTTTACTACTTTAATACACATAAGTGAATTTGTCCCAATACTTTTGGTCCCCTAAAGTGGTAGGACTTTGTACAAAAAGTGCTGTAATTTCTAAACGGTTCACCCAATATGGATGAAAATACCCTCAAATGAATGTATCATTTCAAATCCAAGGTACTGGAGTGCAGAGCCAAAACAACAAAAAATGTGTCACTGTCCCAATACTTTTGGAACTCACTGTACATTCTAATCAATATGTGACGGCATGGGAGAGGGGGCAGGATGTCTGTCTCTCTAGCTCTCTCTCTCCTCGCACACTCATGTGTGAAGTGTGTAAGTGCTATGAACCAATATCATCCGTCACAGAAAAGCACCCCTCTATTTTACTCCACTGGAAAATTCAACAGAAAGCATGTTATAAATCATACTCTATTCATAGGAAATGTATGAGACAATATACAGCACTACAACTAAAGTTCAATATCCTTGCAATTGTGTCTATTTAATTGCCATTTTGTAATGTAGAATTAAACTAAGCTGTCACGTTCTAACCAGTAAAGGGGTTATTTGTTATTGTAGTTTGGTCAGGATGTGGCAGGGGGTGTTTGTTTTATGTGGTTCGGGGTTTGTTGGGATATGTTCTTATGTAAGAGGGGTGTTTGTTTTATGTGTTCCCGGGTTTTTGGGTATTGTTCTATGTTTTGAATTTCTATGATTTTTCTATGTTGTGTATTTCTTTGTTGGCCTGGTATGGCTCTCAATCAGGAACAGCTGTACATCGTTGTTGCTGATTGGGACTCATACTTAGGTAGCCCTTTTTCACCTGTCTTTTGTGGGAAGTTGTTTTTGCATAGCTGTGTTTAGCCTGCAAGACTGTTTCTCGTTTGTTCGTTTTCTTGTTTTATTACGTGTCTCAAATAAAGTAAATATGAGCACTCAACCCGCTGCGCCTTGGTCTACTCCATACGACGACCGTTACAGAACTTCCCACCAACAACGGACCAAGCAGCAGAGTAAGGAGCTGGAGAGGAGTTATCGGGAGTCGTGGACCTGGGAGGAGATCCTAGCCGGAGAGGGACCATGGAGGAAGGATGGAGTGGACCGGGAGTGTTTTGTTGGAACACGGTTGGCATTGAAGCCTGAGAGGCAGCCCCAAAAAATGTTTTGGGGGGGCACACGGGTAGTTTGGCTAGGGCAGGCAGTAGACCTGAGCCAAATCCCCGTGCTTATTATGGGGAGCAGCGGATCAGAAGAGCACCGTGCTATGCGGAAGTGCGCACGATCTCGCCCATGCGCACGCACAGTCCCTCGCAAGTGCCGTGCTCGAGTGAGCACTCAGCCAGTAGGGGTTGTGTGCTCCAGATCTCCAGTACTGATTCAGAGTCCAGTACGCCCTGTTCCTGCTCCTCGCACTAGCCTTGGGGTGCATGTCTCCAGTCTGGTACCTCCACTACCAGCCCCACGCACCAGGCCTCCAGTGCATCAGCCCAGTCCAACTCGTCCCTGTTCCTGCTCCTCGCCACTAGCCTTGGGGTGCATGTCTCCAGTCTGGTACCTCCACTACGAGCCCCACGCACCAGGCCTCCAGTGCATCAGCCCAGTCCAGCTTGTCCTGCTCCTGCTCCTCGCACTAGCCCTGTGGTGCGTGTCCTTAGTCTGGCGCGTCCTAAGCCAGCCCCACGCATCAGGCCTTCAGTGAGCAGTCCCCGTCCAGAGCTTCCGACGACAGTGCCTCGTCCAGAGATTCCGACGACAGTGCCTCGTCCAGAGCTTCCGGCGACAGTGCCTCGTCCAGAGCTTCCGGCAACAGTACCCCGTCCAGAGCTTCCGGCAACAGTACCCCGTCCAGAGTGTCCGGCGACAGTGCCCATTCCAGAGTGTCCGGCGACAGTGCCCCATCCAGAGTGTCCGGCGACAGTGCCCCGTCCAGAGTGTCCAACGACAGTGCCCCGTCCAGAGTGTCCGGCGACAGTGCCCCGTAGAGAGACGGCCCACAGTCCGGAGCCAGCAGAGACGGCCCCCAGTCCGGAGCCGAGAGAGACGGCCCACAGTCCGGAGCCGAGAGAGACGGCCCACAGTCCGGAGCCGAGAGAGACGGCCCACAGTCCGGAGCCGAGAGAGACGGCCCACAGTCCGGAGCCGAGAGAGACGGCCCACAGTCCGGAGCCGAGAGAGACGGCCCACAGTCCGGAGCCGAGAGAGACGGCCCTCAGTCCGGAGCTGAGAGAGTCTCCCTACAGTCCGGAGCCGAGAGAGTCTCCCTACAGTCCGGAATCGGCGCAGCCAGAGTCACCCTACAGTCCGGAATCAGCGCAGCCAGAGTCGCCCTTCAGCCCGAGGTCTCCAGAGACGCGCATCAGCCTGAGGTCTCCAGCAACGTACATCAGCCCGAGGTCTTCAGCGATGCGCCATAGCCCAGAGACTTCGGGAAGGGTAACATTTAATAATTATTTAGTGGGGATGGACAGGTTAGGTGGGGGATTAAGGCCGGAGCCTGAGCCACCTCCATAGTAGGTGGGTTGGGGAGGGGGGGTGTAGCAAAAGAACCGTTGGTGACGGTGGCCACCCTCCCTTCCCTCCCTTTAGTTTGGGATTATTGTTGTTTTGGGGTTATTTTTGTGTTTTTTGTGTGAGGTGCATCCGGGGTCTGCACATTTGGGGGGGGGGGGGGGGGGGGCACTGTCACGTCCTGACCAGTAAAGGGGTTATTTGTTATTGTAGTTAGGTCAGGATGTGGCAGGGGGTGTTTGTTTTATGTGGTTCGGGATTTGTTGGGATATGTTCTTATGTAAGAGGGGTGTTTGTTTTATGTGTTCCCGGGTTTTTGGGTATTGTTCTATGTTTTGTATTTCTATGGTTTTTCTATGTTGTATATTTCTTTGTTGGCCTGGTATGGCTCTCAATCAGGAACAGCTGTACATCGTTGTTGCTGATTGGGAGTCATACTTAGGTAGCTCTTTTTTCACCTGTCTTTTGTGGGAAGTTGTTTTTGCATAGCTGTGTTTAGCCTGCAAGACTGTTTGTCGTTCGTTCGTTTTCTTGTTTTTTTACGTCTCAAATAAAGTAAATATGAGCACTCAACCCGCTGCGCCTTGGTCTACTCCATACGACGACCGTTACATAAGCTTCACAAACACTGTCACACGCACGCACGCACACACACAGAAAGACGGAGACAGTCACATAGAGAGTTTACACACACACATTCAAACACATTCATACTGTAGGGAGCGAGTTCACTTCATAGAGATCATGTTGCTGCGTTGCAGTTCCAGCTCTGTTGTGTTGTGTGACACTCCAGCTTCTGTTTATGCTGTTAACACACACGTACACCAGAGTTGACAGGGCACTTGATCTGTTTTGATACATTCTCAGGCCCTGCTCCACTGGCACTATCGGAAATTGTCACGTCCTGACCATAGTAAGATGTTATTTTCTATGGTAGAGTAGGTCAGGGCGTGACAGGGGGTGTTTTTCTATGTTTTGTATTTCTGTTTTCATGTTCTAGTTTTGTATTTCTATGTTGGTTTTGTTTGGGATGATCTCCAATTAGAGGCAGCTGGTCCTCGTTGTCTCTAATTGGAGATCATACTTAAGTAGGGTTTTTTTCCACCTGGTGTTGTGGGATCTTGTTTTTGTATTGCTCAGTGAAGCCTGCAGAATGTGACGGTTCTGTTTCTTTGTTTATTGTTTTTGTAAAGTGTTCTGAGTAAAAAATATATATTTATCATGAGCACTCAACACGCTGCACCTTGGTCTACTCCTTACGACGATTGTCACAGAAGATCCCACCACAAAAGGACCAAGCGGCGTGGTCAGGACAACTGGACATGGGAGGAGATTCTGGATGGGAAAGGACCCTGGAGTCAGGCTGGGGAGTATCGCCGCCCGAGGGAGGAGATTGAGGCAGCAAGAGCAGAGTGGCGTTATTATGAGGCACTATGCTAACCATGAGGCAAGTGCGAGAGGCAGCCCCCAAAAAATGTTTCGGGCAGGCACACACGGAGATTGGCAGAGTCAGGTAGGAGGGCAGAGTAAGGTTGGAGACCTGAGCCAACTCCCCGTGCTTACCGTGGGGAGCGAGTGATTGAGCAAGCACCGTGTTATGCGGGGATGCGCACTGTGTCACCAGTGCGCAGCTACAGCCCGGTGCGCTTGGTGCAAGCTTCCCACAGTTGCCATGCTAGAGTTGGCATTCAGCCAGGAAGGATTGTGCCGGCTCAGCGTTCCTGGTCTCCGGTGCGTCTCTTCGGCCCAGGTTATCCTGCGCCAGCTCTACGCACGGTACCCCCAGTTCGCCAGCACAAACCTGTGCGAACTGTTCCAACGCTCCGCGCTTGCCGGGCTACGGGGGGTATCCAGCCAGGACGGGTTGTGCCAGTCATAAGCTCCAGACCTCCAGTGCGCCTCCACGGCCCAGTATATCCTGCGCCAGTTCTACTCACTGTGTCGCCAGTGCACCTGCACAGCCCAGTTCGTCTTGTGCCAGCGACCCACCCTTGCCGGACTAAAGTAAGTATCCAGCCAGGACGGGTTGTGGGGGTCATAAGCTCCAGACCTCCAGTGCGCCTCCAAGGCCCAGTATACCCTGTGCCTGCTCTGCGCACCTGGCCTCCAGCAACGTTCCCCAGTCCGGAGCCTCCAGCGACATTCCGTAGTCCAGTGAGACCTATTCCGGCTCCACGTACGAAGCCTCCAGTGATGATCCATGGCCCGGAGCCTGTAGGAATAATCCATGGCCCGGAGCCTCCAGTGATAATCCATGGCCCGGAGCCTCCAGTGATGATCCATGGCACAAAGCCTCCAGTGGTGATCCATAGCGCGGAGCCTGCAGTGAAGATCCATGGCATGGAGCCTGTAGCGACGGCCTGCAGTCCGGAACCTCCTGAGACGGCCTGCAGTCCAGAGTCTTTAGTGGCGGCCTGCAGCCCGGAGTCTTCAGCGGCAGCCTGCAGCCCAGAACCTCCAGCGATGATCCACTGTCCGGTGGCACAGAAGCAGAGGGATCAGCGGGCGGAGCAGGGGTTACGCCCCGAACCAGAGCCGCCTCCTCTGTTGGAGGATCCGCGGGATAAGGTTCTGTGTACTGCACCAGAGCCGCCATAGACACTTGTCACCCTCCCTACCCTCCCTTTTTTTTTTTCTTTTTTTTTTGGGGGGGGGGGGTTTGTTGTGTTGTTTAGGTGCGGTCGGAGTCCGCACCTTTGGGGGGGGGTGGGTACTGTCACGTCCTGACCATAGTAAGATGTTATTTTCTATGGTAGAGTAGGTCAGGGCGTGACAGGGGGTGTGTTTCTATTTTCATGTTCTAGTTTTGTATTTCTATGTTGGTTTTGTTTGGGATGATCTCCAATTAGAGGCAGCTGGTCCTCGTTGTCTCTAATTGGAGATCATACTTAAATAGGTTTTTTTTTCCACCTGGTGTTGTGGGATCTTGTTTTTGTATTGCTCAGTGAAGCCTGCAGAACGTGACGTTCGTGTTTATTGTTTTTGTAAAGTGTTATCATGAGCACTCAACACGCTGCACCTTGGTCTACTCCTTACGACGATTGTCACAGAATTGACATTTTCTCACTTGAGGAAGATTATAAATATACAAAGAAACATGTTTTGTCTTCACAATACACATGTCAATTGTAAACGGCTCCATTGTCAGAACAAGACATTCCTTCATCTGACTTCACAGCATGACTGATGACAGTAGTGAGCAGCGAACTAGCTAGCGTTAGCGTCTGAACCAACCATGGCAGTAAAGAGATGTTCCTATTCCAGACAACTCAGAGGATCAACTCTTTATGCTAATTACCCACAATCCTCCTAAAGTGCTTTCATTGTAGCGGCACATCGGTGGATGCAGACAGACACCCAGGTTCTGTGGTGTTGCATGTTCTGATACCCTGCTTGTGAGTTGAAATCCTCAAGGCTATTTGTTACACTGAGGGGGCAATGTCACCCCCATCCTCAGCATGCTGCCCTACATTCAGAGCGGCAGGTAGCCTAGTGGTTAGAGCATTGGACTAGTAACCGAAAGGTTCCAAGATTGAATCCCCGAGCTGACAAGATAATTAAAAAAAAAATGTCGTTCTGCCCCTGAACAAGTTAACCCACTGTTCCTAGGCTGGCATTGAAAATAAGAATTTGTTGTTAACTGACTTGCCTAGTTAAATAAAGGTAAAATAAATGTTAAACATTTGGTGGTGGAACATAAACATTTAGAGAGGGGTGTTTGCCTGTGTGTGTTGCTGTGGATGTTGGGGTCTCATGAGGTGAGGGTGGTTGAACTGAAATTACAAAATAACTTCAAAACCAGATGGGTTGATCGCTGTAGAGGGAGGGTGTGTGTTGTATATTTTCAGGGAGGTTGGCTGAAGAGGCAGCCACTCTTGTGCTGCTGTGTTCTTGTACCGCTGAGGACCCAGGGGAAGCTCTGTCTCTATGACATCTCTCTCTCCTTCTCAGATATCCTTCTCTCTCTCTCTCTCTTCCTCTATCTTGCTCTCCCTTCTCTTATTCTCCCTCATTCTCTCTCTCCCCTTCTCAGTATCCTCTGTTCTTTGATCTACTCCTCTGTTTGGCACCAGCTGTTTGCCTCCTCCTGTGAGAAGATCCCTGCACACGTTGGAGAAATTACAGAATTAAAGCTGGGGAACAAACAAAGTAACAAAGCCCAAACAGCCTTGTAGTCCATGAAATAGTTATTAATCTGAAAACCGAGATAAAACGATAAACAGCCAGCAAAACAGAAAAAAATGAAGATCACACAGAAACCTGTTCAAGACAATCAAACACTGAGACATTAAATCTGTACTTTTAATCCAGTTGATGTAGCTATGTTTTAACAGTGCATCGCAATAGAGTTTGCATATATTCCTCTGGTTTATATTATGTATTATTGCGCCATGTTTCTGCATGCCCTTTTCAACACACACACACACACACACACACACACACACACACACACACACACACACACACACACACACACACACACACACACACACACACACACACACACACACACACACACACACACACACACACACACCTCAGGGAGGTGACATGACAGAGTGGGCAGTATAGAATACATCAGCACCTCAACCGTGGCTGAGAGGAGAGGAGAGGAGAGGAGGGGAGGGGAAAAGAGAAGAGGAGAGGAGGGGAGCGGAGGAGGAGAGATTTGGCACCCATGTGATTTGTTAGCTCCTGGGGCGTTTTTCTCCCTCTATCTATCCCTCACCCTCTCTGTTTTTTTACTATTCTCCTGAGCACTCAGCCCCTCACAGCGGCACCATGACAGGAAGTTTTTTTTTCTTGGCAGCCTCTCTCCTCCCTCTCAGCAAAACAGGCTTCAGTCCGCTGCACTGGCCTGCTAGCACAAGCCTGTCTGAGGTCTCCCTCTCCCTCTCCCTCTGTCCCCCTTCTCACTCCCTCTCAATATCCCTCTCAATCGGTCTCTCTTGTCGACTTTTATACTTCCTCTTTGCTCAGCCTTTCCCTACCATTCAGCTTCACTCTCTCATTCCATCTATCCGGATCTGTGTTCCTCACACCCATCATCACATTATGTGAATCACAACATGGTCACTTTCTGTGGGAGCGTTCTGCGCTTTGTCTTTTTTTTTGCAAGTCACCAGATTCACAATGAACCTACTCTTTCATTTCCCTTTTTCCTCCTCTTCCTCTGTCTCTCTCTCTCTCTGTGCCTGTAGTGGTGTGTTTGTCCACTCTCTTCAACTGCTCTGCTCTGTGCTGGAGTGAGCTATTCAGAGAGGCTCCTCTCCTGTCTGACTCACAGAGAATTGTCTGGGAGGGTGTTTAGAAAACAGCTAACTGCTGATGGATTAGGAGATTTGCGATGTAATCTTCCCTTAGTGGAAGAGCCCCCAGTCATAGATATGCTGTCATCGCCATTATTAATAAAGATATAAGGGATTAAATCAGCTAAATGAGTGAAAGTTCTCTCCCATTTTACAAAGCAAGCGTTTGTCCAACATCACCTCTTCCCTAAACCTGGGAAACACTATGCTATTGTATGTTTTTTCTTCCAAAAAGATGGACTGTTTTTACCTGACAGATCAAACCCAAGCTAGGTTGTAACAAGGGATGATAAAAGCCCAATGGGCAAAAACCGGTTGAATCAACATTGTTTCCACATCATTTCAACAAAAACATTATATGTGATGAGGTTGAATCAACGTGGAAAACTGATGGGATTTGAAAAAAAGTCATCAACGTAAGGACATTTCATCTTTATTTTACCCAACTTTTAACTTTAATCTAATGACATGGTGAAATGTTTTGTTGATTTCACGTTGAATTCTCGTTAGTTGACAACTCAAACAAATGTAAATCAAAACTAATCAAATCAAACTTTATTTGCCACATGCGCCGAATACAACAAGTGTAGACTTTACCATGAAATGGGTAAAGAGGGCAGTATTGAGACATTTTGAAAAAAATATGTGCCCATTTTTAACTGCCTCCTACACCAACTCAGAAGCTAGGATATGCATATTATTAACACATTCGGATAGAAAACACTCTGAATTTTCAAAAACAGTTTGAATGGTGTCTGTAAGTATAACAAAACTCATATTGCAGGCAAAAACCTGTGAAAAATAGATTTAAAAAAATGTGAATTTTGTGACTGTACTATTTAGTGTCATTGTTTTATAGATACCATAGTGAGAAAGGATTCATTTCGCAACACCTACGGCTTCCACTAGATGTCAACGATCTTTATAAAGTTGTTTGAAGCGTCTATGATAAACAGAGAGCAAATTAGAATCCAAGGAAGTTGACATGTCATCACTTCATTTTTTTGCGCCTGCGCATAAATCTGAGAAACGTGAGTTTTGTCTTCATTGTTTATCTCGACATAGGATAGGTTGTGTGAAAATATTACTGATGTTTAACGTTAAAAATGGACCAAAAGATTAATGCTAAACAACATTTGACATGTTTGAACGAACATAAATAGATTATTTACTAGGTTTTTTTAGCTTTTCGGCGTGATTTTACAGTCCCCCACCACGTTTTGTGGGAGCATAATGAACGCTAAGTACTTGGTGTTATTTGGACATAAATTATGAACTTTGTCAAAAGAAACCACATTTGTTCCGGACCTGTGATGCCTTCCGGACCTGGGATGCCAGTCTTCTGATGGAGATAATCAAAGGTAAGGGGATATTAACAATGTTATTATCGATTTTAGATGATGCTAACTGTATAGCATAGCCTGTTGTTCTTAGCATAGCACCCCGTTTATTGCAAAATGTGATTTCCCAGTAAAGTTATTTTGAGATCTGGCCATTCGGTAGCAATTACGAGATGATAATATATTATTCTTTGAATGACAATATTATAATTTACCAATGTTTTCGAATAGTAATTTTGTTATGTTCACCGGAAGCATTTCAGAGAAGAAAAAAATCTGAATTTCACGCTACTGTAAAATGCTGTTTTTGGATATAAATATGAACTTGATGGAACAAAAAATGCATGTATTGTATAACATAATGTCCTAGGAGTGTCATCTGATGGAGATTGACAAAAGTTAGTGCATAATTCAAGCTGGTTTCTGCTTTTGGTGACGCCTGACCTTGAATTGAAAATGGATGTTTGTACTTTTGTGGCTATGTACTGTCCTAACATAATCTAACTTTATGCTTTTGCCGTAAAGCCTCTTTGAAAATCGAACAATGTGGTTAGATTAAGGAGATGTTTATCATTTAAATTGTGTAAAATAGTTGATTGTTTGAGAAATTGAAATTATTCGATTTTTGATGTTTTGAATTTCCAGCCTTGTTAGCAATCCCGGCTCGGGGTTCATTGCTAACCTGTAGCCCCAACAGGTTTTAACCAACAAAGCCCTTAACCAACAGTACAGTTCAAGAAGAAAGAAATATTTACCAAGTAGGCTAAAAGAAAAAGTAATAATAAAAAGTAACACAATAAGAATAACAATAACGAGGCTATATACAGGGGGCACCGATACCGAGTCAGTGTGCAGGGGTACAGGCTAGTTGAGGTAATCTGCACATGTAGGTGGGGGGGGGGGGGGGGGATGGGGGTCTCAATGTAAATTGTCCAGTGGCGATTTTTATGAATTGTTCAGCAGTCTAATGGCTTGGTCCTTTTGGTCCTAGGCTCCAGTCCCGCTTGCCGCGCGGTAGCAGGGAAAACAGTCTATAACTTGGGTGACTGGAGTCTCTGACAATTTTATGAGCTTTCCTCTGACACCGCCTATTGTATAGGTCCTGGATGACAGGAAACTTGGTCCCAGTGATGTACTGGGCCGTTCGCACAACCCTCTGTAGCGCCTTAG
This sequence comes from Salmo salar, assembly GCF_965601325.2. NCBI lineage: Eukaryota > Metazoa > Chordata > Actinopteri > Salmoniformes > Salmonidae > Salmo > Salmo salar. Next base: position 148,817,743 of record NC_138291.1, on the reverse strand, counting down.
GTCAGATGCCGAGCAGTTGCCATACCAGGTGGTGATGCAACCGGTCAGGATGCTCTCGATGGTGCAGCTATAGAACCTTTTGAGGATTTGGTGGCCCATGCCAAATCTTTTCAGTCTCCTGAGGGGGAAAAGGTTTTGTCGTGCCCTCTTCATGACTGTCTTGGTATGTTTGGACCATGATAGTTTGTTGGTGATGTGGACACCAAGGAACTTGAAACTCTCAACCTGCTCCACTACAGCCCCATCGATGAGAATGTGGGCCTGTTTGGCCCACACTGCCAGTTCTCTGACCTCCTCCCTATAGGCCGTTACATCGTTGTTGGTGATCAGGCCTACCACTGTTGTGTCGTCAGCAAACTTAATGAAGGTGTTGGAGTCGTGTTTGGCCACGCAGTAATGGGTGAACAGGGAATACAGGAGGGGATAAAGAACACACCCCTGAGGGGCCCCAGTGTGAAGGATCAGCGAGGCAGACGTGTTGTTGCCTACTTTTACCACCTGGGGAGGCCCGTCAGGAAGTCCAGGATCCAGTTGCAGAGGGAGGTGTTTAGTCCCAGAGTCCTTGGCTTAGTGATGAGCTTCGTGGGCATTATGGTGTTGAATGCTGAGCTGTAATCAATAAACAGCATTTTCACATAGGTGTTCCTTTTGTCCAGGTGAGAAAGGGCAGTGTGGAGTGCGATTGAGGTTGCATCATCTGTGGATCTGTTGGGGCGGTATGCGAATTGGAGTGGGTCTAGGGTATCCGGGAGGATGCTGTTGATGTGAGCCATGACCAGCCTTCCAAAGCACTTCATGGCTACCGACGTGAGTGCCACGGGGCAGTAATCATTTAGGCAAGTTACCTTCGCTTCCTTGGGCACAGGGACTATTTTGGTCTGCTTGAAACATGTAGGTATTACAGACTCAGTCAGGGAGAGGTTGAAAATGTCAGTGAAGACACTTGACAGTTGGTCCGTGCATGCTTTGAGTACACGTCCTGGTAATCCGTCTGGCCCAGCGGCCTTGTGAATGTTGACCTGTTTAAAGGTTTTGTTCACATCGGCTACCGAGAGCGTTATCACACAGTCATCCAGAACAGTTGGTGCTCTCGTGCATGTTTCAGTGTTGCTTGCCTCGAAGCGAGCATAAAAGGCATTTGCTCGTCTGGTAGGGCAGCTCGCGTCTGGGTTTCCCTTTGTAGTCCATAACAGTTTTCATGCCCTGCCACATCCGACGAGCGTCAGAGCCGGTGTAGTAGGATTCAATCTTAATCCGGTATTGACACTTTGCTTGTTTGATGGTTCGTCTGAGGGCATAGCGGGATTTCTTATAAGCATCCAGATTAGTCTCCCACTCCTTGAAAGCGGCAGCTCTAGTCTTTAGCTCGATGCGGATGTTGCCTTTAATCCATGGTTTTTGGTTGGGATATGTACATACAGTCACTGTGGGGATGACGTCATCGATGCACTTATTGATGAAGCCGATGACTGAGGTGGTGTATTCCTCAATGCCATTGGATGAATCCCGGAACATATTCCAGTCTGTGCTAGCAAAACAGTCCTGTAGTGTAGCATCCACGTCATCTGACCACTTCCGTATTGAGCGGGTCACTGGTGCTTCCTACTTTAGTTTTAGCTTCTAAGCAGGAATCAGGAGGATAGAATTGTGGTCAGATTTGCCAAATGGAGGGTGGGGGAGAGCTTTGTATTCATCTCTGTGTGTGGAGTAAAGGTGGTTTAGGATTTTTTTTCCCTGATTGCACATGCTGGTAAAAATTTGGTAAAACTGATTTAAGTTTGCCTGCATTAAAGTCCCCGGCCACTAGGAGCACCGCTTCTGGATGAGCATTTTCATCTTTGCTTATGGCCTTATAGAGTTGGTTGAGAGCGGTCTTAGCGCCAGCTTCGCTTTGTGGTGGTAAATAGACGGCTACGAATAATACAGATGAGAACTCTCTTGTTAGATAGTGTGGTCGACAGCTTATCATAAGGTACTCTACCTTAGGCGAGCAATACCTCGAGACTTCTTTAATATTAAACATCGCGCACCAGCTGTTTTTACCAGAGGTAGCGTCTCTGTTCTGCCGGTGCACGGAAAATCCCGGCAGCTCTATATTGTCCGTTTCTTTGTTCAGCCACGTCTCGGTGAAACATAACACAAGTTAAAGTTTTTAATGTCCCATTGGTAGGATAATCTTAATAGTAGGTCATCAATTTTGCACGTTAGCAAGGAGAATGGAACGATCCCCGATCTGCGTCCCCTTTTCTGGCGTCTTTTCTTCACGCAAAAGGCATGGATCTGGGCCTGTTCCAGTGAAAGCAGGATATCCTTCTCGTCGGACTCGTTAATGGAAAAAGCTTCTTCTAGACCGCTGTAATCGCTTTTCTGATGTCCAGAAGTTATTTTCGGTCATAAGAGACGGTAGCAGCAACATTATGTACACAATAAGTAAAAAAATAAGTTACACAGAACACAGAAAACAATTGGTTGGGAGAATGTAAAACATCAGCCGTGTTCTTCGGCGCCATCTTGATACTATATGTTGAATTGACGTCTGGCCCAGTGGGTGATATGTACTTTACGTAGACAGTAAAAACAGCAAATAGTTTGTAGTGATTATGTACACTACTTGACTTGAAGATTAAGACATTTAAAAATAAACTTTGGTCTGGGTACATTATATACATAGGTTAATACATGTATGTGGGGGTGGATATTTTAGTATATAGGAGGTAGGAGGTATCAAAATGAGCGGAGACCATTTGGAAAACCGTATGTAGCTCATTATACAGTATCTGAATTAAGAGTTGATGTTCAGTAGACTCACTATGACGGGCCCAGGAGGAAAATGAAAGATTTACAGCACTTTGCAGATGTTACATTTTAATATGGAAAGGTCTAGACTTCTAGGTCCACAACTGGCACGTTCTGACTGAGCCCAGAGAGAGAGAGAGAGAACATCGGTGCGGTGTGTCCAAGCATCTATTGACCCATCGCCTCCATGGCCTAACCAACCTAACCATCTCCATAGCTAGTGTGAGTATACACACATTTGCTCTTCAGACTAAATGGTCTTTGATAGTAGCTATTCCTCTCAATTACACATTAATGTCCTTTTGACGTGGCTCTTCAGACATCTCACATTGCATCCAAAAGCAATGAATATTTTGATATGTGTATGAGTGCTTCATCAGTGGGAGGACCGCAACTCTTAAATAGATAACATCTGACAGAATAAGGTCCTTGGTAAATAAGATGCTCTAGACAACAACGAAAAGAATTGTTTAGAATGAAATGATGGGTAAATTAGAAATATCTTAGAACTGCAGTTGGTGGACATGATGGATGGAAAAGGAAGACTCACAGACATTTCAGTTTTTTACATTGACAGGGAAATCATACTTGGAGCAGTTCAGGGTTTTCTTCTAAAAAAGGCCTATTTCATAATATGCATTGTAGATCGTAGATACTGAAGTGGATGATGAGTTCTTCCTTCCACAAAGGTACTGAGCCATTAGTCATACTGTTTGGTACATTCGTTGTATTTGACTCATAATCCCTGCTTGTATCTTTAACGGTTATAACCAACAGGAAATCACTCAGCCTTTTGGTAGAAGTCGGATAATACAGTTGAAGTCGGAAGTTTACATACACCTTAGCCAAATACATTTAAACTCAGTTTTTCACAATTCCTGACATTTAATCCTAGTAAAAACAGGATGCAGATACGGTTGAATATCTAGACTAAAGAGTACACCATCTGGAGGCAGAAAGAGACAAATGCTGAGTCAGAGAGAAAGAGCAAATGTTAGTGGTTGGTCCCAGTAAAAAGATTAATCGACCTCTCTGGGACTGAGGAGTATTGCCCTGCCAACCCCCTTGAGTTATAAGCATGCACCACCTGTATCAACCATCCTTAAATACCTAAGATTACCCTCCTTTCCCTGAGGCACTATGCCATAAGTTATAACAATCCACTCCCATTGTACCAGCCTGCATACAGACACGGTACAACCTGCTCTCCCTGTATTAGTCTACTAGTCTAACTGTTTCTCAGTATGCTGTCTGTGAGCATTTGATGGCGTTCATATCTAACCTAACAGCCATGACGCAGAGCACCATGTGACACCTTTAGGCATCTGGGTGCGCTGCCATTATTACCAGCCTGTCCTTGGGAGCCAGGCATCCATCACCTTTAAGTGGCATGATATAGCCAAGGTGATGATGTAATGGATGAGGCTGGCTGCATGGCATCACAAGGTGACGCTGTACCTGCTAATCCCTGTCTGTCACACAGGGCACATGTCGACTTGGCCTCTGCTGAGACAAGACAGGAGACAGGAGCGAGGCCTTAGAGATGTCCTGAGAGGGTAACATAAGAGTGACCCAACTTCCTCTGGACATGCTGAGGTTGCATGACTTCCTACTGTGGCTCTAACACAGGAGGTTGATGGCACCTTAATTAGGGAGGACGGGCTCGTGGTAATGGCTGGAGCGGATTCAGTGGAATGGTATCAAATACATCAAACACATGGTTTGTTGACATTCCATTAACTCCGTTCCAGCCATTATTATGGGCCGTTCTCCCCTCAGCAGTCTCTGCTGAGCTCTAAGATAGGGTTCCATTTACTGTTGGTGGCAGAATTTACCCTTCGCTAAGCCCCATCCCCATTGGTTCCTGTTGCAATCCCGGACAACATTTTCAAACCGCTGGCAAAATCCCCTCACAATGATTTCAAACTGTGTTTTAATACCCAATGAAATTAAACTGACTACCCCCTAATCAGGAGACACTTAGGTATGTTGTGTTGTACTGTCATTACAATTGCTTCAAATTATGTTTGTATTGTGGCTAGCCACTGAATGGCTCTGAACTCCCTATTAGCAAGCAGTCAAAGCTACTAACCACTTTCTGAGCCAACAATGGGCTCTAATTGCATTTTTGTTAACATTTATTTAACTAGGCAAGTCAGTTAAGAACAAATTATTATTTACAATGACGGCTTACCCTGGCCAAACCCAATTGTGCACCGCCCTATGGGACTCCCAATCACAGCCGGATGTGATGCAGCCTGGATTCGAACTAGGGTCTGCAGTGACGCCTCTTGCACTGTGCAGTGCCTTAGACCGCTGCGGCACTCGGGAGCCCCAATCCTGATGTCGACAGAAGATGAGAGTTGTATTCATATCATGACATGGCTAACTTAGCTAACTAAAATACATTTGAGAAAACTATTCATATTAAGTGGCTAGCTAGCTTGCTAGCATTAGCAACGTTTGGTGGTCAATGAGACTGAGCACTGGCTAACTAGCTGCGCTATCAAACAATGTAACAAAACGTTAGAATAATTTCAGATTCTAAATAGACTCCATCAACAGGCTCTGCAATTCAGCAAATACCCCTGGTGCACTGTTCAATTCATTAGCCTTTTAAATCTTTTTTTTTTTTTTAAAGAAAACTCCGTTTTTGCCATTGCATTCGCTGGCTTTCATGCATTTGAAATGTGAGCTTGTCCGAGGTTTTGGACTCGACAACAGTTGCTATCCATTGGAGTACTGCGATTGGTTGATCAAAATTCTGTGGCGGGGCTTGGTTAAGGGTCAGTAGTGGCAGTGAATCTGGCTATGCTAGAGAGCTACTCTCTAATTCTTCTTAACCTGCTTAATATTTTATGCTGATGCTCTGGACTCATGGTCCAGTATTTTTGTAATAATTGCAAAGCGAGAGTAGGCAGTGATGGCAAAAAATCCCTCTGCAGAAAATCCAATCCTATTTTGCTGTGATGCCCCATAGGAAAGTAGATGTTAGTCACAGTCTAACTGCGTTTCATCTGCTATGTCCATTCCTCTCATTGCCTCCTCTCTGCCAGAGAAGCTTAGAGGGGCTAAACTGGTGATGTGACACCATGGCAGGCCAGCGTTTCTCACCATCCAACCCAGACCCACCCAACCACCGAGACCCAGCCACCCAGACCCAGCCAGCCACCCAGACCCACCCAGCAACCCAGACCCAGTCAGCCACCCAGACCCAGCCAGCCAGCCAGCCAGCCGCCCCCCCACCCGCCACCCAGACCCAGCCAGCCAGACCCAGCCAGCCAGCCACCCAGACCCACCCATCCACCCAGACCCAGTCAGCCACCCAGATGCAGCCAGCCACCCAGACCCAGCCAGCCACCCAGACCCAGCCAGCCAGCCACCCAGACCCACCCAGCAACCCAGACCCAGTCAGCCACCCAGACCCAGCCAGCCAGCCAGCCAGCCAGCCAGCCACCCAGACCCAGCCAGCCAGACCCAGCCGCAGCCAGCCACCCAGACGCAGCCAGCCACCCAGACCCAGCCAGCCAGCCAGACCCAGCCAACCAGCCACCCAGACCCAGCCAGCCACCCAGACCCAGCCAGTCACCCAGACCCACCCAGCCATCCAGAGCCAGCCAGACAGATATCCCTGCAGCTTGAACTGCCCAACAACAGTCAACCATCTGGACCAAGAAGTGGTCTTTGTCACCAGCCAAACAAGTAGGAAATTGATTTGTTTGGCTTATCTGAAAACATAGACCCAAAGTGGACCCAAATGATGTCCAAGTAGGTGTGAACAAAGCCCATATCATCAAGGACAAGCAGAACACACATTTATCAAATATATCCTTTATCAGTCCCCTTCCAGGTTGACATTTATTGTCATGAATACTGCCCTGGAGGCAGCTCTGCAGAGTGGTCACTAGCTGGCACAGCCACAAAGACATAACATTTTATTTTAAACCTTACTCTAGCCTTAACCCTAACCTTAACCACACTGCTAACCTTAATGCCTAATCCTAACCTTAAATCTAGACCAACATTTTTACGAAATAGCCCATTTTGATTTTGCAGCATACCCATCTATTGGAAATCGCTCAGTTCTGCCTCCAGGTTAAGATTCATGACAATAAATGTCACCCTGCCCTCCAGAACCTCAGGTGTGGTGCCCAGTGATGTTGAGGCTGGAGCCTGTAGGCTGTAGGCTGGAGGTTGAAGGCGGTCAGCCTGACATGTGCTCTGGTGGACTGATGTTTGTCTCTAGCATAGGGCCAGATGCCGCTTAGCCTACTTCTGTTTTGGAGTCGAAGCCCGGAGCTGATTTAATTGAAGTGGGCAGAGTGAGGACGGGAGGGACGATCAACCTCCCTCCCCCTCCCCCAACTACCACCACCACATCCCATCCTCCTGCCTGGTGATAGAGAGATGTAGAGGGAGTCCACTAATACCATCTGGCTGCAGTCTTCATCAAACCAGAGTAAATTATTCAGCTTCCCAAATTATTTAAAAGCCTGCTGAGGCAGTCAGAGGAGAAGGATGGACCTCAACTGAAGTAGTCAAAGTTTTCCTTTCAATGTTCTCTTTAAGAGTTCCATCTACCTCCAACAGGCCCAAAGTGTGAAAGATGAATGACTTGCCAAGAGGTGCTGGCTAGAGAGTCCTACAGAATTCAAAGCTGTGAAGCCGCAGAGCCACACGGTCTATTGTGAGATACGCCCATGACTCGATAACAGCCAATTAAATGAGGTTGGTAAATACAGCAGACTATTGCAACTACGCACTCTGAATTGAGTTTTACAGATGTGAGACCAGATATCCCCGGACACTTCATTTGTATGCTCCTCCTCTGCAAACAAGTTGTGAATTAAGACTGTAACAGTATTACCACCACACCGGCAGTCAGGAGTCAGGATTCATAACTGCGGTCAAATTCTCCAAAACTGTGCTCTGATGCTGCTGATGGTCATTAGTAGCCCACCAAACATGCTAACGGCCAGTCGCAAATGTTTTGCAGCGAGAGCCAGCTCCTCATAGCTGGTTGATGCATGGAATGGAATAAGTGTTCCTGTAAGCCCATGGTGAGCAAAATTTGTATAGGCTATGCAATTGCGTGAGAAAACAGAGTTTTGATGGCCTCTATTAAAAAGAGGAGGTTATCATCGGCTTGGCCTACTGTATTTATTTCTCAACTTTTCTAATATTAAGCACATTGCTTCGCTTTACAACCAGAGAAGCCTACCTGGCTAGCATGAAAATGAACTGCGGGAAGAATGTCCTCCATTCGCTATTCAAGTGCATACGGATGACATGTATTTTTTTACCCTGCCCCTGTTCCGACATGTGCATGATAATGGCCCATTCTAAATAAAAACGATTTTCACAGAATAGTCTGATGGGTGAGAATATTATCACTTGTGCATGCATTCTTTTGCGACTTTTTCAAATCAGAGACGCTTCATGTAGCCTAGACCATAGGCCTATTTGTTTTGATAAGGTTTGCATCACAACTAAAGTGGACAAATAACTCCAAACATAGACTATAGGTCTAGGACCCTTGTAACACAGTTGGGGAGCTCATAGCCTATAGAGCCTAGTCAAACATGTGTTCTTATAAGCCCATTCATTGTGCAATCACCTGTGAAAACAGAGTTTTGACTGGCCACTATTTAATAAAATGAGGATCCCAGCTTTTTCGTGCTGCTATATGTATTGCTCAGTTCTTAAAATTAAGCACATTAATCCTCTTTACAAATGGTGTAGCCTACCTGGCATATTAAAAACGTATCCACATGTAACCTCCATTTGCTATTCCTCCTGCTTTTCCTCATGTAACCTCCATATGTATTTTTTTTTTTGGGGGGGGGGGGGGCATTCTAAATCAAAAATAATTCCACACATATATTAGTAGGCTATATGTAAAGACCAAATTAAATTGAGAATAGTGTGATGGGTGAGACTATTATCAAGTGCTTGTCAAATTATGAATGAGAGACTGATGACGTGTGTGCAGCCTGGACAAGAAACAGAGTCGCAGCTTTTGAATGTATTAGAAATCAAAACATATCACCTAATGTTTGTATCACAACTAAATATATAGGAGGACCTCTTGGGGCCACCCCTTCCCGTTCTTATCCCGGTAACGGGATTGCTTGACAAGATACATGGCGCGAAATTCAAAACAGCAAAAATCGAATAATTTCAATTTCTCAAACAATCAACTATTTTACACCATTTGAAAGATAAACATCTCCTTAATCCAACCACATTGTCCGATTTCAAAGAGGCTTTACGGCGAAAGCATAAAGTTAGATTATGTTAGGACAGTAAGTACATAGACAAAAAATTACACAGCCATTTTCAATGCAAGGACAGGCGTCACCAAAAGCAGAAAACGAGCTAAAATTATGCACTAACCTTTGACAATCTTCATCAGATGACACTCCTAGGACATTATGTTAGACAACACATGCATTTTTTGTTCTATCGAGTTCATATTTATATCCAAAAACAGGATTTTACCTCGGCGCGTGACGTTCAGAAAATGTATCTCCCCCAAAACTGCCGGTGAATTTACAAAAATACTCATTATAAATGTTGATAAAATATTAAACTGTTATTCAAAGAATTATAGATTAACATCTCATGAATGCAACCGCATTGACAGATTTCAAAATAACTTTACTGGGAAAGCACACTTTGCAATAATCTGAGTACTGCGCTCAGAAAAATACACTAGGCAATACAGATAGCCGCCATTTTGGAGTCATCTAAATGCATAAATAACATTAGAAATATTCACTTACCTTTAATAATCTTCATCAGAAGGCACTTCCAGGAATCCCAGGTCCACAATAAATGTTGTTTTGTTCGATAAAGTTCATAATTTATGTCCAAATAACTCCATGTTGTTAGCGCGTTCAGTAAGCTACTCAAAATGTTGCACGAGGAAAATGTCACGACGAAAAGTAAAAAAAAAAACTATTTACGTTCGTTCAAACATGTCAAACATTGTATAGCGTCAATCTTTAGGGCCATTTTAACGTGGAACTTCAGTAATATTTCAATCGGACCATTCCTGTGTCTTGAAAAACGTTTTGGAACAGAGCTTCCTCTCTCTGGAATGCGCGCCAATGAAGTGATGTCATTCCCTGGGACACCAACTTCCCAGCCTTCTCATTTGGTCTCTGTTCATCATAGACGCCTCAAACAACTTTCTAAAGACTGTTGACATCTAGTGGAAGCCTTAGGAAGTGCAAAATGAATCCTTAGTCACTGTGTGTTCGATTGGCAATGACTTGAAAAAACTACAGGCACCAGATTTTCATTTCCTGCTTAGATTTTTCTCAGGTTTTTGCCTACCATATGAGTTCTGTTATACTTACAGACACCATTCAAACAGTTTTGGAAACTTCAGAGTGTTTTATATCCAAATTTACTAATAATATGCATATTCTAGTTTCTGGGCCAGAGTAGTAACCTGTTCAAATTGGGTACGTTTTTCATCCGGCCGTGAAAATACTACCCCCTAGCCCCAACAGGTTTTAACTGCTCAACAAAGAAAAGCCGCATCTGCACACTCCCTCAGAAATTGTTTGAAGAAAATATTCAGCTATGTTCAATTGTATTCTTCATACTATAAAATAATATAAAATAATGCCACGGAATTCTAAGCAAATCTTGTCGAATATTAACAGAAGGACACCTCAGAATATGCTATTGTGTTCTTCTGAAATAGGCTATATTTTCTTCATATCATGTTTCTGTAGATCTGACTAAAATAAATAATAGATTTATTGTGATGGTGTATGCTATATTAAATGGATTTATTAGACTTTTTCAAATGTAGATATTCCAAAGGTCCGCATCAGTGGCTTGTAGTCTATGCGTGGAAGACAGGAGATGCTAAATGTGTTTATGTTAATTAATGGTCAATTATCGTTAGATTGGCAGTTATTTGCATAGCTGACAACATTTCATGACCGCCACAGCCCTAGCTGTCTGTTCAAGCAATTGGCACACAGTTCGGACACTCATCGGTACAACACAAGACATGCAACCAGAGGTCTCTTCACAGTCCCCAGGTCCAGAACAGAGGCTGGGAAACGCACAGTATGAAATAGAGCCATGATTACATAGAACTCTCTGCCACCCCAGGTAACTCAAGCTAGCAATAAAAAACTATAAAAAAACAGATAAAAGAACACCTTATGGCACAACGGGGACTGTGAAGAGACACAGCCCTATTTATATATTTTGATTGTAATTTGCACTGTATTATGTATTGTATTATGTAGGTGGGTGGCCTTGCACGAGCCTTGGCTTGTGCGAGGCGGAACGGATCATAGGGCAGGATATTTCTGAATTGTGAGGCAGAGGCATGAGATAATGTAGTATTATGTACTGTATATTATATTATGTACAGTACCAGTCAAAAGTTTGGACACACCTACTCATTCAAGGGTTTTTCTATATTTTTAATAATTCTACATTGTAGAATACTAGTGAAGACATTAAAAAGATCAAATAACCAGTGACGACCCGTATACCACTGAGTTAATAAAGCTGCATACAAACATGGACTCTTTTTGTAAAAATAAATCATTTGGACCTTTATTTAACCAGGCAAGTCAGTTAAGAATAAATTCTTATTTACAATGGCGGCCTACCCCAGCCAAACCTTAACACGGACGACACTGGGCCAATTGTGCGCCGCCCTATGGGACTCCAAATCACGGCCGGTTGTGATACAGCCAGGAATCAAAACAGGGACTGTAGTGAGACCTCCAACGCTGAGATGCAGTGCCTTAGACCGCTGTGCCACTCGGGAGCCCTTGAGTAAGGCAGCTACAAAATGCAGGTGTTTTAGCCTAGCTCAGTGCTTTCTGTGGTGGTGGGGTAAGCCTGCAGAAAATACAGAGCATCGCGCCGTGATTGGCTCAGTGTTCTGTCACTCATGGCGACACTACATCACCGCCAAATATAAGGGTAGACCTTGAAAATTCTAGCCCCTTGGGAAAAGAAGTGCCCATCCAAGAAGGCTCAAGGTCATTGGCCACAGATAAAATGTCACATATCTACAGTAGCTTTGATTAGACTGATCATGTCAACATCATACTTTCAAAATCTTAGCTAGCAGTCATCATCATGAATCAAGTCAACAATCTACTGCCAAATCCTTTTTCATCCTTATCATATGAAGAGAAATAATGAAGTTAAATTATAGATAAAACATATCAGTGCTCATCAAATTCAACAATGAGTGGTCTGGAAGGAATCAGTGGTTAACTGCAAGCATTGCAAAGCAATCATTAGCCTGCTATTCAGTGGAGTGGCTGTGGCTGTGTGGTCCCAAGTCTAATATTAAGGGTTTATTTACCTAGTTTAAAATTATAAGCATGATTTGTGCTGCGCTTAAAACAACTATTAACTCAGAACTGCAAAATCTGACTTTAGGTAAGTTCAAGACAACTGGGAATGCGGGAAAAAAGAGCTACGACTCAGAAAATGCATTTTGAACTTTCATCCAACTCGGAATTGTAAATCGGGAACTCGGGCCTCTTTCTAGAGCTATGACCTGAAGATCACTAACGTCATTATTGTACTTTTTGGGGGGGGGGAGTTCCCAGTTGATGACAAAGTCTGATGACAAAATTTGCCCACGAAGGACCACCGTGTTCAAGTGTTCAAGTGTTCAAGTGAGCACAGCACAACAAGGTGAGTCCAAAAATGTCTTATATGCTGTTGCATGAATTATGTAATATGCCAGGGAGATACAGTTGAAGTCGGATGTTTACACACACCTTAGCCAAATACATTTAAACTCAGTTTTTCACAATTCCTGACATTTAATCCAAGTAAAAACTCCCTGTCTTAGGTCAGTTAGGATCACCACTTTATTTTAAGAATGTGAAATGTCAGAATAATAGTAGAGAGATCGATTTATTTCAGCTTTTATTTCTTTCATCACATTCCCAGTGGGTCAGAAGTTCACATACACTCAATTAGTATTTGGTAGCGTTCCCTTTAAATTGATTAACTTGGGTCAAATGTTTTGGGTAGCCTTCCACAAGCTTCCCACAGTAAGTTGGGTGAATTTTGGCCCATTCCTCCTGACAGACTTGATGTAACTGAGTCAGGTTTGAAGGCCTCCTTACTCGCACACACTTTTTCAGTTCTGCCCACAAAATTTCTATAGGATTGAGGTCAGGGCTTTGTGATGGCTACTCCAAAACCTTGACTTTGTTGTCCTTAAGCCATTTTGCCCCAACTTTGGAAGTATACTTGGGGTCGTTGTCCATTTGGAAGACCCATTTGCGACCAAGCTTTAACTTCCTGACTGATGTCTTGAGATGTTGCTTCAATATATCCACATAATTGTCCTGCCTCATGATGCCATGTATTTTTTGAAGTGCACCAGTCCCTCCTGCAGCAAAGCACCCCCACAACATGATGCTGCCACCCTCGTGCTTCACGGTTGGGACGGTGTTCTTCGGCTTGCAAGCCTCCCCCTTCTTCCTCCAAACATAACAAGGGTCATTATGGCCAAACAGTTCTATTTTTGTTTCATTAGACCAGAGGACACTTCTCCAAAAAGTACGATCTTTGTCCCCATGTGCATTTGCAAACCGTAGTCTGGCTTTTATGCATTAGAAAAATTACATTTTCTTTTCATTAGCTTATCTTAATGTTCTTTTGTTGTTTGCAGGTGCACTATCCTTCTGACCCTATTCAGCTAGGTCCTGTGGTGTAAAGTACTTAAGTAAAAATACTTTAAAGCACCACTTGTAACGCCCTGGCCATGGAGAGGGGTTTTTTGTTCTTTTTTTTGGTTAGGCCAGGGTGTTACATTGGGTGGGCGTTCTATGTTCATTTTCTATGTTGTCTGTTTCATTGATTTTGGCCATGTGGCTTCCAATCAGTCACAGCTGTTGTTGGTTGTTGCTGATTGGGAGTCACACATAAGTGCCTGTTTTTCCGTTGGGGTTTTGTGGGTAATTGTTTCTGTTAGATTATTTCCTAACAGGACTGTTTTGCTGTCGTGTTTTTGTTCAGTTTTGTATAGTGTTCTTACGTTAATTAAAATCATGATGAACACTAACTCCGCTGCGCCTTGGTCTACTCTCTCTCCCGACAGCCGTTACACCACTTCAGTATTTTTTTAGGTATCTGTACTTTACTTTACTATATATATTTTTGAGTACTTTTATTTTTACTTCACTACATTCCTAAAAAAATTATGTAAAATTATTATATTTTCCCTGACACCCAAAAGTACTCGTTCTATTTTCAATGCTTAGCAGGACAGGAAGGTGGTCCAATTCACTCACTTATCAAGAAAACATCCCTGGTCATCCCTACTTCCTCTGATCTTGAGGACACACTGAACACAAATGTTTCATTTGTAAATTATGTCTGCGTGTTGTTGTGTGCCCCTGGCTATCCGTAAATTTAAAAAACAAGAAAATTGTGCCATCTGATTTTCATATTATAAGCAATTTGAAATGATTCATACTTTTACTTTTGATACTTAAGTATATTTTTGCAATTAGATTTACTTTTGATACTTAAGTATATTTAAAACCAAATACTTTTAGACTTTTACTCAAGTAGTATTTTTCTGGGTGACTTTTACTTTTACTTGAGTCATTTTCTACAAAGGTATCTTTACTGTATGACAATTGGGTACCTTTTCCACCACTGGCCAGGTCCCATCTACCTTTTAACTCCTCGCAAGTGTGGCTTGTTTGGTGTCTGCTGTGAAGGAATACCACATCAAGTCAACTACTTGATTGATGAAGGCATGTCATCCAGCAAAGGCAGCAGCGTAGTCAACTACATGCACCATTTCTTCACCAACTATGGAGTTGGGGAAACACGTGTGGACCTGAATTGTGATAACTACAGTGGCCAAAACAGTTTGTGCTCTGGTATTGTGCCTGGAGGACCATGCACAAGATCCATCACAGTCTGGACCTTCACTTCCTGATCACAGGCCACACCAAGTTTGCCCCCGACTGGTGCTTCGGCCTTATCAAGCAGCGTTTCAGAAAGACCAGAGTGAACACTTTGTCTGAGATTGCTGGTGCTGTGAAGGACAGCACTGTGACAGGGGTCAACATCCCACAGCTGGTTGGGCAGGAGGATGGTACGGTGCAGTTCAAGCAGTACCAGCACTTCACGGGGAATACAATTTTCATCGCATTGTATGAGGTTATTCTTCTTATCTAAACTTGGGAGGTGAATTGATGTTGTGCAAGGTTGTAATGTCTTAATTATTTTTGTTATTTCCTGTTTTCCAGCTTCAATGCTCTGGAGCATGGTGTTTTTGTCGACAAGGAGCGTTTGGACTCAGTCGGGACCAGGTTTCAGCTGCTGCGCGACGCTGACATCCGTCCTTCCATAGATGGTCTGCCTGTACAAGCACCACCTGGACTGGACACAGTTAGACAAACGTATGTTTTGAGAAGTTTTGCAACGAAGAGGCTATGGACATCACATGCCCTGCATTAAAGACAAGGGCAGGACAGAAACAGGCTCTCCAAATATTGATTCCCTTGTTCATGTGTGGTTCGGACGGACCAGTGCCTCTATTCAAATGACTCTCTCTAACACATACGTTGCTGCTACAATATTTTTTTTATCCCGCTGCTCAGCAAATTAACCCCTGATTGTATGCATATAACTACCGCATCTATCACTGATATTGTTATTTATATTGTTCTTGTACATACTGTATATTATTTTATTTATATTGACACTATATATTTCTGATATTGCTGAGCACTTGTTGGCTGCTTTTCCTTCACTCTGCGGTCCAACTCATCCCAAACCATCTCAATTGGGTTGAGGTCGAGTGATTGTGGAGGCCAGGTCATCTGATGCAGCACTCCATCACTCTCCTTGGTCAAATAGCCCTTACACAGCCTGGAGGTGTGTTTTGGGTAATTGTCCTGTTGAAAAACAAATGATAGTCCCAATAAGCGCAAACCAGATGGGATGGCGTATTGCTGCAGAATGCTGTGGTAGCAATGCTGGTTAAGTGTGCCTTGAATTGTAAATAAATCACTGACAGTGTCACCAGCAAAGCACCCACACACCATCACACCTCCTCCTCCCTGCTTTACAGTGGGAAATACACATGTGGAGATCATCCATTCACCTACACTCTGTCTGACAAAGACACAGTGGTTGGAACCAAGAATGTCAAATTTGGACTCATCAGACCAAAGGACAGATTTCCACCGGTCTAACGTCCATTGCTCGTGTTTCTTGGTCCAAGCAAGTGTCATGACACCGACGGATGGTGGTGACCCTCCTCGACCGGGCGGCGCTCGGCGGTCGTCGTCACCGGCCTACTAGCTGCCATCGATCCTTTTTGTTTCACTTTCTGTTGGTTAGGTCTAGGTAGGAACGCACCTGTTTTGGTTTAGTTATTAGTAGGGGGGGTTATTTAGTCTAGCAAGGTATGTCTGTGTTTGTGCGTGATTATTTTTCGTCAGGTTGTACGTCTGGGGAACAGGTGTTTTTTCCCTTCTGCCTGTGGGTTTTGTGGCAGTGTGTTTTGGGCTGCGTCCCTATGCTGTGTTCGGGCTGTTTATGGGTATTTGTTTTACCTTGCCCTGCCCTACCTGTCAAATAATTAAAGAGCAGCAGTAAAAAAACAATAGTGAGGCTATATACAGGGGGCACCGGTACAGAGTAAATGTGCAATGGCACCGGTTAGTCGAGGTAATTGAGGTAGTATGTACATGTAGGTAGAGTTATTAAAGTGACTATGCATAGATAATAAACAGAGTGTAGCAGCAGCGTAAAGAGGGGTGGGGGGGCAATGCAAATAGTCTGGGTAGCCATTTGATTAGATGCTCAGCAGTCTTATGGCTTGGGGGTAGAAGCCTCTTGGACCTAGACTTGGCGCTGCGGTACCGCTTGCCGTGTGGTAGCAGAGAGAACAGTCTATGACTACGGTGGCTGGAGTCTTTGACAATTTTTAGGAACTTCCTCTGACACCGCTTGGTATAGAGGTCCTGGATGGCAGGAAGCTTGGCCCCAGTGATGTACTGGGCCGTACGCACTACCCTCTGTAGTGCTTTGCAGTCGGAGGCCTAGCAGTTGCCATACCAGGCAGTGATGCAACCAGTCAGATGCTCTCGATTGTGCAGCTGTAGAACCCTTTGAGGATCTGAGGACCCATGCCAAATCTTTTCTGTCTCCTGAGGGGGAATAGGTTTGTCGTGCCCTCTTCACAACTGTCTTGGTGTGTTTGGACCATGTTAGTTTGTTGGTGATGTGGACACCAAGGAACCTGAAGCTCTCAACCTGCTCCACCATGATGCTGGTTGAGAGAATGCCAAGAGCGTGCAAAACTGACTCTCCATGTTGTAAAAAATTAATAAAATACAAACAAGAAGGAAACAGACTTTTTCTTCCCCCAGACCTCATACAACACACAAGAGAGTTTGTTGTATAAGGGCAAAGGGTGGCTTCTTTGAAGAATCTCAAATATAAAATATATTTTGATTTGTTTCACACTTTTTTGGTTACTACATGATTCCATAAGTGTTATTTCATAGTTTTCACTATTATTTTACAATGTAGAAAACTATAAAAAAAATAATTAAAAAAAACTAGAATGAGTAGGTGTGTCCAAACGTTTGACTGGTACTGTATACTATGTATATTATTTGTTGTTTTGTTTCCTGTTTGGAACCCAGGAAGAGTAGCTGCTGCCTTGGCAATAAAATGCTAAATACTAACTGTACGCAAATCCAACTGTTTTTAATACAGATTCAGGCTACAGGCCTATTCAGAGCAGTGTAAGATGGAGACCTAGTTGATAATGAGGAATGCGAAGCCCAGTTCCGTCATGTAGCTGAAGACAGGGTGGATTTAGCATTCCTTCTGGGTAGATGTCCTGGCAGGGATGAATGATTGAAATTCCATGTCCGTATACATCTGACTCAATCCGCGTCCACTCAGCAAAGAGGGAATAAATCTGCTTGTCCTGACCGTCCCTCAACAGGCCCCCAAAAGTCTTTAATAACAGGCCCAAGCTGCCTGCAGTGCCGGAGCGCTGATTGTTTTGAGTGAAAACAGATGTGTTTTTTTTTCATAGCACTGCAGCCTCTGCCTCACTGGTGGAGCGGAGCAGGCCTAGCTCTGTCACAAGGCCCACCATGTTGTCTTCCTTAAATATCCAGCGGTTGGATGAGTCCAGCTGACTCTCCATGTTGTAAAAAACAAATAAAATACAAACAAGAAGGAAAAAATGTTTTTCTTGCCACAGCCCTCATACAACACACAAGAAAGTCTAGGTGAGCACATTCATGCCGCAAGGCCCCGATGAAATAAAACACCAGCACCATACCCTTAATGTGCGCCAAAATGCCAGCCATTTTTATTACATCTGACCATCTGGGTTTAACGCGTGAATATCTGCTGGACACAGCTCCACACAGCCGCCATGCACTCACATACAGGTTAGAGGTCACAGTCAGCCAATGGGTTATTAGAGGCATTCAGCTTAATTGCCTGTGACACATGATTGCCATAATTTGCCTGAGTGTTTGAAAGCTGCAAGTAAGGTAGTTTGCCTCTCATTGGGAAATATGGGAAATTTAAATAAAAATTACTCTCTCTTTTTCCCCAAATTGTAAATCACTGCTAATTTATTTCCTGTTAACTGTCTCAAAGGCCTCATGGGGAGACAAATGCCTCTGCAGCGGGGGAACAAACCAACAGTGTCTCCCACAAGATCCTCAGTGACTGATATTTTCTAGTGATTTGTTTAAACAGTCTCAAATGTCCCCCCTGTGCTCCCTCCCTCGTGGCACATGTGGTGTGTGTCCTGAGGGGCCCCTGAGCGCTGATCAGGTTCCTCTGCGGCCCTGAGGTTTTAATCAAAGCAAGACGGGGCGGCTCAGAACGGACCCTCACACCGTCCTGCTGCCTCTCATGTGACAGACATGCAAGAGGCCAACCCTGCCTTCTCTCTCTCTCTCTCTCTCTCTCTCTCTCTCTCTCTCTCTCTCTCTCTCTCTCTCTCTCTCTCTCTCTCGTCCCTTTATCTTTCTCTCTGACTCAGCCATTGGGAGTCCCTAGCTGTTGGGTCCCACCCAGCCCAATGTCTACCGGCTGAGTCAGGAAGGAAATATTGACCCTGTGTTAGTGTGAAGAGGTCTCAATCTCCAGGTCAGACTGAAAGCCGTGAAGTGGGCGGGGTCATGTATGGAAGTGTTTATGCACATTACTCATAGAATGCCACTAGCGAACTAAACTCCACTCCATGGTGAAGGTGAATACTTAAAATATTTGAATCATGAAAAGCCCACCTAGGGCTGTGGTGGTCATGAAATTTTGTCAGCTGGTTATTGTCATGCAAAAGACTGACGGTCTCACGGAAATTGACCATGAATTAACATAAACATGTTTAGCATCACCAGGCCTCCACACATACAAGCCGCTGATGCACCCCTTTGGTACAGCTACATTTAAAAAAAGTATTTAAAAAGCAATTTAATGTACACCATCTAAATAAGTCCATTATTTACTTTAGTCAGGTCTAAAGAAACATTTTGATATGAAGAAAATGTATTTCAGGTGAACAGAATATGAGTTGGCCTATTGTAGGCCTATGTTATTTGGCTATGCTCCATGCCATAGGCTGTAGGCTTGCTCATTTAGCTGACAAGACATGTTTGTAAGTCCCATGCCATTATTTAATTTTATACTATTTTATAGTAAGAAGAATATAATTGAACTTAGCTGAATAAAATAGAAAGAATATTTTTCCCATTACAGAGCAAGTGCACATACAGTGAGGGAAAAAAGTATTTGATCCCCTGCTGATTTTGTACGTTTGCCCACTGACAAAGAAATTACCAGTCTATAATTTTAATGGTAGGTTTCTTTGAACAGTGAGAGACAGAATAACAACAAAAAAATCCAGAAAAACGCATGTCAAAAATGTTATAAAATGATTTGCATTTTAATGAGGGAAATACGTATTTGACCCCTCTGCAAAACATGACTTAGTACTTGGTGGCAAAACCCTTGTTGGCAATCACAGAGGTCAGACATTTCTTGTAGTTGGCCACCAGGTTTGCACACATCTCAGGAGGGATTTTGTCCCACTCCTCTTTGCAGATCTTCTTCTCCAAGTCATTAAGGTTTCGAGGCTGACGTTTGGCAACTAGAACCTTCAGCTCCCTCCACAGATTTTCTATGGGATTAAGGTCTGGAGACTGGCTAGGCTACTCCAGGACCTTAATGTGCTTCTTCTTGAGCCACTCTTTTGTTGCCTTGGCCCTGTGTTTTGGGTCATTGTCATGCTGGAATACCCATCCACGACCCATTTTCAATGCCCTGGCTGAGGGAAGGAGGTTCTCACCCAAGATTTGACGGTACATGGCCCCATCCATCGTCTCTTTGATGTGGTGAAGTTGTCCTGTCCCCTTAGCAGAAAAACACCCCCAAAGCATAATGTTTCCACCTCCATGTTTGACGGTGGGGATGTTGTTCTTCGGGTCATAGGCAGCATTCCTCCTCCTCCTCCAAACACGGCGAGTTGAGTTGATGCCAAAGAGCTCCATTTTGGTCTCATCTGACCACAACACTTTCACCCAGTTGTCCTCTGAATCATTCAGATGTTCATTGGCAAACTTCAGACGGGCATGTATATGTGCTTTCTTGAGCAGGGGGACCTTGCGGGCTCTGCAGGATTTCAGTCCTTCACGGCGTAGTGTGTTACCAATTGTTTTCTTGGTGACTATGGTCCCAGCTGCCTTGAGATCATTGACAAGATCCTCCCGTATAGTTCTGGGCTGATTCCTCACCGTTCTTATGATCATTGCAACTCCACGAGGTGAGATCTTGCATGGAACCCCAGGCCGATGGAGATTGACAGTTCTTTTGTGTTTCTTCCATTTCCGAATAATCGCACCAACTGTTGTCACCTTCTCACCAAGCTGCTTGGCGATGGTCTTGTAGCCCATTCCAGCCTTGTGTAGGTCTACAATCTTGTCCCTAACATCCTTGGAGAGCTCTTTGGTCTTGGCCATGGTGGAGAGTTTGGAATCTGAATGATTGATTGCTTCTGTGGACAGGTGTCTTTTATACAGGTAACAAGCTGAGATTAGGAGCACTACCTTTAAGAGTGTGCTCCTAATCTCAGCTCGTTACCTGTATAAAAGACACCTGGGAGCCAGAAATCTTTCTGATTGAGAGGGGGTCAAATACTTATTTCCCTCATTAAAATGCAAATCATTTTATAACATTTTTGACATGCGTTTTTCTGGATTTTTTTGTTGTTATTCTGTCTCTCACTGTTCAAATAAACCTACCATTCAAATTATAGACGGATCATTTCTTTGTCAGTGGACAAACGTACAAAATCAGCAGCGGATCAAATACTTTTTTCCCTCACTGTATGAAGTGGCTATGTTAAGCATAAAAGTGATCATTTCAAACAGGTCCTCTTAAGGATCTGACCCTTTTTTTCAATTTTCGCCAAAAATGACATACCCAAATCTAACTGCCTGTAGCTCAGCACCTGAAGCAAGGATATGCATATTCTTGATACCATTTGAAAGGAAACACTTTGAAGTTTGTGGAAATGTGAAATTAAAGGTTAATACAAACCAAAAAGACATGCATTTAAAAAAAATGTCATGTCATCATCTTTGAAATGCAAGAGAAAGGCCATAATATGGCATTGCAGTTTAGGAGCTATTTAGATTTTGGCCACTAGATGGCAGCAGTGTGTGTGCAACGTTTCAGATATATCCAGTGAAGCATTGCAATAGTATTGGACAATATTTTGTACAATAGCCTGTCCAAATGTGCAGAATTGGTCAGTTGATACATTTTCAAGTACATAACTATAGAGAACATACAAAAATGATATGGTAATACTAAATGTAAGTTTACACACTCCCAGGAATGTCATACTTGATGGATCATTAGTTTATACACTAACGTTCACACATCTAGATGGCTGGGCGAGATGGGTGTGGAGCCAGAGACAGCAGGGGTTCAAACTATAGAACCTAGTTCCTACATTTTAATATAAACATGTATTTTATCAAAGAAAACTATGCTACATTATATCTCTGGGACCCTCAGGATAACAAATCAGAGCAAGAATCCTGAATGTAAGTACATTATTTACCTTCAGAGGTGAATGTATCAAAACAGTTGCCGTCAGAAGTTTTTTGTTGTTTTCCACTCCTCAAACAATAGCATGGTATTTTTTCACTGTAATAGCTACTGTAAATTGGACAGTGCAGTTTGATTAACAAGAATTTAAGCTTTCTGGAACCAAGTGAAATCTGTTCGGAAACATCCATAGTACATGTTTCCGCAACAAAACATATTTCACTCGAGAAAGGAATTAAAGAGAGCGAGGAGGAAATGGAAACGCATGGTGGTGAGATAGTGTTCTGTATAGCTAAAGGTAATGTTCTACCCAATTAATTATGAAAATACAAACATTCCCTATAACTAAGCTATTCAAAATCAAATACAAATTCACTAATTCTAGGCTAACTATAAGCCACCCTGCACAATCAATGAACCAACAGCATCGCCTATGGCTACACATTCTCTCCCAGACTCACAGATAGACATTTTGGAGGGTAGCATAAGGTAACCAGTACATCCAGTATGTATAATAATACAGTCCACACTCTAGACCAATTATGTACCAAAGACATCTTAAATCAGTTTTGTTTTATGTTTTTCTGCCATGTGTAATATGCGGTAGGCTGTGTATTGCTTAAAGGAACAATCATAATTTTAATTCCTTTTTTGTCAGACTTGGGTTCTAATATGCATAAAAGTGTTTTTAATGAATCATCACATCAAAAAGCGCTGTCCATTTAGTGTTTGTTAGGCTTTGAAACAACATCCACAACAACCATGTTTTACAACCTGCTGTTAAACTTCGATCTTCAAATTGATCACAGTGAGGTGACTTTTAAAAGCATGACACTGTTTTGATGATAAGTGTTTGATGTGATTTTAGAATGCATTTTGCATTGATGTCAGAGTGGTTAGAGGGACAATAGAGTGTTGAGTACCAGGCCATTAGCAACCTCACAGTCGTTAGCAAGTTAGGTACTACCAACGCATGTGCAGAGTGCATAAAAGGATATTATGGTCGCATGGAATTTGACTGTGATCATGACTCATGACAGCTGGTGTGGCGGTAATATGTCACCACAACAGCCCTACATCCACCTTGTACCTACAATACATTTGTCTTTTGTAGTTGCGTGCCTTTGTTTGTTTGCTGAAATCCATACTTTTTCAATAAACGTCAATCAAATACAACCACCAACTGTTTGCTCATTGCTGATGCTCTAAGATGGCAACTCAGAGCAAATGCCCATGTGCCCATTGAATCCCAACAAGGAAACAGTTGGTGGTGGTATTTGATTAACGTTTATTGAAAAAGTATAAGAGCACCAACTGTGTGATCACGCTCTCCAAACCGATGTGAGTAAGACATCTAAACAGGTTAACATTCACAAGGCTGCAGGGCTAGACAGATTACAAGGACTGAGCTGACTAGCTGGCAAATGTCTTCACTGATATTTTCATCCCCCCACTGACCCAATCTGTTATACCTACATGTTTCAAACAGACCACCATAGTCCCTGTGCCCAAGAATGCCACAGTAACCTGTCTAAATGAGTATTGCCCTGTAGCACTCACATCTGTAGACATGAAATGCTTTAAAAGGCTGGTCATGGCTCACATCAACACAATCATCCAAGTCACACTGGACCCACTCCAATTTGCACACCGCCCCAACAGATCCATAGATGACGCAATCTCTATTGCACTCCACGCTGCCCTCTCCCAGCTGGACAACAGGGACACCTACAGTATGTGAGAATGCTATTTATTGACTACAGCTCAGCTTTCAACTCCATAGTGCCCTCCAAGCTCATCACTAAAATAAGGACCCTGGGACTAAACACCTCCCTCTGCAACTGGATCCTGGACTTCCTGACAGGCCGCCCCCAGGTGGTAAGGGTAGGCAACAACACGTCTGCCACGCTGATCTTCAACACGGGGGCCCCTCAGGGGTTTGTGCTTAGTCCCCTCCTGTACCCTCCTGTATTCACCCATGACTGCGTGTCTGCGCAAAACTCCAACACCATCATTAAGTTTGCTGATGACATGACGGTGGTACTCACAATCACCAACAACAATGAGACAGCCTATTGGGAGAAGGTCAGAGACCTGGCAGTGTGGTGACAGGAGAACAACATCTCCCTCAACGTCAGCAAGACAAAGGAGCTGATCGTGGACTACAGGAAACATAGGGCCGAGCACACCCCCATTCTCATCGATGAGGCTGTAGAGGAGTGGGTCGAGAGCTTCAAGTTCCTCTGTGTCCACATCACTAAGGATCTATCATGGTCCACAAAAACCAGCACAGTCGTGAAGACGGCAAGACAACGCCTCTTCCTTCTCGGGAGGCTGAAAAGATTTGGCATGGGCCCTCAGATCCTCAAAAAGTTCTACAGCTGCACCATTGAGAGCATCTTGACTGGCTGCATCAAAACGTAGTATTGCAACTGGTTAGCTTCCGAACAAAAGGCGCTAGAGAGGGTAATGCGGAGGGCCCAGAACATAACTGGGGCCAAGCCTCCTGCCATCCAGGACCTCTATACTAGGCGGTGTCAGAGGTAGACCCTAAAAAGTTTCAAAGACTCCAGCCACCCAAGTCATAGACGGTTTTCTCTGCTGCCGCAAGTCTGGAACCAACAGAACCCTGAACAGCTTCTACCCCAAGCCATAAGACTGCTAAATAGTTACTTAAAAAGTTAACCAAATAGCTACCTCGACTGTCTGCATTGACCCTTTTTTCACTAACTTTTTTGAGTCTTCACATATGCTGCTGTTACTGTTTATTATCTATCCTGTTGCCTAGTCACTGTATTCCTAGTTACAGTGCCTTCGGAAAGTATTCAGACCCCTTGACTTTTTTCACATTTTGTTGCGTTACAGCCTTATTCTAAAGTGAATTAAATAAAAAAAACTTCCTCAGCAATCTACACACAATATGCCATAAAGGCAAAGCAAAAACAGGTTTTTAGAATTTTTGCAAATGTATTACAAATAAATACCTTATTTACATAAGTATTCAGACCCTTTGCTATGAGACTCTAAATTGAGCTTAGGTGCATCCTGTTTCCATTGATCATCCTTGAGATGTGTTACGTTCCCCAGTTTCTGTGTTATGGGTTTGTATGTGTGTGTATTTCAGGAAATGGCTTTCTGGAATCCTAAAGCAGCTGATTGGTCGGCCCCATCGCTGATTAGAGCTCTGACCCCTCCCTCTTGTCTGGGGAAACAGCCGTCTCTTCAATTACCAACTCCTTCTCCAGCTTGATAAAAGCCAGTGTTCCTTCATCTTGGGGGGAGAGCTTATTTTTATGTCCCGTGTTGGTTGTTGGTCAGTAAAAGTTTTGCTGATATTATTTTGTTGCTGCTCCTTCAGAGGTACGTGTATGCCAATAGGACTTAGTGTTTTGGTTAATTGAAATTGTTCATGTAAGTTATTGGTAAGGTATTCTGTTTCATTTGTTCCCAGGAGGGGAAGGGGAACGCACCCTGGGAGTGTTTAGGCAAGAGGCCTGAAGGCATACATAACCCATAGTATTTCATCTGTCTATGCACACTAGGTAAGACCTGGGCAGACCCCCTGTATTTTGGTTAACGCGCCAGGTGGTGCTAAAGGTTAGGTAAGAAGTGGGAAGGCAGGTAAGGTAGGAGAGGGGACTCTTTAATTTTTACTTTCTTTGCTTTGGTTCCGTCCAACTTGATTGGAGTCCACCTGTGGTAAATTCAATTCATTGGACATCATTTGGAAGGCACACACCCATCTATATAAGGTCCAACAGTTGACAGTGCATACCAGAGCAAAAACCATGCCATGGAATTGTCCGTAGAGCTCCGAGACACCATTGTGTTGAGGCACTGATCTGGGAAAGGGTGCCAAAGGATTTCTGTAGCATTGAAGGTCCCCAAGAACACAGTGGCCTCCATCATTCTTAAATGGAAGAGGTTTGCAACCACCAAGACTCTTCCTAGCGCTGTCCGGCCGGCCAAACTGAGCAATCAGGGGAGAAGGGCCTTGGTCAGGGAAATGGTCACTCTGACAGAGCTCAAGACTTCCTCTGTGGAGATGGGAGAATCTTCCAGAAGGACAACCATCTCTGCAGCACTCCACCAATAAGGCCTTTATGGTAGAGTGGCCGGACGGAAGCCACTCCTCAGTAAAAGACACATGACAGCCCGCTTGGAGTTTGCCAAAAGGCACCTAGACTCTCAGACCATGAGAAACAAGATTCTCTGGTCTGATGAAACCAAGATTGAACTCTTTGGCCTGAATGCCAAGCATCACATCTGGAGGAAACCTGGCACCATCCCAAGGGTGAAGCATGGTGGTGGTAGCATGGTGTGGGGATGTTTTTCAACGGCAGGGACTGGGAGACTAGTCAGGATCGAGGGAAAGATGAATGGAGCAAAGTACAGAGAGATCCTTGATGAAAACCTGCTCCAGACTGCTCAGGAACTTAGACTGGGGCGAAGGTTCACTTTCCAACAACACAACGACCCTAAGCACAAAGCCAAGACAACGCAGGAGTGGCTTTGGGACAAGTCACTGAATGTCCTTGAGTTTCCCAGCCAGAGCCCGGACTTGAACCCAATCTAACATCTCTGGAGAGACCTGAAAATAGCTGTGCATCAAAGCTCCTCATCCAACCTGACAGAGCTTGAGAGGATCTGCAGAGAAGAATGGGAGAAACTCCACGTATAATAGGAGGAAGCTGTACAGAATTTCATCAAGAATTTCAATAAGAAATTCTGCCAGTAAGGTGTGGGGGGCTTGGGCAACTTGCTGCGGGGGTGCAGAGCTGTTGGCCGGGGTAGGGATAGCCAGGGGGAAAGCATGGCCAGCTGTAGAAAAATTCTTATTGAAATTCTTGATTTTCGTAGATTTATCAGTGGTGACAGTGTTTCCTAGTGGGCAGCTGGGAGGAGGTGCTGTTATTCTCCATGGACTTTACAGTGTCCCAGAACTTTTTGGAGTTTGTGCTGCGGGATGCAAATTTCTATTTGAAAAAGCTAGCCTTTGCTTTCCTAACTGCCTGTGTATATTGGTTCTTAACTTCCCTGAAAAGTTGTATATCGCGGGGGCTATTCGATGTTAATGCCGTACACCGCAGGATGTTTTTGTGCTGGTCAAGGGCAGTCAGGTCTGGAGTGAACCAAGGACTATATCTGTTCCTGGCTCAACATTTTTGGATGGGGCATGCTTATTTAAGATTGTGAGGAAAGCACTTTTAAAGAATAACCAGGCATCTTCTACTGACGGAATGAGGTCAATATCCTTCCAGGATACCCGGGTCAGGTTGATTAGAAAGGCCTGTTCGCTGAAGTGTTTTAGGGAGCGTTTGACAGTGATGAGGGGTGGTCGTTTGACCGCAGAACCATTACGAACGCAAGCAATGAGGCAGTGATCACTGAGATCCTGGTTGAAGACAGCAGAGGTGTATTTGGAGGGCAGGTTGGTTAGGATGATATCTATGAGGGTGCCTGTGTTTACGGATGTGGGGTTGAACCTGGTAGGTTCATTGATAATTTGTGTGAGATTGAGGGCATCAAGCTTAGATTGTAGGATGGGGTGTTAGGCATATCCCAGTTTAGGTCACCTAACAGCACAAGCTCTGAAGATAGATGGGGGGCAATCAATTCACATATGGTTTCCAGAGCACAGCTGGGGGCAGAAGGTGGTCTATGGCAAGCGGCAACGGTGAGAGACTTGTTTCTGGAAAGGTGGATTTTTAAATGTAGAAGCTGAAATTGTTTGGGCACAGACCTGGATAGTAAGACAGAACTCTGTAGGCTATCTCTGCAGTCGATTGCAACTCCGCCCCCTTTGGCAGTTCCATCTTGCCGGAGAATGTTATAGTTAGGGATGGACATTTCAGGGTTTTTGGTGGCCTTCTTAAGCCAGGATTCAGACACGGCTAGGACATCTGGGTTGACAGAGTGTGCTAAAGCAGTGAATAAAACAAACTTAGGGAGGAGGCTTCTGATGTTAACATGCATGAAGCCAAGGCTTTACGGTTACAGAAGTCAACAAATGAGTGCGCCTGGGGAATGGGAGTGGAGCTAGGAACTGCAGGGCCTGGATTAACCTCTACATCACCAGAGGAGCAGAGGAGTAGGATAAGGGTAAGGCTAAGGGCTATAAGAACTGGTTGTCTAGTACGTTCGGAACAGAGAGTAAAAGGAGCAGGTTTCTGGGCGCGGTAGAATAGATTCAATGCACAATGTACAGACAAAGGTATGGTAGGATGTGAATACAGTGGAGGTAAACCTAGGCATTGAGTGACAATGAGAGAGTTATTGTCTCTAGAGACATCAATTAAACCAGGTGAGGTCACCGCATGTGTGGGAGGTGGGACAAGAGGGTTAGCTGAGGCATATTGAGCAGGGCTTGCAGGCTCTACAGTGAAATAAGACAATAATCACTAAGCAAAACAGCAATGGACATGGCATTTCGACATTAGGGAGAGGCATGCGTAGCCGAGTGATCATAATGTCCAATGAGTAGCTGGACGGGCTGGAGACACAGCGATTCAGACAGCTAGCGGGTCGGGGCTAGCAGGCTAGCAGAAGGGCCTTAGAGGGATGTCCTGATGGAAGAAGTCTGTTGTAGCCCCCTCGTGCGGTTACATCGGCAGATCAGTCATGATGGATCAGCAGGGGTCCGTGTAGTAAAAGGGTCCAGGCCAACTGGCAAAATCGGTATAGTAGCCAAAGAAATTGACTGATGGACCACTTCAGCGAACACTTCAGCTAAATTGGACAGTGCAGTTAGATTAACAAGAATTTAAGCTTTCAGCCAATATAAGACACTTACATGTACCTAAATATTTAAAATGCATAACATTTATGATTATTTATTTGAATTACGCGTCCTCCAGTTTCACCGGAAGTTGTTCTGCTAGTGGAACGCAAATCCCTATTAACAAACCTCCAAATGAGTTTCAATGCCATACGAAACTCCTTCCTGTGGCCTCCAACTGCTCTTAAATGCTAGTAAAACTAAATTCATGCTCTTCAACCGATTGCTGCCCGCACCCGCCCGCCTAGCATCACTACTCTGGACGGTTCTGACTTAGAATATGTGGACAACTACAAATACCTAGGTGTCTGGTTAGACTGTAAACTCTCCTTTCAGACTCACATTAATCATTTCCAATCTAAAATTACATTTAGAATCAGTTTCCTATTTCGCAACAAAGCCTCCTTCACTCATGCTGCCAAACATACCCTCGTAAAACTGACTATCCTACTGATCCTTGACTTCGGCGATGTCATTTACAAAATAGCCTCCAACACTACTCAGCAAATTGGATGTAGTCTATCACAGTGCCAACCGTTTTGTCACCAAAGCCCCATATACTACCCACCACTGCGACCTGTATACTCTCGTTGGCTGGCCCTCACTACATATTTGTTGCCAAACCTACTGCCTCCAGGTCATCTATAAGTCTTTTTTTATTGCCTTCCCCCCCAATCTTACTACATTTGCACACACTGTTCATAGATTTTTCTATTGTGTTATTGACTGTACATTTGTTTATCCCATGTGTAACTGTGTTGGTGTCGCACTGCTTTGCTTTATCTTGGCTAGGTCGCAGTTGTAAATGAGAACTTGTTCTCAGCTGGCCTACCTGGTTAAATAAAGGTGAAATGAATAAAAAAAATGGCTGAGCGATGTTGCCAGGAACTGGAACACACTGTCGTACACATCGATCCAGAGCATCCTAAAGCTGCTCAATGGGTGACATCTGCTTAGTATACAGGCCATGGAACAACTGGGACATTTTCAGCTTCCAGGAATTGTGTACAGATCCTTGCGACATGGGGCCATGCATTATCATGCTGAAACATGAGGTGACGTTTCTTTGATAGTGTTTTTCTTTCGGGAATACACATCTAGCAATAGGCTGCTACTCTTAAACGTTCACATTTTCTTGCAGTGTGTCTTAAAATGAAATGCCTTTGGCTTTGAGTAATTGTCTCAAGCCTGGGTGAAGGGTTCTGCTACTGTATGTGCACAAGCATTCTAATAATGCAATCAGAGACAAATGCTCTCAATTTTTAACTGTGGGAGAGACAGCGCTGAAAGCTGCAGAAGGAGTAACCCTACCTGTATATTTGCATTCCCTTTTAGCTCTCCACAGAGCAAAAGGGCCAGAGAAGGGCCAAATATCTTTTCTCCCTCTTTTGCCCTCTCGGCCTCTCTCCCCCTTGTCTCCTTCTCCCTCTCTCCCCCTCTGCCTCAATTAGATCCATTCTGTCTCTCTCTGCCTCGCTCTTCCACCATTAGATCCATTCTGTCCCTCTCTGCTTCCATTTGATCCATTCTGTCTCTCTGCCTCTGGTTGAGAAATGAACGTTACATTCTCTGGCAACAGCCCTGGTGGACATTCCTGCAGTCAGCATGCCAATTGCATACACCCTCAAAACTTGGGCATTGTGTTTTGTGACAAAACTGCACTTTGTGGCCTTTTATTGTCCCCAGCACAAGGTGCACCTGTGTAATGATCATGCTGTTTAATCAGCTTCTTCATATGCCACACCTGTCAGGTGGATGGATTATCTTGGCAAAGGAGAAATGCTCACTAACAGGGACGTAGACAAATTTGTGCACAACATTTTTGTGCGTATGGAAAATGTCTGGGAACTTTAATTTCAGCTCATGAAACATAGGACCAACACTTTACATTGTTACAAACCGGGTCAGAGTTCGCAACAAAAGGGAGACAACGTGGAGACAAGGAGTATCAAAATATGTATTTATTAAATAAAGTAACTAAGTAATTAACAATGGTGTGTGTAATCAGTAGTGTAAGTGAGTGTTTTGCATACCTGAATGTAATAATGCAGAGTTGAAGGGTGCCAAAGCAAACAACCAAAAAGCCACAACTAGCACAACCAAAAACAACAAGGTGTCTGCATGGAGAGAGTCTCTCCCAATGACTGCGGAAGAGGTCTATTTATCCTGGGACACACCCGGGCCCAGGTGTCTCCCATGTAGCTGACGACCCTCCCAGCTCCGCCCACCGGCATCCTAATAAGGAAACAAGAACAAAAAGAGAATACGGCAGACAGAGTGGGAGGGTCGTCACCCCCCCCCCCCCCCCCCCCAATAAAACCGGGGACCAACAAGGACCCCGGAACAACGTACCAGCCTCTGCGTCCCAAATTGACAAGGGGTTACGTGTTCACAGTTCCACCTGCCCCAACCAACCTCCTCCCCAGACCTCAGCAACCTTTACACAGGAAGCAACTTTTAGGAGGAAAGAAGACAACGAGACCAGGAGGGAACAGACAGGAAAGACAGAACATGACAACACCAAACAACGGTCAGTCACGTAAATATTCAGGAACAGGGCGCACGAGAGAGCGCATCAGCAATCACGTTATCAGTCCCCCGGATGTGCCGCACATCGAGATGGAAGGATTGTAAAAATAAACACCATCTCATTATCCTCTGATTAGGACACATCATGGACCTGAAAAAGGTGAGAGGGTTATGGTCGGTGTAGACCACAATAGGTACTACTCCCGACCCAACATACACTTCAAAGTGTTGTAGCGCCCAAATGAGTGCTTGCGCTTCTTTTTCAATGACCGAATAGTTCAACTGATAACGGTTAAACTTTTTGGAAAAGAAACTAACAGGCCTCTCAACCCCAGACTCATCTGCTTGCAGCAAAACTGCACCTGCCCCCACATGACTAGCATCCACCTGCAAGGTAAATGACAAATCCACACGAGGGGCAGCCAGCACCGGAGTTGAGGTAAGCAACCTCTTTGCATCTTCAAAAGCCTGTTGACAACGAGAAGACCATACGTAAACAGACTTAGCTTTCAGCAATTCTGTCAAGGGAGCGACCACAGTAGAAAAGTTCCTACAAAAGCCACGGTAGTAACCAATCATTCCCAAGAAACGCATCAGTTCCTTTTTTGTAGTTGGTGTTGGAAAAGCATCAATAGCTACCACTTTAGCCCGAACAGGACGCACTTCACCCTGCCCAACCACCTTTCCAAGGTATGTAACAGTCGGCTGAGCAAACTCACATAAAGCCAAATTGATCATGAGGTGACCTGCAGCCAGACATTCGAACAAGGCTTGAATATGGGACAGATGTTCCTCCCAGGTATCTGCATATATCACTACATCGTCCAGATAAACAGCGCACCCGGCCAGACCGGCGACAACCCTGTTCATTAGTCGGTGAAAAGTGGCAGGTACATTATGCAGGCCGAAACTCATAACCGAATACGAGTACAGACCAGAGGGTGTAATAAAGGCAGAGATTTCACGTGCCCTACTTGTTAGTGGCACCTGCCAATAGCCCTTTAACAGGTCAAATTTGCACAAACTTAGCTGCGCCGACTTGATCTACGCAATCCTCCATCCAAGGAAGAGGAAATGAATCTGGCTTAGTGACACCGTTTACCTTACGGTAGTCCGTACAAAATCTGTTTGTTCCATCCGGTTTACTGACCAAGATACAGGGAGAAGCCCAACTGGAGAAAGAAGGCTCTGCTATCTTACTCTCCAGCATGTACCTGACCTCAGCATCCAGACAACACAGTTTCTCTGCAGAAACTCTATAGAACCGCTGACGAATGGGGTCAGCATCTCCAATGTCAATATCATGCTCTATCAAGTTTGTACGTGTAGGTGTATCAGAAAACAACTCTGGAAATTTCCGAATCAGACCAACCATCTTTCCACCCATCAACAGGTAGATGAGTAAGAAGGTTGTCCAAAATATCCTGTGTCTCTGAATTTTTCAATCTACCTTGCAGTATGCAATCGTCGGGACCAGGAACATCTTCCTCATCATGCACAGACCTAGCATGAGAAGAACCAAAGGATGTAATGGTATCAGCCAAAAGAACAGGTTTACCATCCTCTGTAGACTCCCACTGTTCAGTCTCCGAGGAACGTGCATAATAGGGTTTTAACAAATTTACATGGCACAGTTGGTGTGCTTTTCTCCGTTCTGGAGTGGCAACTAGATAATTTTGCTCAGTGTACTGGCGCACCACTGTATATGGACCTTAACTTGGCTTGAAAAGGAGAACCAACAATTGGCAGCAGAGCAAGAACCTGGTCACCTGGACTAAAGTGACGAGGTTCAGTTCGACGATCAAATATGCCCTTCATCCTGTGCTGTGAAGATGACAGCTTTTCTTTCGCCATTTCACCAGCGGCGTACAAGCGTCTCCGGAATCACACATACGATAACAGGGACTGAGGAGGCTCGGGAGACTTCCAATCATCCTGGAGAACAGATAAGTCCACGCACCCCATGTCCAAACACAAGGTAATTTGGACTGAAACCCGTGCTCCTGTGAAACCTCCCTAGCAGCTAACAGTAACCAAGGCAACCCCTCCTCCCAATCCTTATCCATCTCAGTACAATAAGCTCTCAACAAAGACTTAAGTGTTTGATGGAAACGTTCCAGTGCTCCTTGACTTTGCGCATGATAGGCGCTAGACAAATTGTGTTTAATATGGAGCTGTTGGAGAACCTGACCAAAGAGATTAGAGGTGAAATTTGATCACTCTGAATGACCTTAGGGATTCCAAACAGTGAGAAAAACTGAGTCAAAGCTTTTAACACACACTTAGTCGTGATAGACCGGAGAGGATAGGCAGCAGGAAACCTAGTGGTCTGACACATCAGTCAACAAATAATTACTACCTTTTTTTAGAACGAGGCAGAGGACCAACACAATCAATAATCAGGTACTCAAAAGGTTGGCCGAGTACAGGAATAGGAAACAGTGGTACCGGCTTAATAGCTTGATTAGGTTTACCAGTTAATTGACAGGTGTGACAAGTTTTGATGAAATCAGAAACATCTCTCTTCAATCTAGGCCAAAAGAAATGTCTTAATATACGATTGTAGGTTTTCCTCACACCCATATGTCCAGCAATGTCGTTGTGAGAAGTTGTCAAAACCAACTCACGAAGCTTAACTGGTACCACGACCTGACTAATCGCCTCCCCCAGAAAACAACTACCATGAGACATCCACTTTCTCATCAGGACATCCTCTAGGAGAAAATATCCATGTGTGACATCTCCCAACTGTTCCACAGGCACAATTTGGTCACGCAACTTCTCTAATGTGGGGTCAGTCCGTTGCGTATCGATTAGATCGGAGCGGGGTACAGATAACGGGATAACAGGGAAAACAGTGACAGACTTCTTTGTGGTATTCTCATTTACCGACGCAGTAACTAGGTCGCCATGGATCATAGAACGCGGCCCTGCACACGCAGAGAACACCTCTGGGAAACTCTGCGCACTCTCATCAGGAATCCCTACAATTGACGGTGTAGTGGAAACCACTCGAGATGGAGACACAACAGACCACACACGCTCACCAGCCAAGTTATTCCCAAGGATAACATTGATACCCTCAATAGGCAATGAAGGACGCACCCCCACAACAACCTCACCTTTCACCAGTTCAGAATCCAACATCAGTTTATGCAATGGAACTGACCGAGTGTTCAACCCTATTCCCCTAATTAGAACACTATTCCCCGAATCAGTCTTAGCAGAGAAGGGTAACACAGATTCCAACACAAATGATTCAGAGGCAGCTGTGTCTTAGGATCTTCACTGGCACTAGGTTCTTACTTCCTAACAGAGACACAAAACCCTCCGTAATGAAAGGTAAATAGTCAGGTTCAATATGGACTTTCACATGCCCCTGGGCATGAGACAATGTGTCAGGAGTGAACTGATGTGGAACAGGCGCAGCTAACGCCGAAGGCTTAGATTTAACAAAAGCACCTGTACTGAATTTGTCCTTAGACCTAAGAACCGGACATTCGTTTTTCCAATGACCTGAGCCTAGACAGTAGTGACACTCTTGACCAAAGTCAGTTTTACCACGGGAGTCAGGCTCAAACCTAGTTGAATTAAACTCTGCCCGTGAACCAGAGTATCTCGGTGAGCGAGGTCCAAATCTCTCCGAACGCCTCCACTCACTCCGAATACGGGGTTCTACAAAACCAGTTTTGTGACTCAAAATATATTCGTCTGCCAAAACCGCAGCTTCAGCGACAGTTTTAACTTTCCGTTCGTTAATGTACGTCGTTATACGATCAGGGACTGTGTCCTTAAATTGCTCTAACATAATCAGATCACACAGCCCTTGGAAAGTCATAACTGCAGAGGCGGAACACCAGCGATTAAACTGTGAAGATAATTCTCGCTCAAACTCAACATGAGTCTGCTTATCATCCTTTTTAAAGTTCTAAATCGTTGGCGGTAAGCCTCAGGAACCAATTCGTAAATCTGTAACACCGCCGTTTTAACCTTCTCATAACTGACACGGTCGGCTACACTAAGAGCTGAATATGCTTCCTGCGCTTTACCAGTCAGCACACACTGCAACATTAAAGTTCGGTCAGAATCAGGTCAACTCCTAGCGTCAGCAACACGCTCAAACAACGAAAAGAATGTCTCAGGGTCCCTTTCATTAAACTGAGACAACTGTAAATTCCCAACAATGTCTAATGTGTCTGGGGCATGACCAAAAGAGGAACGACTCCTAAGTAAATCTGCGTCACCTTCCCAGAGCAAACTCTCCCCTGAGAGCTTTCCTTCCCTAACACACTCTAGTCGCTCTTGTTGCAGCTTGATTTTAGCACGCTCCATATCCTGTTTAACCTGTTAGGGCTAGGGGGCAGTATTGACACGGCTGGATAAAAAACGTACCCAATTTAATCTGGTTACTACTCCTGCCCAGTAACTAGAATATGCATATAAGTATTGGCTTTGGATAGAAAACACCCTAAAGTTTCTAAAACTGTTTGAATGGTGTCTGTGAGTATAACAGAACTCATATGGCAGGCCAAAACCTGAGAAGATTCCATGCAGGAAGTGGCCTGTCTGACAATTTCTTGCCCTTCTTGATTATCTCTATCCATTACAGAGGATCTCTGCTGTTACGTGACACTTCCTACGGCTCCCATGGGCTCTCAGAAGGCGGCAAAAAGCTGAATCGTGGCTTTGCAGGCTCTGGCTGAAAAAAAGTAGCGCGTTTGGGTAGTGGCTGGTTACAGTACTGTGAGACTCAGGCTCGTGCCCGCGTCGACAGAATGCTTTGTTTTCTTTTGTCTGTTTACCTAAACGCAGATTCCCGGTCGGAATATTATCGCTTTTTTACGAGAAAAATGGCATAAAAATGGATTTTAAACAGCGGTTGACATGCTTCGAAGTACGGTAATGGAATATTTAGAATTTTTGGTCACGAATTGCACCATGCTCGTGACCCTTATTTACACTTCGGATAGTGTCTTGAACGCACGAACAAAACGCCGCTATTTGGATATAACGATGGATTATTTTGGACCAAACCAACATTTGTTATTGAAGTAGCAGTCCTGGGAGTGCATTCTGACGAAGAACATCAAAGGTAATCAAACTTTTGTAATAGTAAATCGGAGTTTGGTCAGGGCTAAACTTGGTGGGTGTCTAAATAGCTAGCCGTGATGGCTGGGCTATGTACTCAGAATATTGCAAAATGTGCTTTCACCGAAAAGCTATTTTAAAATCGGACACCTCGATTGCACAAAGGAGTTCTGTATCTATAATTCTTAAAATAATTGTTATGTTTTTTGTGAACGTTTATCGTGAGTAATTTAGTAAATTCACCGGAGGTTTGCCAACAATGCTAGTTCTGAATGTCACATGCTAATGTAAAAAGCTGGTTTTTAATATAAATATGAACTTGATTGAACAAAACATGCATGCATTGTATAACATAATGTCCTAGGTGTGTCATCTGATGAAGATCAAAGGTTAGTGCTGCATTTAGCTGTCTTCTGGGTTTTTGTGACATTATATGCTAGCTTGAAAAATGGGTGTCTGATTATTTCTGGCTGGGTACTCTGCTGACATAATCTAATGTTTTGCTTTCGTTGTAAAGCCTTTTTGAAATCGGACAGTGGGGTTAGATTAACGAGAGTCTTGTCTTTAAAATGGTGTAAAATAGTCATATGTTTGAGAAATTGAAGTAATAGCATTTCTAAGGTATTTGAAAATCGCGCCACGGGATTACACTGGCTGTTGCGTAGGTGGGACGATTTCGTCCCGCCTAGCCCAGAGAGGTTAAATTCCAAGTCCTTTTCATATTTTAACCGATCAGCAGAAAGTAACCCCCCAGCACGCTGGCAGATTCCACCAAGCCACGGATGTGCCCCCGAGACAACTGCTCAGTCCACAGCCACCACAAAAATAACATTAACAATGCCCAACATAATCCAAAATGAAAACACGTCGCTAAGCCTATCAGGGGAAAAAGGCTATAGCTCCGGGTAGTAAGTGTCACTACCCTATCCAAATCTCCCACTGAGGTACACAGCTGATTGCACTCACCTCCTCAGACCGATGTCCCAACAGCGAGTAGAACAAGCTTTTCCAGGCTGGGCAGGGGCCTGGAAACTAACCAATGTACTCTCTCCAACACAGCACACAAACCAAACAAACAAAGGCAACCAGTACTGAGCACCAAACTCAAACTAACAAAATATTCAAACAAAGCACCTACAGAATTTAACATAGCTCCACGTTTTCTCCCAAACACAACTTCAAAATCCCGGACGAGCTCCCACTTGTTACGAACCGGCTCAGAGTTCGTAACAAAAGGGAG
Organism: Salmo salar; assembly: GCF_965601325.2. NCBI lineage: Eukaryota > Metazoa > Chordata > Actinopteri > Salmoniformes > Salmonidae > Salmo > Salmo salar. The sequence goes on along the minus strand of NC_138291.1, from coordinate 148,780,178 downwards.
ACAACGTGGAGACAAGGAGTATCAAAATATATATTTATTAAATAAAGTAACTAAGTAATTAACAATGGTGTGTGTAATCAGTAGTGTAAGTGAGTGTTTTGCATACCTGAATGTAATAATGCAGAGTGTTGAAGGGTGCCAAAGCAAACAACCAAAAAGCCACAACCAAAAACAACAAGGTGTCTGCATGGAGAGAGTCTCTCCCAATGACTGTGGAAGAGGTCTATTTATCCTGGGACACACCCGGGCCCAGGATAAAGGACGACCCTCCCAGCTCCGCCCACCGGCATCCTAATAAGGAAACAAGAACAAAAAGAGAGAATACGGCAGACAGAGTGGGAGGGTCGTCACAACATTTACATTGCATTTATATTTTGGTTCAGAGTAGTGTATTACAGAAAAATTACAAAGGTTATTATAGGTTGTTTCTACAGTAAATGCATGAAAGTAATTGTTTTACATTGAAGCTTTGGTGGTATTTTATAGATTTATGGGTCCATTACTGGGATGATGGAGCTTTTTGAAAGAGGAAAACATTTATAAAAGCATGACGTTGGCATGACCCAGAGAAAAACTGGAAGTCTTCTGACTAGCTTGGTAAGACAGTACCGTGCAGTATCGAAGAGCCCTCACTGCTGCTCGAGCATCCTATTTTTCCAACTTAATTGAGGAAAATAAGAACAATCCAAAGTTTATTTTTGATAGTGTCGCAAAGCTAACTAAAAAGCAGCATTCCCTAAGAGAGGATGGCATTCACTTCAGCAGTGATACATTCATGAACTTCTTTGAAGAAAAGATCATGATCATTTTAAAGCAAATTACGGACTCCTCTTTAAATCTGCGTATTTCTCCAAAGCTCAGTTGTCCTGAGTCTGTACAACACTGCCAGGAACTAGGATCAAGGGAGACACTCAATGTTTTTAATCCTATATCTCTTGACACATTGATGAAAATAGTCTTGGCCTCTAAACCTTCAAGCTGCATACTGGATCCTATTCCAACTAAACTACTGAAAGAGCTGCTTCCTGTTCTTGGCCCTCCTATGTTGAACATAATAAACTGCTCCCTATCCACCGGATGTGTACCAAACTCACTAAAAGTGGGAGTAATAAAGCCTCTCTTGAAAAAGCCGAACCTTGACCCAGAAAATATAAGAAACTATTGGCGGATATCAAATCACCCATTCCTCTCAAACATTTTTGAAAAAGCTCACTCACAGCAACTCACTGCCTTCCTGAAGACAAACAATGTATATGAAATGCTTCTGTCTGGTTTTAGACCCCATCATAGCACTGAGACTGCACTCGTGAAGGTGGTAAATTACCTTTTAATGGCGTCAGACCAAGGCCCTGCATCTGTCATCGTGCTCCTAGACCTTAGTGCTACTTTTGATACCTTCGATCACCACATTCTTTTGGAGAGATTGGAAACCAAAATGGGTCTACACGGACAAGTTCTGGCCTGGTTAAGATCTTATCTGTCAGAAAGATATCCTGTTAGGGCTAGGGGGCAGTATTGACACGGCTGGATAAAAAACATACCCGATTTAATCTGGTTACCACTCCTACCCAGTAACTAGAATATGCATATACTTATTACATATGGATAGAAAACACCCTAAAGTTTCTAAAACTGTTTGAATGGTGTCTGTGAGTATAACAGAACTCAAATGGCAGGTCAAAACCTGAGAGATTCCTTTACAGGAAGTGGCCTGTCTGACCATTTCTGGAACTTCTTTGCCATCTCTATCTTTTACTAAGGATCTCTGCTCTAACGTGACACTTCCTACGTCGTCCATAGGCGCTCAGAGCCCGGGAAAAACCTGAATGTCGTCATCCCAGCCCCAGGCTGAAACACATTATCGCCTTTCTCAAGTGGCCGATCAAGGGACTCTGGGCTTAGGCGCGTGACCTGACCGCCCCCGTCTTTGTGATTTTTTTCCTCTGTTTGCCGAAAAGGAGATTCCCGGTCAGAATATTATCGCTTTTCTACGAGAAAAATGGCATAAAAATTGATTTTAAACAGCGGTTGACATGCTTCGAAGTACGGTAATGGAATATTTAGAATTTTTTTGTCACGAATTGCGCCATGCGCACGACCCTTCTTTACCATTTCGGATAGTGTCTGGAACGCACGAACAAAACGCCGCTATTCGGATATAACGATGGATTATTTTGGACCAAACCAACATTTGTTATTGAAGTAGCAGTCCTGGGAGTGCATTATGACGAAGACAACAAAAGGTAATCAAACTTTTATAATAGTAAATATGATTATGGTGAGTGCTAAACTTGCCCGGTGTCTAAATAGTTAGCCCGTGATGCCTGGGCTATGTACTTAGAATATTGCAAAATGTGCTTTCACCAAAAAGCTATTTTAAAATTGGACATATCGAGTGCATAGAGGAGGTCTGTATCTATAATTCTTAAAATAATTGTTATGCTTTTTGTGAACGTTTATCGTGAGTAATTTAGTAAAATGTTAGCGAATTCCCCGGAAGTTTGCGGGGGGTATGCTAGTTCTGAACGTCACATGCTAATGTAAAAAGCTGGTTTTTGATATATGAACTTGATTGAACAAAACATGCATGTATTGTATAACATAATGTCCTAGGGTTGTCATCTGATGAAGATCATCAAAGGTTAGTGCTGCATTTAGCTGTCTTCTGGGTTTTTGTGACATTATATGCTAGCTTGAAAAATGGGTGTCTGATTATTTCTGGCTTGGTACTCTGCTGACATAATCTAATGTTTTGCTTTCGTTGTAAAGCCTTTTTGAAATCGGACAGTGTGGTTAGATTAACGAGAGTCTTGTCTTTAAATAGCTGTAAAATAGTCATATGTTTGAGAAATTGAAGTAATAGGATTTTTAAGGTTTTGAAAATCGCGCCACAGGCTTCAAGTGGCTGTTACGTAGGTGGGACGAATTCGTCCCGCCTAGCCCAGAGAGGATATGTTTGTCTCTGTGGATGGTTTGTCCTCTGACAAATCAACTGTAAATGTCGGTGTCCCTCAAGGTTCCGTTTAAGGTCCACTATTGTTTTCACTATATATTTTACCTCTTGGTGGTGTCATTCGGAAAAATAATGTTAACTTTCACTGCTATGCTGATGATACACAGCTGTACATTTCAATGAAACATGGTGAATCCCCAAAATTGCCCTCCCTGGAAGCCTGTGTTTCAGACATAAGGAAGTAGACGGCGGCAAATGTTCTACTTTTAATCTGGGACAAAACAGAGATGCTAGTTCTAGGTCCCAAGAAACAAAGAGATCTTCTGTTGGATCTGACAATTCATCTTGATGGTTGTACAATCATCTCAAATAAAACTGAGAACGACTTCGGCGTTACTCTGGACCCTGATCTGTCTTTTGACGAACATATCAAGAATATTTCAAGGACAGATTTTTTTCCATCTTCGTAACATTGCAAAAATCTGAAACTTTCTGAGCAAAAATAATGCAGAGAAATGTATCTATGCTTTTGTCACTTCTAAATTAGACTACTGCAATGCTCTACTTTCCGGCTACCCGGATAAAGCACTAAATAAACTTCAGTTAGTGCTAAACATGGCTGCTAGAATCTTGACTAGAACCCCAAAATGTTATCATATTACTCCAGTGCTAGTCTCTCTACACTGGCTTCCTGTTAAGGCTAGGGCTGATTTCAAGGTTTTACTGCTAACCTACAAAGCATTACATGGGCTTGCTCCTACCTATCTTTCCGATTTGGTCCTGCCATACATACCTACACGTACGCTACGGTCAGACGCATGCCTCCTTACTGTCCCTTGAATTTCTAAGCAAACAGCTCGAGGCAGGGCTTTCTCCTATAGTGCTCAATCTGCCTGGCCAGTTCCCCTCTCTCCACTGGGATTCTCTGCCTCTAACCCTATTATGGGGGTTGAGTCACTGGCTTACTGGTGCTCTTCCATGCGCCACTTGAGAGGGTTGAGTCACTGACGTGATCTTCAGGTCCGGGTTGGTGCCCCCCTCGGGTTCGTGCTGTGGGGGAGATCTTCGTGGGCTATACTCAGCCTTGTCTCAGGGTAGTAGGTTGGTGGTTGAAGATATCCCTCTAGTGTTGTGGGGGCTGTGCTTTGGCAAATTGGGTGGGGTTATATCCTGCCTGTTTGGCCCTGTCCGGGGGTCGGACAGGGCCACAGTGTCTCCCGACCGCTCCTGTCTCAGCCTCCAGTATTTATGCTGCAATAGTTTGTGTCGGGGGTCTAGGGTCAGTCTGTTATAGCTGGAGTATTTCTCCTGTCTCATCTGTGTTCTGTGTAAATTTAAGTATGCTCCCTCTAATTCTCTCTTTTTTCTTTCTCTCACTCTTTCTCTCATTCTCTCTCTCTCGGAGTACCTGAGCCCTAGGACCATGCCTCAAGACTACCTGGCCAGATGACTCCTTGCTGTCCCCAGTCCACCTGGTCATGCTGCTGCTCCAGTTTCAACTGTTCTGCCTGCGGCTATTGAACCCTGACCTGTTCACTGGACATGCTACCTTGTCCCAGACCTGGTGTTTTGGACTCTCCTTCTGCCGCACCTGCTGTCTAACTCTTGAATGATCGGCTATGAAAAGCCAACTGATATTTACTCCTGAGGTGCTGACCTGTTGCACCCTCTACAACCATTGTGATTATTATTATCAGACCCTGCTGGTCATCTATGAACATTTGAACATCTTGACCATGTTCTGTTATAATCTCCACCCAGCACAGTCAGAAGAGGACTGGCCACCCCTCAGAGCCTGGTTCCTCACTAGGTTTCTTCCTAGGTTCTGGCCTTTCTAGGGAGTTTTTCCTAGCCACCGTGCTTCTACATCTGCATTGCTTGCTGTTTGGGGTTTTAGGCTGGGTTTCTATACAGCACTTTGTGACATCGGTTGATGTAAAAAGGGCTTTATAAATACAGTTGATTGATTGATTGATTGAAGAAGGAAGACAGATTTGTCGAGCAAAGTAAATAATTACCAACTTTTTCAAGGACTATAATAAAGCAGGTGTCACACCCTGATCTCTTTCACCTGTCTTTGTGCTTGTCTCCACCCCCATCCAGGTGTCGCCCATCTTCCACATTATCCCCAATATATTTATACCTGTTTTCTCTGTTGCCATTTTGTTGTGTTCGTCAAGCCTACTAGCAGTTTTCCTCTTGCGCCTGTCTTTTTCTAGTTCCTTGTTTTGCCCATTCTGCCTGCAGTTCTGTACCTTGTCCCACCACCCTGGATTATTGACCTCGGCCTGCCCTTGACCTGTTGTGTTGCCTGCCCCCTGTTCTAGTAATAAACTTTTGTTACTTCGACACTGTCTGGGTCTTCTCCTGAAACGTGATAGCAGGTCAGTCTTGAATAGCCATTAGAAGCATGTTGTATTACATTGTCAGGTGATAGAGTGTATTGACCTTACTTAGCTAACCTTGAGCTGTCCACATATCAAATAGGGTTCTACATGTCCCTGGCCCAGGTGTCATTTAAAAGATGGCATTATCTCATGCATTTCTGTGTCAACCTGTCATGGGGAAGGGAGAAGGGAATATAATTTTAGGGTAAATGGCATGGACACTGTTATTCATTCACTGTGACATAAACATACTCTGTGAAAGCCATATTTGGCTGCAAAAAATCGATTTAGTCTGGTTTTCATGATCATATAACGCTCCTTCAAAAATATGCCTAGTAGATTAAATATTTGTGAATGTCACGTCTACACCTGCTCCGGTGCTCGACGTCGCCTGTTTACTAACCACCGGTCCTGGCAACCCATTACGTGCACCTGGCAACCCTCATTCTGCGCACCGACATGAAGCACACCTGGACTCCATCACTACCCTGATTACTCCCCCTTTTATCTAGCACTCCCTAGATCACTCTTCAGGCAGTATTGGTTCTGTGTTCATGTCCAGACGATTCTCTTGCTTTGTATCTCTCTGTTTATTATTAAACTCAGCACCTGCTTCCTGACTCCCAGCGTTTGAAATAACTAATTCAACCAACAGTCTGCAATATTAATTTTGGCAGATGCAGCACTGTTTTCTCATAGTCTCCTTCGGTACGTAGTGCTGCTACAGATATGTGAATCATTGGTCATTGGCCGTCACATTATGGGTTTTCTGAATCAGCTGGGAATTAACAGGATCATCTGTCCTGCGTGTGTGCGGCAGTATGTGTGTTGGTGAACTGATGCTCGCAGTCCCACTGGTACTATAGTCACAGCCAAGCCAACCTTCCCTCCCTTCTCATTTCATTGCCAAGACAAGGTGATTTAGTTAATTGCCTCATTTGTAGATCGAAATATTACACATGGTATGTACAGTACTGTGCAATGGGCCATTTTGTGCGCAAATTAATGGTTTTGTGCTGAATAGATTTTTTTTTTTACATTTTTTTTCTGCAGGTCAGATGTGGCAAGTCTCCAGATAAGTGATAAAACCGCAATCTCTTGTTTTTTCTTTTTTGGACACATCAACAAAATCATGTACTATATTTTCTCTTTGCTCAAGGTGTAAACTTGAATGGTCAACTGAACGGTTATGGCGTCCATTAGTATGACATCCTGGGGTTAAATGTTGGCCTGTAAAAGCCAGACGTGGTGTTTAAAAACAACATCAACAAACAGAACACAAACCTCTCCAAGCTGTGGCATTGTCCTGGACGGTGACCGTGGCATGAGAAAGTCCTGTTGGGGAATTTGGTCGTGCAATGCTCTCTGTCGATTGCTTTTGAGTTGAAAGAAAGCCAGGATTTCCTAATGCTGAGAATGGGGAGCTCTCAACAGATTGATCTGCAACAGGGGACAGCCCATTCTTTAGAACAGGCAGCAGACTAGAAAAATAGAGCTGTGGAGCGGTGTGGGAGAACAGAAAGCCTGAGAAAGCCTCTTCAGCTGGGGTACGAGAGGGAGAGGCACAGACCTGTTGAACACCCACTGACTGACTACATCCTGTTTGTCTTCCAATAGCAGCCCATCATGGACCCCTTCTACCTAGACATCCACATGGGTGAGTCAGTGTGCTCTGATTCAATTCACTAAATACATTTTAAGGTCATTTCCAATTGAGAGAACTTATGCAGCGTTTACCATGAATGCAGTCTCTGCTAAAGCGGGAACATTGCCTTTAAATTTCAATCACGCTGTTATGCGGATTGAATGGAGCCCTTAGTCTGAGGAGGTTTCTGTCTGTGGTGCTCTCTGTGGTCATCATGTGGTTTGTTAGGTATGTTATGATCTATGAAATGGAGACAGCAGGAAATAATAATGCCCAACTCTGTGTTTGATGGGGTTTGTGTTTGTAAGGATAGGTTCATGGGTGGTTTGGCTAGATTATAGCCTTTTCATTTGGCATGTGTTCTATCAACATGTAACTAACTCCCATCTGAATCTGCCCATCACAATTTATTAAAACAGAGTTTTCAAACACTGCAATAATCATTAATGCATGGATAACCTGCATAGCCTCAAAACAGACATGACTGTTAGGTTTCTGGTACTGTAAGACGTGAATATACTTTATGTATATACTGTACTGTTGGTAAATGGTGAGCCCAGATGTGCCAAATGCCTGTGAAATACTGAAGGCCTATTTACTTAAGAGCTAGATTTATAAATCCACTGTGGTATTATATGGCTTTATGATTTCAATAAACGAACTATAGTGGGGCTGTTTGTCAAGTAAGCATTTAACAGACAGGAGGTGTAAAACTTGCACTATGATCCATGCTTTAACTGAGCCATTTGGCCTATCAACCAGGCTCAAGACAGAGGGGGGGAAAAAACTATACAGCTGAATTCATTCTAGCACATAAATAGTGTCTGTCTGACAGGGGTTTGGCAGGATGGACCGCGGGGAAGCGCTTGTGTGTTTGTCAAGAGGGGCTTTGGAGTATTGATTTTGCAAGGGGGGCTGGCACGGGCCTCTGGAATGTAAGCTGCCTGCTGCTGTTGCAATAGCCATGGTGGTTTTCAGAGGGCAGTGTAGGCTGCTTAGACCAGACGACTGCTGTGGGGAACACAGTAGTCCCTGGTCTATGGAACATGTAACAGAAGCGAGGTTTGGTATTACCTGGTCAAGGATTTTATATACTTTTTTACAATATAATTAATTTTTCATGGAAAAAATGAGAGGGCTATGCTATGGAATATTTCCTGCCAATATTCCAAATAAAACCACCTCAAGTACAGGCCAAGAAAAGTGAATGTGATTTGTTGCCCCTAATTGTACAGTAGTCATGGTGCACTTTTAATTTTTATTTTAAGAGATATTTTGCTTTCAGTGAAATCTGCTCACTTTCGTTCTGTTTCCTCAGCTCAGCAAAATGTCAACATCCTTTGGAAACCCCACATATTATCCAAGTTAGAAATCTTAAGGGGACTCAAGGATTGTTGATGCAAGTGTATAGTCTACAATTTCACCATAACAATTTAATTTCATCATACTCCCTAGAGATTAGAAAATCATTCTCTAATGTGAAGTGACTGCTAAACTAATGTGGTCAGATAGAACATGTAGAAATGCAGGCATTCATGGCATAGGCCTGAAATAAATACAACCTCATCCACTTAGTCAGACTCTATGCTCTCTCCTGCACAGCTGTTTGAGATTTCACTCTCCGGAGTTTATGATAATAAATTGGTCAATCATATTCCACCATGCTACGGATGTCAATTATCAAATCTTTCATATATAGACATTGCTTTCCATTTCATTTTGGAAATTGAAAGTGTTATACTGTGAGGAATAATTTGCTACGCTCTTGAATTCTACAGTGTGTACATCATGTAAAAGCCCCGGGTCAGCATTATGCTGAAATTACCTATTTGGATTTCATCAGATTTAATCTCCTTTAATACAGTGGCCAGGATAATGTCAACAAAATTCATGCTGTATTACTGCACAGTGGTCCTGAAATGTAGTGGTAATTGCTTGTACATTTGTTTTTTTACATAGAAGCCACAATATGATAAATGAAAAAAATACCTTTTAAAACCATAATACAAAAGACCTAGTATTTTAAATGTTTTCTTACCTCTGCTCTCTATTTTTCTTATACTGTACCTGCTACCTCCATGTCATCTCTCTCCTCTCTCCCCTTTCTCTCTTCACCTCTCTCCCTCCACTCCCCTCTCACTCTCCCCCCCCCCTCTCTCTGGTGTGGAAAGTTTGTTGTCAGGCAGGCAGGCAACAGTGTCAGGGGGCTGGGTAGTATTGATCGGAGGAGTGTGTGATGATTATGGGCTGTGACAGCCCACCGTGTGGACCTGCTCAGGGATGAGCCCACCCCCGCGCCCTGTCTCCCATATGTGAGGCCTGGGATCACTCTAGCACAGCCTGCATCATTCTACACGAATCACTGCCCTAGGGGACGGCATGTGCTGCAGCAGGGACAGGGGAAAGTAGCACCGGGAGGTATGGGAAGAGGCTCTGTCTGTCTACAGTGTGTTAGGGAGAGATACTGTACTGGACAGGATGTGACAACGTTTCAATCGTTCTGGACACTTGAGTATAAAGTACCATGTGGAATGTCATGAGTCTCTACCGCATTTAGATACATTTCAGATAATCCATTGTGATTCTGGCTAAAGAAACCTGGATTTTCATATGGGTACTTAAGCGCTCTGACAGTCTGACCTGTTGCTGCACTGGAAATAAATGCTACCACTTTGACAGACACTTGATTGCTCAATTACTCCATTAACGCAAACAGAAGATGTGTGTTTCTGAAATGCTGACATCTCTCAGCTTAAGCTGAGTTACACAAAGTTGGTGTATTTTACCTCAAGTAGACCGAGCTTTTTGTCTTAGCTTACCTTCCAAACAGAAGGAACACCTTTAGACAGGCTCTCCAACTTGATGGGTGTTCTGCTTTGGATTTGGACTTGTACTGAGTGATTTATGCAGAGTTGAATGAGAAACAAACGTTGTGGCTCTGGCATCCTCTGGTACTGTGAGTAATCTCACTATGTGTACTGTTCAAGGCCCAAACTAATGAGAGGGATTGACTGAAAGCTTTCAAATGAAATCCATTTCAAACACTAAAGCTCGCTGTTCTGCCTGTGGAAGCATTCAGTATGACCGCTAGTATAATTTAATCCAAACGTGTTTGGTTTGATTGTCCAATTGTGCTCTTTTGCTATTGAAAAGGTTATGTGAACCACACAAGCCCTGAGAGAAAACAGCTTTGTGTTTTGTTCGATCTAAAGTCTACAGTTCGTCGATTTCACTCTGCTTTCTTTGGTCTGCTGAAGAGAGTGGGTAGAGAAAGAAAAATGGGAAAGAAAAACTGAATAGAAAAGAGAGAAACAGAATACAAGATAAACAGAGAAAGAAAATGTTACACTGCCTTCATACTGCCCGTGTTTTTTAACAAAGCCTTTTTCATACGATGCTGCTCATTTCACAAATTGATAGAAATGTGTAATTGCATTTTAATGAGAATTAAGGCTGGGAATCGAGATCAGTGAATAAGAGAAGGGTTCTATGCTGAGGGGACAGAAATGTGCATTGTGCTAACTGAAGGTCGCTTCTGTAAAGAATGGATGCGGGATAGATTGACTGCTTTAGGTCAGGGCCAAACAAGATTGGCATCATTATAGAAGTTTTGTTTTCTTTAGTATTTGGACTGAAATGCGTGTTGTTATGTGGGCTGGCATGAAAGGCAGGTTGTAGGCTACCTTTCTAACCAAACTGGAGAAACAAACAAAACTGAAATAAATATAGCACTAACAAAATGTGGAGTAAAATGTTTCGTTTTTTATGTTGACATCTTCAGGCTTACTATTCTCATTGAATCCTGGACAGGGATAGCAATCATCATTTTATTGTAATTCATTTGTTCTGTGGGTGTGGATTTGCTGAGAACTAACTGAAAACCAAATAATGACATTGCGGTTAGGGATGGGCACGGTTAATCAATATCCGGATATCAGAACAGAGATTAGTATTCAAACACTTGTGAGAGTATTTTTTTTTTTTTTAACAATGATAAAGCTTTGTCTAAATGAATTGTTCATGTTTCATTGTTACACACGATATACCATAACATTTGAAATGCTTAATTTAATAAAACAACAAACTTTAGAATGTAATATTTATGTAGCCTACAGTGGACTGGGCTACTGCAGCTTTTACATTATTTTCAGTTGCACACTGTAAATGTAGCCTACAGTTCTGAGGACGCACAAAGTGATTGTTTAATTTTCATGCAAATTTTCTCTCATGGGCTATCAGTTATGGATTGCGTTTTACATAAAATTGCATTTGACTATTATTGTCAGTCTTGACAATGGTATGTTATTTCCTCCACTTCAAATAGCGATTAGCCTTCAGGTGCTCACCAATGGAGTGCCCACAAGACCTGACACAGCTGTCATGACGTTGGCCTGGGGGAAGGTTTATGACCCTCCCATAAATACTTTTTTCCCTTCCCTCTCTCTCTTGACTCTACAGAAGGACTCTTGAAGAGCCTTTGTTAAACATATAGAATCTGGGCACATCAAAGATGGGGGGAAAGGAACCATATTTCGGTAATCCAACCAGTGGAGAATATGCGTTGGTACTTAATGAATATGATGTCATTTCGGTTGTCATCTGAGACATTCTTATTAATGATAGGACGACATAAACTGTATCTTAGAAAGTCTACACATTATAGTTATCAGATTCACATGGAATTGTTGTGCAATTTAAATGTTTTAATATGAAACTATTTGCGAAATGATTAAATGTAATTTTAGCTTCCAAATGAGAGAATTGGGTTTTCATAAGGTTAAAGCTTTGCTCACTCAGTGGCCCGCCCATGTGAAGAGACATTGGTTATAACCAATGAAACACACCCTTCTCTCCCCTCCTATATATAGCCCTTTACGAAAATATAACTTTCTGTTCCGATGACAATAGGGCGACAGTCCTATGTTGAAAGTGTTCAGATAATAAGCTGTTCCGGGTACATTAGGGCGTGAGCCCTATGTCAGAAGGACAAAGACCACCTACAGAACTAAGCCAACCTCAGCAAGGACCTAACGAAATTAGCATTGAATTTCAATGTGAAGGTGACGACCTCCATGCCGGAAGGATGAATTTCGACTATACGAGCCAGAATATAGCCTGAGCATATAGCATAGCAACTTGGTATGAACTTTGAACTCTTATTCACTCCAGAAGTGATACCTCCTAGCCATTGAGTTAGCAGCGGCCGCTGTAAACGTGGGCTAGGAAAGGACAGAAGACGGAACTGTTCTAACAAACAACACGATACTACCAAGTATCCAGTTTACCACCAGAGACACTCTTCACAGGACAAGGAAGATCTCTGTTGGGTAACACGGCGAACATCTACGACCAACCTACCGAAGCGCAGCTCAGAGTAAATATTTATTGCATTTTCCTTTTCCAAATGGGCGGTTATTTAGAATGCGTAAGATTCTGTATTTATGATAGCATAGCTTCTCCCTTTGTTACTCAGTCTTCCCGCACTTTCATTCAAGCCCAATCCCCTCTCTTTGTGTAACCAGCTGTCATACAGGTTCCGTCCCCCAGGGACGTTTTCTTGTAGGACATAATTAGTAATCAATGTATGATCCATTCAGTGTTTATGTAATTCTGTGTGATTATTTAGTAAATAAATAATTAAACCCAACTTTGTATTGCTGATTCAAATTGTTAGCCAGGGTTCGTGAAGATCACCAAGAATTTACAACTTTCAGATGAGACTAAACAAGGTAATGATTAAGTATTGACTGCTATTGACGTAAAAGATTACCAGGTCTTTAAGAGTTTATTCGGAAGATAACAACTCTATAAACATTCTTTCGTGGTGCCCGACTTTCTAGTTAATTACATTTACATGATTAGTTTAATAAGGTAATATTAATTACAGAGAAATTATTTTAGAGATTAGCATGTCATATCACTTAATCCGGCATAACCAAAGACACGACACAGCTCAATGCAAAACACTCACCAGAAAAGGTTTTTGGAAACCGAATCAGTTCTATGATGGCAAACATCAGACCACTCTTTCACTGTTGCTGTTTGCCTTGGCTACTGCTACCAGAATAGCACCCTGAAAACAATTGCATAATGTCTGCTGTTGTGGCATTTTGCGTCATTCTGATTGATCGAAAGAGTAGAGAAAAGTATTACTTTTAAATTTTTTGGGCTATCTGGCTATCCGGGGGAAAAAAATATTATTCAAATAGTGAAATCATTTCAATTGCCCATACCTAATTGAGGTACATTCTTGACCAAATTGGTTTGGGTACTTTCAGTTACAGATGAAACAGGAAAATACTCCAAGTAGGCTTTAAGAAGTCAATGGAAATCTCATTTATAAGCCTATTCTCCTCATGTTGCTTAACCAGAAGAAACAAACTTGTGCTGAAATCGAAAACTCAAGTCTCGAGGACTGAGATTAGGCTCTTAAGAGATTCAGTTTGAAGGAAAGTGAAGAATGATGACCTTTACATTCTAATAGGTTTAATCAGAATTGGATGTTATTTAAGTATGAGGGAACAGTTGTGTTTGGAGCTAGTACCTTATTGTTGGTGGAACATAAAGGCCCTATGCAGTCAAAAATGTGATTTTTCTGTGTTTTATATATACTGTATTTCCACTATTTCCACACAAAATAATGTGAAAATGGTGATAATGGCCTTTCAGTGTAAGAGCTGTTTGAAAAGACCACCTTAAATTTCAGCCTGTATTGATGGGATGGAGTTTTGGCTTGCCTGGTGACATTAGGTAGTTAATAGACCAATAAGAATAGAGTTCCAAACCTGTCTTCCAATAACAGATCGTTTTTAGTTGTCCACTCCCCACTCCAAGACAGTTCTTGCTTGAGAAATGTCTATTTGCTAAGAAGCTATTTTTGTTTCGTTTGGACAATTTTAATTGAAAACAATCACAGTAAGTTACTTAATTGTTAACCATAAATGATTCGATATTGAGATAACTGGCTGCACTGGACCTTTTAAATGTTATATATACAGTACAGTTAGTGTATTCATTCTGCCAATTCTGTTGAAAACGTTCTGCCATTCTGCCAATTCTGTTGAAAGGAAGCAAACAGAACGGAACGGGATAAACGTACCTGAATTTGTCCAATAAAAAAACTCATTAGCAACTGATGGACTAATGATTACACCTTAGATCAGCTAGATACAGTTGAAGTCGGAAGAGTACATACACCTTAGCCAAATACATTTAAACTCAGTTTTTCACAATTCCTGACATTTAATCCAAGTAAAAATTCCCTGTCTTTGGTCAGGTAGGATCACCACTTTATTTTAAGAATGTGAAATGTCAGAATAATATTAGAGAGAATGATTTATTTCAGCTTTTATTTCTTTCATCACATTCCCAGTGGGTCAGAAGTTCACATACACTCAATTTGAATTTGGTAGCATTGCCTTTAAATTGTTTAACTTGGGTCAAACGTTTGGGGTAGCCTTCCACAACCTTCCCACAATAAGTTGGGTGAATTTTGGCCCATTCCTCCTGACAGAGATGGTGTAACTAAGTCAGGTTTGTGGGCTTCCTTGCTCGCACACACTCCTTCAGTTCTGCCCACACATTTTCTATAGGATTGAGGTCAGTGCTTTGTGATGGCCACTCCAAAACCTTGACTTTGTTGTCCTTAAGCCATTTTGCCACAACGTTGGAAGTATGCTTGGGGTCATTTGTCCATTTGGAAGACCCATTGTGACCAAGCTTTAACTTCCTGACTGATGTCTTGAGATGTTGCTTCAATATATCCACACAATTTTCCTTCCTTATGATTCCATCTATTTTGTGAAGTGTACCTGTCCCTCCTGCAGCAAAGCACCCCCACAACATGATGCTGCCACCCCATGCTTCATGGTTGGTATGGTGTTCTTCAGCTTGCAAGACTCCCCATTTTTCCTCCAAACAAAACAATGGTCATTATGGCCAAACAGCTCTATTTTTGTTTCATCAGACCAGAGGACATTTCTCCAAAAAGTACAATCTTTCTTTCAGGTGGTCTTTTCAAACAGCTCTTACACTGAAAGGGCATTATCACCATTTTCACATTATTTTGTGTGGAAATAGTGGAAATACATGTGCAGTTGCAAACTGTAGTCTGGCTTTTTTACGCCGGTTTTCGTCATGTTGAGGAAAAGACCAAAATGCAGCGGGATTGTGGACACTCATGTTTATTAAAGAAAACATGTAAAGCATCCACTTGAACAAAAAAAAACAATAAACAGTACTTACAACGGTAACAGTTTTGCAGGCTATACAAAAACGCAATGCAAAATCAATCTCCCACAAAAGACAAACACACCCTCATATGGGACTCTCAATCAAAGGCAAATAGACAACACCTGCCTTCAATTGAGAGTCCCAACCCCAATGAACCCAAACATAGAAACAGACACACTAGACTAAACATAGAATACATGAAAATCAAACAGTGCCCAAAAACCCCGGAATACCTAAATCAACTGCCCTACAACAAACACACCACCCCTAACCACATAAAACAAATACCCTCTGCCACGTCCTGACCAAACTACAATACCAATTAACCCTTATACTGGCCAGGACGTGACACTTGCTGAGTGGCCTTTCAGGTTATGTCGATATAGGACTCGTTTTACTGTGGATATAGATACTTTTGTACCCGTTTCCTCCAGCACCTTCACAAGGTCCTTTGCTGTTGTTCTGGAATTGATTTGCACTTTTCGCACCAAAGTACGTTCCTTTCTAGGAGACAGAACACATCTCCTTCCTGAGCGGAATGATGGCTGCGTGGTCCCATTGTGTTTATACTTGTGTAGTATTGTTTGTACAGATGAACGTGGTACCTTCAGGCGTTTGGAAATTGCTCCCAAGTTTGAACCAGACTTGTGGAGGTCTACAATTGTTTTCTGAGGTCTTGGCTGATTTCTTTTGATTTTCCCATGATGTCAAGCAAAGAGGCACTGAGTTTGAAGGTAGGCCTTGAAATACATCCACAGGTACACCTCCAATTAACTCAAATTATGTCAATTAGCCTATCAGAACCTTCTAAAGCTATGACATAATTTTCTGGAATTTTCCAAGCTGTTTAAAGGCACAGTGAACTTAGTGAATGTAAAATTCTGACCCACTGGAATTGTGATACAGTGAATTATAAGTGAAATAATCTGTAAACAATTGTTGGAAAAATTACTTGTGTCATGCACAAAGTAGATGTCCTAACCGACTTGCCAAAACTATAGATTGTTAACAAGAAAATTACAGTGGTTGTAAAACTTGTTTTAATGACTCCAACCTAGGTGTATGTAAACTTCCATCTTCAACTGTATATAATCTTCCTATACCTACAGTATATGCACTGGGCCTTGTGATGTCCATAGATGAGAAAAGCAGAGGTTGGGGTCACAAAAATAAGTCCCCCAAAGGAGCAGTTAGATTTATCACATCTTGTATCACAGACCTTATCTATCTTAACAGCTGTGGATGGATCCAGCTGGCATCTGTGTGAATGTTACAGACCAAAAAGGGACTATCCCCTCGACTTGACTGAGGAGGAGGAATGGAGGATGAACATATCGATATAGCAGATAAAGCCGGTTTGATCCAGATTTTCCAGACCACCACCACACCAAGGCTGGGCTCCCACCCAATCAGCCAGGCCAGGCTGTGACTAACTCTAAGCAGCCCAGGGAAGGAGGTTGAAGCAGAGAGAAAATCAATCCTAACTACCTGGAATCAATAGCAATAATGGAGACGCTCTTGTTTGGCCCTGACCTCAAGCAGACAAATGACGGAAGACGTGGGGAATCCATCCTGCTGGCTGGAGGCGTGGCAAAAGGAGCCAAGGACAGCAAAGTAAATGTAATTCAATCAAGTTGACGAGCGCCTGTTTATGAGCTGATTCATGACTCAAGATCCATTTTGTCAAATTATTTGTCCAGTGATGAATAATGCATTTCAAAATTAAATGTTACCCTTTTGTCTTGATTGACACTTGAACCCCTCTAGTAACCATAACTGCAAATTTGCGTCATACGTTCTTTGTTGAATTAATCCTTTAACTGGATATGGACGCGACCACTAACACAGACTTTGTGCTGTCAGTCAGTGGGCCAATAATTGACTGTGTGACTGCACTGTTTATTTATGAAATAATGTCTGATGTTTGTCTGACTACAGCTAACTTAGACATGCTCCTTAAAGCTGACCTTGCCCATCTGGTTTAATAAGCACTAGTTTAGCTTTCATATGGTATCTCATCAACAGCATATGACACAGTTAATCAGGAATAATACACATCTCCTAATGACATAACCCTAGGGATGGTGGGCTTTCCCAATGTATCGCTTATGCTCAACATCAATGGGGATTATTGCTAGTGCTTGAAAGTGTGATAAAATAACAGAAAGGGAGGAAAAATAAAAAAGTGAGTTCTGTTTGAAGAAGGAAGCTTAGCACAGTGGGGAAATGGGCCCCAGCAGAGTGTCATTTCCCCTTAGAATGGAGAGCAATTAGTCAACGCACATTAATGACTCCGACAAGTCCCGCGTGGCTGCCTGCCGCATCGCAGCTGATCACATCTTTATTTGGTTTAATATCACAATGCTGAGGGGAGTCAGCACAATATCACAGAGGAAGAGAGCGAAAGAGGAGGCAGAGGATAGGAGAGAGGGGCAGATTAAGCTAATAAAGGTGGAGAAAAGGAAGAGATGATGGGGAAATGATGAAAACCAACAACACGTAGCTTTACTAAAACGTGCCTTCATCAGAACTGTGAATTTGTTACATGACAGATGAATTAGATTTCCAGTTCGGCAGAGGTATTATCTTTCTCCAGCAGTCTCTCTCTCCCTCCCTCCGGATCCCAGTCAACATACTTAATCCCATATCTTTCCATTGACTCATGCTGCTAGCATGAATGTGGTTCTTATCTGACCAACACTACATTACACCATCCCACTGTTTCTCTTTCTGTTTTGCATCAGAAGCATGATTGGCTGGAACCCGTGACATTTGACAAAGGAAGCAATTAGGCAAAGACAGTTAAATGTAGCCATGTCTCAATTATTAAACCGCTTTGCCACAATGAAAGAAAGTACAGATATTAGAGTTGTTATATGGGATTCATGAAATGGGATCAACGTCTTGAATATGTGACACACTATCTTTGTGAAAGACTGTTAATATTGGACGTCTGCCATGAACGTCATTTGTGCAGATCTGTACGTAATTATTTTCCGTGTCACCATTTGATCAGCAAACCACCAAAAGCTGTGGTGAGGGTGAAAAGCTTCAAGTTCCTCAGCGTGCACATCACTGAAGACCTGAAATGGTTCATCCACACAGACAGTGTGGTGAAGAAGGCGCAATAGCGCCTCTTCAACCTCAGGAGTTGCACTGTCCGCAACCGCAGGGCTCTCCAGTTGGTGGTGCAGTCAGCCCAATGCATCACCGGGGGCACACTGCCTGCGCTCCAGGCACCCGGTGTCAAAGGGAGGCCAAGAATATCATCAAGGACCTCAGCCACCCGAGCCACGGCCTGTTCACCCCACTACCATCTAGAAGACGGAGACAGTACAGGTGCATCAAAGCTGGGACCGAAAGACTGAAAAATTGCTTATATCTCCAGGCCATCAGACTGTTAAATAGTCACCTCTTGCCGACCTCCGTCCAGTCACTGTTAGCAGCCGGCTACCACCTGGTACTCTACCCTGCACGTTAGAGACTGCTGCCCTATATGTACATACAGTAGTCATTGAACACTGGTCACTTGAATTATATTTACATACTGTTTTACCCACTTCATATGTACACTGAGTATACAAAACATTAGGAACCTGCTCTTTGCATGACAGACTGTACAGGTGAATCCAGGTGAAAGCTATGATCCCTTATTGATGTAAATCCACTTCAGTGTAGATGAAGGGGAGGAGACAGGTTAAAGAAAGATTTTTAAGACTTGATACAATTGAAACATTGATTGTGTAAGTGCGCCATTCAGAGGGTGAATGGGCAAGACAAAATATTTAAGTGCCTTTGAACGGGGTATGTTCGTAGGTGCAAGGCACACTGGTTTGTGTCAAGGACTGCACCGCTGCTGGGTTTTTCACGTTCAACAGTTTCCCGTGTGTATCAAGAATGGTTCACCCCCCAAAGGACATCCAGCCAACTTGACACAACTGTGGGAAGCATTGGAGTCAATATGGGCCATCATCCTTGTGGAACGCTTTCGACACATTGTAGATAGAGTCCATGCCCTGCCCTGATGAATTGAGGCTGTTCTGAGGGCAAAAGGGGGTGCAACTCTATATTAGGAAGGTGCTCCCAATTATTTTGTATACACAGTGTATGTACTGTATTCTAGTCAAGGCTCATCCTATATAACTACTGCTGTACACCTATTTTCTATTCATATACTGTCCATACACACCATTATATACATATACTGTACAGTGCCTTCAGAAAGTATTCACAGCCCTTGACTTTTTCCACATTTTGTTGTGTTACAGCCTAAATTTAAAATTGATTAAATTGAGAGTTTTTGTCACTGGACTACACACAATACCCCATAATGTCAAAGTACAATTGTGTTTTTTTACAAAGTAACTAACAATGAAAAGCTGAAATGTATTGAGTCTAAGTATTCAACCCCTTTGTTATGGCAAGCTTAAAACAGATCAGGAGAAAAAATATAATAATAGGTTGCATGGACTCACTCTGTGAAATAATAGTGTTTAGCATGATTGTTGAATGAATACCTCAGCTCTGTACCCCACACATACAATTATCTGTAAGCTCCCTCAGTCGAGCAGTGAATTTCAAACACAGATTTAACCACAAAGACCAGTGAATCTAATGCCTCGCAAATGCCTCGCAAAGAAGGGCACCTATTGGTAGATGGGTAAAAATTAAAAAAGCAGACATTGAATATCCATTTGACCATGGTGAAGTTATTATTTACACTTTGGATGGAGTATCAATACACCCAGTCAACAACAAAGATGCATGCGTCCTTCCTTACTCAGTTGCCAGAGAGGAAGGAAACCGCTCAGAGATTTCACCATGAGCTCAATGGTGACTTTAAAGCAGGTACAGAATTTAATGGCTGTGATAGGAGAAAACTGAGGATGATCAACAACATTGTAGTTACTCCACAATACTACATTGACAGAGTGAAAAGAAGTAAGCCTGTACAGAATAAAAAATATCCCAAAACAAGCTTCTTGTTTGCAACAAGTAACACTTAAAAAGATGTGGCAAAGCAATAATTGTTTTGCCCTGAATACAAGGTATTATGTTTGGGGCCAATCCAATAAAACACATTACTGAGTACCACTCTCCATATTTTCAAGCATGGTGTTGACTGCTTCATGTTATGGGAATGCTTGTAATTGTTGAAGACTGGGGAGTTTATCAGAATAAAAAAGAAATGGAATGGAGCTAAGCACAGGCAAAATCCTAGTTCAGTCTGCTTTCCACCAGACACTGGGAGATGAATCCACCTTTCAGCAGGACAATAACCTAAAACACAAGGCCAAATCTACACTGGAGTTCCTTACCAAGAAGACAGTGAATGTTCCTGAGTGGCCGAGTTACAGTTTTGACTTAAATCTATGGTAAGACCTGAAAGTGGTTGTGTAGCAATGATCTACAACCAATTTGACAGAGTTTGAAGAATTTCAAAAAATAATGGGAAAATGTTGCATAATCCAGGTGTGGAAAGCTCTTAGAGACTTACCCACAAAGACACATAGCTGTAATTGCTGCCAAAGGAGCTTCTACAAAGTCTTGACACAGGGGTGTAAATACTTATGTAGATTAGATATTTCTCCATTTCGTTTCAATAAATTTGCTACAAAATAAATAAACATGTTTTCACTTTGTCATTATAGGGTATTGTGTGTAGATGGGTGAGAAAATATATATTTAATCAATTTTGAATTCAGGCTGCAACACAACAAAATGTGGAATAAGTCAAGGGGTATGAATACTTTCTGAACTGTGTATATATATTTATGTATATATATTATATATTCCGGACTGACATTGCTTATTCTGATATTTCTTAATTTTTGTGTGTATTGTTTTGTATTGTTAAGTATTACTGCACTGTTGGAGCTAGAAACATAAGCATTTCACTGCACCTGCAATAACATCTGCAAAATAGGTGTATGCGACCAGTAAAGTTTGATTTGATTGATTTAGCTAAGCAATATTTGTGGTGTTACAGAAGCGGTACAGTATGAGGTTTATTGAATAAACAGCTTTTTTAGTTTGTTCTCCTCTCATTCAGTCGCCCAGGCCACCTCTGTTCTGGACTCCTTGCCGAGGAGTTCAAAGAGAGGTCCCTACAGCTGTGGGTCTCCAGAGAGGTCAGAGGGGGCTGGGGAAACCTGTGGGGGGGGGGGGGGGGGGGGGGGGGGGTCACATGGCCCACCACCTGATCAGAGTTACTCAATCTCCACTCATGTCTTGATTTCCCAATGTTCTACCCGGACTCAAAAATCTTTTCATCAGACGTGCTGCTTTAATTTGACCCATTGAGACATACAGCCAAATCTACCCTCTCACTCCGCCAATAACGTTTGATGCTCATTGGTGTTTTGAGGATGTTTAAAGTTGTAGTCCGTGCTAATGTGTGATCTGAGGGATTTATTTATGGCAATGCAGTGCAGCCTGATGTTTTAAAAGCTGCTAGTGTCTGAAGGGGTGATGCAGTATGGAATTGAGGTGACTGCTTGGAATGCTGGGCGGTAAATGTATTGCTCCTTCCATGAGGTCCTGAGTGCTCCGTTTAACTGGGAAAACCTCGGGGAGAAAGCTCACACATAAACCAGATTTCTCAGAGGAATGGCTTAATGTAAAGAAGAATCATAAAGTTGGAAAATTCCCCTTGTAATTTTTTGGGTCCAAAGTAATAGCTTTTACATTTTTGAGTGCTTAGATTTGCCCTGGCATGTTTCAAATAGTAAGGACTGGGTTGAAAAGTTAAAGTTGAAATGTATATTTATTTAAACTTTTAAAGGCACTGTGATGCTGTCTGGTTATAGTCAAGGATCTTCTGTCCCCTTTAGGAAAAACATACCCTCTCAATACAATAATGCCATATGAACAACCTTGGAAAAGCTTTTTTTATTAGTGCAAGGGGTAAGAAAGAAAGAAATCTAATGTTTATGTAATATTTATGTTATATTAGACTCTTACAAATTTGGTGAAAATCTTCAATTTTTTACGACTGCCCGGTCCCGCTTTAATTAAGTGACATGCAGCTTATAAAGGCTTCATAAAGACTTGATAAAGCTTTTATAAACACTACATAAATGTGTTACAAATCATCTACAACCGTATATCATGCTTTATAGAGGGCTCATAAATGTGGCATAACTGTGTGACATAACCATCAATGTTTTCTTGGTTAAGTTTTCCAGGTTTCAGGTTTCCCCATTTTGTTAAATATTCTTTAAAAGAAAAACAACAGGTTTTGGATTGGATTTTCTGTGTTCACAACAGTGTTTAAGCCACATTAGGGAATGACTTTTGAGGTCTGTGAAAAATCTAAGAAACTTTAATGTTTGAATGTAGTTGCCCTTCAGTATTGTTTGGTTAACAGGTTTTCTATAGTGCAGTAAACGCACGTGATGTGATTCAGCCGCCAATGGAATGGGGGGAGTAACAGGCCAGCAACACTCCATATTATTCAGAGCCCCATGAAATGATACCATATACTGTATACATTCTACAAACCCTACTGAGTATTCCATACAATACTTTTACTACGGCACCCAGAATAGTTCTTGCTCTAAGCCAATATGTTTTCCATCAGTGGAGGCTGCTGAAGGGAGGACAGCTCATAATAATGGCTGGAACGGAGCAAATGGAATGGCATCAAACCATGGAAACCATGTGTTTGATGTATTTGATACCATTCCACTGATTCCACTCCACTATCACTTCCATTATCACAAGCCTATCCTCCCCAGTTAAGGTGTCACCAACCTCATGTGTATTCCATATAAAATTATTTGTGTTATGGGCATTCATTTTAAAACCTACATTTAATGCTAATGTCACTTAAATATGAACAAATATGAATCATTGTTAATGTTTAGACAATTATTTTGCATATATCATGAATGGTTATTGACACTTTTCTACTATTACGTGGGGGACTTTTATTTTGTTGAAAAAATGTGACCCGGAATACTTTCTTAGTGTTGCTGACGAGAAGCTGATCCTGTGATGAGTTCGTAAATCAAATGCCCACTTGTGCTGCCACTGGACAGCAAAAAAACAAGTAAGTTAACCTTTTATTTATTGTATTTTAAATTAGTTTGTAATAAAGTGTTGAGTTAGATTACATACTGTAGCTACCTCAATTGTTATTTCAAATCATTTCGGTGACTTCACAGCAATTTCTAGCTAGCAGGCTCAGCTGAATACAAATCCCCCTAGATACAGCCACGTCTCATAGTCACTGCATGAGATTTGTAAATGCAAGAGGAATATAATAATACGAATTGAATGGAGTTTCCCCATCTTCCGATTTAGAGTTTCTGGCGTAGCACAGAAATGTCCTTATCCAGATGGTGTGAATATGACGAAGGCATTTCCTAACAGGCTTGCTAACTTTCTTTGTTGTTACTTTTACTTTTAAGGTTTGAACCAACATGCGGTACCTCCAGCAGCAAGAGAGGCAAGAACCATTAGTCCACCAGGTCAGGGACAAGCTACTCTATTCACAGCCCTGTGTAATGTAACTGCATTGCTGGACTTTTTGAAACTCATTGTATTTGTATTGTTTTAAAAATGTAAGGAAATGTATGGTTTAAACATGTCTTTTAATGTTTATTTGAGCTGTTACTGATAATTCCCTGTGTTCATTTGTGTTTACATCATTAAGCCTTTATCTTATGAATAACCAAATGGGTCTGACTTTATAGTAAGTACAGCGTCCTATGATGTAAGGTCTTTGTGTATGTGTTATCAATGACCGAAGGTCTCTCACTTCAAACTAAGTAGTACAGGTGTCACGATTGTCGTATGATGAAGACCAAAGCGCAGCGTGTGTATCGTTCCACATTTTATTTAAACTGTGAAACTATGCAAGACATACAAAACAACAAACCGTGACGAACAGGTTCAACATACACTTACTCAAAATAATCTCCCACAACTCCTAGTGGGAGAAACAACAACTTAAATATGATCCCCAATTAGAGACAACGATGACCAGCTGCCTCTAATTGGAGATCATCCCCCAAAAAAACAACATAGAAATACAACAACTAGAATCCCACATAGAAATACATAAACTAGACAAAACCCCAACATAGAAAAAATAAACTAGAACCAACATAGACATAAATAAACTAGACAAAACCCTCTGTCACGCCCTGACCTACTCTACCATAGAAAAATAAAAGCTTTCTATGGTCAGGACGTGACAGTACCCCCCCCCCCCCCCCCCCCCCCCCCAAAGGTGCAGACTCCGAACACACAACCCCAAACAACAACAACAAAAAAACAGGGAGGGTTAGGGTGGGTGTCTAATGTCGGTGCAGGACGAAGAAACTTCACATCCCACGGATCCTCCTGCATTGGAGGCAGTTCTGGTGTGGGACGAAGAATCCTCACATCCTGCTTATCCGCCAGCATAGGAGGCGGCTCCGGTTCGGGGCGTAGCCCCCGCTCCACTAGCTGATCCCTCCGCTTTCGTGTCACCGGACCGTGGATCATCGCCGGAGGCTCTGGACTGCAGACCGCCGGAGACCCCGGACTGCAAACCGCCGCCGGAGATTCCGGACTGCAGACCGCCGCCGGAGACTCCGGACTGCAGGCCGCCGCCGGAGACTCCGGACTGCAGGCCGCCGCCGGAGACTCCGGACTGCAGGCCGCCGCCGGAGGTTCCGGACTGCAGGCCGCCTCAGGAGGTTCCGGACTGCAGGCCGTCTCAGGAGGTTCCGGACTGGGGACCGTCGCTGCAGGCTCCGTGCCGTGGATCATCACTGCAGGCTTCAGCGGGGGAGTGGGTAAATGTGTCAAAGACCTGATTGGGCGCAGCACCCCACAATATGGCTTGTTTTTGTGTGCGTGTTTGTGTACTGAGAAACATGTAACTTGGTTCCAGAAGAAAGACATTTTCTATTTCTTTAGGTTGGGGGCTTTCATCAAGGTAAGTGTTTCTTGGTGTAACGTCGTCCATCAAGCTATTGCACACATAGCACATACAGTGGGGCAAAAAAGTATTTAGTCAGCCACCAATTGTGCAAGTTCTCCCACTTAAAAAGATGAGAGAGGCCTGTAATTTTCATCATAGGTACACGTCAACTATGACAGACAAAATGAGAAGAAAAAAATCCAGATAATCACATTGTAGGATTTTTAATGAATTTATTTGCAAATTATGGTGGAAAATAAGTATTTGGTCACCTACAAACAAGCAAGATTTCTGGCTCTCACAGACCTGTAACATCTTCTTTAAGAGGCTCCTCTGTCCTCCACTCGTTACCTGTATTAATGGCACCTGTTTGAACTTGTTATCAGTATAAAAGACACCTGTCCACAACCTCAAACAGTCACACTCCAAACTCCACTATGGCCAAGACCAAAGAGCTGTCAAAGGACACAAGAAACAAAATTGTAGACCTGCACCAGGCTGGGAAGACTGAATCTGCAATAGGTAAGCAGCTTGGTTTGAAGAAATCAACTTTGGGAGCAATTATTAGGAAATGGAAGACATACAAGACCACTGATAATCTACCTGGATCTGGGGCTCCACGCAAGATCTCACCTCGTGGGGTCAAAATGATCACAAGAACGGTGAGCAAAAATCCCAGAACCACACGGGGGGACCTAGTGAATGACCTGGAGAGAGCTGGGACCAAAGTAACAAAGCCTACCATCAGTAACACACTACGCCGCCAGGGACTCTAATCCTGCAGTGCCAGACGTGTCCCCCTGCTTAAGCCAGTACATGTCCAGGCCCGTCTGAAGTTTGCTAGAGAGCATTTGGATGATCCAGAAGAGGATTGGGAGAATGTCATATGGTCAGATGAAACCAAAATATAACTTTTTGGTAAAAACTCAACTCGTCGTGTTTGGAGGACAAAGAATGCTGAGTTGCATCCAAAGAACACCATACCTACTGTGAAGCATGGGGGTGGAAACATCATGCTTTGGGGCTGTTTTTCTGCAAAGGGCCCAGGACGACTGATCCGTGTAAAGGAAAGAATGAATGGGGCCATGTATCATGAGATTTTGAGTGAAAACCTCCTTCCAACAGCAAGGGCATTGAAGATGAAACGTGGCTGGGTCTTTCAGCATGACAATGATCCCAAACACACCGCCCGGGCAACGAAGGAGTGGCTTCGTAAGAAGCATTTCAAGATCCTGGAGTGGCCTAGCCAGTCTCCAGATCTCAACCCCATAGAAAATCTTTGGAGGGAGTTGAAAGTCCGTGTTGCCCAGCGACAGCCCCAAAACATCACTGCTCTAGAGGAGATCTGCATGGAGGAATGGGCCGAAAAACCAGCAACAGTGTGTGAAATCCTTGTGAAGACTTACAGAAAACGTTTGACCTGTGTCATTGCCAACAAAGTGTATATAACAAAGTATTGAGATAAACTTTTGTTATTCACCAAATACTTATTTTCCACCATAATTTGCAAATAAATTCATTAAAAATCCTACAATGTGATTTTCTGGATTTTTTTCTTCTCATTTTGTCTGTCATAGTTGAAGTGTACCTATGATAAAACTTACAGGCCTCTCTCATCTTTTTAAGTGGGAGAACTTGCACAATTGGTGGCTGACTAAATACTTTTTTGCCCCACTGTATAAGCCTGGGATATCAACCATTCAGAGTTGGCCTTAGTGAGAGTGTCCATAGAAATCTATAGGAGTGATCTTACTGAGTTAAGCACTTGTTTTAAACACAGTAAATTATTCATAATAATGGCTAAACCCTTCCCATTTCCACAATTTATCTTCTTAAAATTTGATTTTAAACCTAACCCTAACTAATGACAGCCAAGTTTGATGCGTTGGTCGACCTGACTTTCCATGCATTTGGGCAGAAGTGTCTGGGAACGAGATTAGGTGTAATGTGACTAACATGACATCTCTTTAGAGCGTATGCCATCCTTCAGCACAACATGTCACCCTTTATAAAACACATGTTTATTTCATATTCGACATAGTGGGTTATGTCACACTTGACATTGGTGATTATGTCACACAGTTCTGCCACATTTATGAACCCTTTATATAGCATGACATTCGGTTATAGATACTTTGTAGGAATTTATTTAGTGCTTATAAAGGCTTATAAAGGCCTTATAAAGGCCTTTATTAACTGAACAGCATTTAAAGTGGGACGACTCCCCGTTACTTGCATAGCGTCTTTACTAATACATTTCTTTGGGCTTTAGTCCAAGGACAAGCTCCAGTGCCTGCTTTGAAAGGATTTGATACAGTAGATAGCCTCATCCCTGACAAACTGTTCCAAAACATTGCTTAAAATATTTTAATTCTAACTTTCATCTCATTGCATATACAATATTTACCCTGTTTAGCATCAAAATGAAATAAGGTTAGTCTGATACTTAAGCTTTCTTTTCTTTTAGGTATTTATTGTGCTCTGGTCCATAAATGATCAGTCCGTAGATCTGTAGATAAGATAGAAAGGTAGTACATGTGTATTTGACTTCTCAATCACCCTGCCTATTCTTGTCTCCCCTAGTTAGTGTTCCAGTAACATGACACGTATAAATATTTGTCCAACATAACTGCACTCCTATCCAGTTGATACTGTCTCTGTAACCCTACCACAATCCCCCCTGATCCCGGCTAGGTAACTTTACCCAAACCTGCTTGGTCATTATTGATGGCCTAGTAAGTGTTACAGTTACAAACCTATTACTCTACCATTAAACTTTGATGAGCTGCTCTACAAATACACATTGATGCTTATCAGCTTTCCTCCATTACTCTCCTTTTACTTTCACCATACTACGGGTAGTAGGCTTTTTGGTTTCCTTGTTTAATAAGTGGTAGGTGAGAATGACAGCTGACAGTCTTTGGCTGTACCAGGGGAAATGTCTGACAGTTCAAGAGGTAAAGAAGGCAGAGGTAAGTGACGTGTCCCCTCCATGACTGGGAAATCTGGTGACCCGGTAAAGTGATATCGCACCACTAAAGTGGAGAAAGAGAAAAACTGGAGGGAAAGAGGGGGAGGGAGTGAGTAGAGTTGCCACCTCCACATGTGGTTTTACCAGAAATGTTGCTTCTGTAGGTCAATCGAAGATGTTAATAACGCCCCTTGTGTTTCCCATAAACACATACAGTTTCCACAGAGAAGCCTGTAAGACGTGCCAGCAAGATTGTGTGTGTGTGTGTGTCAAGAACTGCAACATGGCTGGGTTTTTCACACTCAACAGTGTCCCGTGTTTATCAAGAATGGTCTACTATCCAAAGGACAGCCAGCCAATGTGACACAACTTTGGGAAGCATTGGATTGAGTCATTTTTTTTTTGGTCAACATTTTTTTGGTGAACGATCTACACAAAATACTCTGTAATGTCAAAGTGTAATAAAAATTCTAACATTTGTAAAAAAATAAAAATATGACAAATAAAACACTTGAGTAGATAAGTATTCAACCCCTTATGAGTCTTTCTGGGTAATTCTCTAAGAGCTTTCTACACCTGGATTGTATAACCTTTGCACATTATTATTTTCAAAATTCTTCAAACTCTGTCAAATTGGTTGTAGATCATTGCTACACAACCATTTTCAGGTCTTGACATAGATTTTCAAGCAAATTTAACTCGGCCACTCAGGAATATTCATTGTCTTCTTGGTAAGTAATCCAGTGTAGATTTGGCCTTGTGTTTTATGTTATTGTCCTGCTGAAAAGTGAATTCATCTCCCAGTGTCATAGGCGTCGTAAGGATTGGACCAAGGCGCAGCGGGTAAAGTGCTCATCTTCTTAATTTATTAAAGAAAACACTTAAACAAAATAAACAGACGACTAAAAACAGTTCCATAAGGCTCACAGGCTATACAGAAAATAACCACCCACAAAACACAAGTGAAAACAAACCCAACTAAATATGGCCTCCAATTAGAGAAAATGACAACCAGCTGCCTCTAATTGGAGGTCATTGCCAAAAACCCAACATAGAAATAGAAAACTAGATATACACATAGAAAATATAGAACATAAACCAAAAACACAGTTGGTAGAGCATGGTGTTTGCAACGCCAGGGTTGTGGGTTCGATTCCCACGGGGGACCAGTACGGAAGAAAAAAAAATGTATGAAATGTATGCAATGTAAGTCGCTCTGGATAAGAGCGTCTGCTAAATGACTAAAATGTCAAATGTAAAATATAAATGTAAAACAAACACCCCCTGCCACGCCCTGACCAAACTACAATAACAAATAACCCCTTTTACTGGTCAGGACGTGACACCCAGTGTCTGAACAAGGTTTTCCTCTGTGCTTACCTACCCAGTCCTTATTAACGATTAAAGCATAACCATAACATGATGCAGCCACCACTATGCTTGAAAATATGGAGGTAGTCATTAAAAAATGATGTTAAACACTATTATTGCACACAGAGTGAGTTACTCCTGAACTTGTTTAGCATTGCCATAACAAACGGGTTGAATTTTTATGTATTTTATTTCACCTTTATTTAACCAGGTAGGCTAGTTGAGAACAAGTTCTCATTTGCAACTGCGACCTGGCCAAGATAAAGCAAAGCAGTGCGACACATACAACAACACAGAGTTACACATGGAATAAACAAAAATACAATCAATAATACAGTAGAAATATCTATATACAGCATGTGCAAATGAGGTAGGATAAGAGAGATAAGGCAATAAATAGACCATTGTGGCGAAGTAATTACAATATAGCAATTGAACACTGGAATGGTAGGATGTACAGAAGATGAATGTGCAAGTAGAGATACTGGGGTGCAAAGGAGCAAGATAAATAAATACAGTATGGGGATAAGGTAGATTGGATGGGCTAATTTACAGATGAGCTATGTACAGGTGGAGTGATCTGTGAGCTGCTCTGACAGCTGGTGCTTAAAGCTAGTGAGGGAGGTAAGAGTCTCCAGCTTTAGTGATTTTTGCAGTTCGTTCCAGTCATTGGCAGCAGAGAACTGGAAGGAAAAGGAAGAATTGGCTTTGGGGGTGACCAGTGAGATATACCTGCTGGAGCGCGTGCTACGGTTGGGTGCTGCTATGGTGACCAGTGACCTGAGATAAGGCGGGGCTTTACCTAGCAGAGACTTGTAGATGACCTGGAGCCAGTGGGTTTGGCGATGAGTATGAAGCAAGGGACAGCCAAGGAGAGCATACAGGTCGCAGTGGTGGGTAGTATATGGGGCTTTGGTGACAAAACGGATGGTACTGTGATAGACTGCATCCAATTTGTTGAGTAGAGTGTTGGAGGCTATTTTGTAAATTACATCGCCAAAGTCGAGGATCGGTAGGATGGTCAGTTTTACGAGGGTATGTTTGGCAGCATGAGTGAAGGATGCTTTGTTGTGAAATAGGAAGCCTATTCTAGATTTAATTTTGGATTGGAGATGCTTAATGTGAGTCTGGAAGGAGAGTTTACAGTCTAACCAGACACCTAGGTATTTGTAGTTGTCCACATATTCTAAGTCAGAACCGTCCAGAGTAGTGATGCTGGACGGGCAGGCAGGTGCGGGCAACGATCGGTTGAAGAGCATACATTTAGCATGCACTTTACTTACTTTAGAATACTTATTGACTCAAGACTTTTCAGCTTTTCATTTTGAATGAATTGGTAAAAAATGGAAAAAAATTATTCCACTTTGACATTATGGGTTACTGTGTTTAGGCCAGTGAAAAAAACAACAACATTTAACTAGGTAAGTCAGTTAAGAACAAATTCTTATTTACAATGACAGCCTACCAGAAGGCCTCCTGCGGGGCTAAAATACAAATATAGGACAAAAACACACATCACAACAAGAGAGAACACAACACTACATAAAGAGAGACCTAAGATAACAACATAGCATTGCAGCAACACATGACAACACAACATGGTAGCAACACAACATGACAAAATGGTAGCAACACAACATGGCAGCAGGGCAACATGGTAGCAGTACAACACATGGTACAAACATTATTGGACACAGACAACAGCACAAAGGGCATGAAGGTAGAGACAACAATACATCACACAAAGCAGCCACAACTGTCAGTAAGCGTCCATGATTGAGTCGTTCCAGTCTCTAGCTGCAGTGAAATGAAAAGACGAGCGACCCAGGGATGTGTATGCTTTGGGGACCTTTAACAGAATGTGACTGGCAGAACGGGTGTTGTATGTGGAGGATGAGGGCTGCAGTAAATATATCAGATAGGGGGGAGTGAGGCCTAAGAGGGTTTTATAAATAAGCAACAACCAGTGGGTCTTGGGACGGGTATACAGAGATGAAAAGTTTACAGAGGAGTATAGAGTGGTGTGATGTATCCTATAAGGAGCATTGGAGGAAAATCTGATGGCCGAATGGTAAAGAACATCTAGCCGCTCGAGAGCACCTTTTACCTGCCGATCTATAAATTATGTCTCCATAATCTAGCATGGGTAGGATGGTCATCTGAATCAGGGTTAGTTTGGCAGCTGGGGTGAAAGAGGAGCGATTACGATAGAGGAAGTCTCAAATATAAAATATATTTCGATTTGTTTAACAATTTTTTGGTTACTACATGATTCCATATGTGTTATTTCATCCATTTGATGTTATCACTATTTCTATATAATGTACAAAATAGTAAAAATAAAGAAAAACCCTTGAATGACTGGTACTGTATGTCAAAGTGTACAGGAACTTCTGTAGGACCCAGATATTTAGTAGAATCAGGGTGTTGACTGAAGCAGATTGACTTTCTGTTACAGCTCAACTGTCCCTCAAACCCAACACACAAACAAATAAACACACACACAAACACACACACACACACACACACACACACACAAACACTTCTGCCTTATCTGTATGGGGTGGTTGTGTTGAGGGAATACATCAGCAATACTGCAGTTTGTTTCACAACCTATCATATGATAAAGAGGAAGCAGGCATTTCCTTCTCAGGAAGGATGTTTCTGTTGTATGTCCTCTCTGATTAGTGAGAAGAGAGCAGCATTGCTTCCCATGAACTGAGATGCATTGGCAAACTGGCCTATGCCAGTAGACCATTCTTGATTCCACATTGTAGAATAATAGTGACGACATCAAAACTATGAAATAACACATATGGAATCATGTTTTAACCAAAAAAGTGTTAAACAAATCAAAATATATTTGACATTTGAGATTCTTCAAATATTCCAGGTGAAGCTGGTTGAGAGAATGCCAAGAGTGTGCAAAGCTGTCATCAAGGCAAAGGGTGGCTATTTGAAGAATCTCATATATAAAATGCATTTTGATTTGTTTAACACTTGTTTGGTTACTACATGATTCCACATGTGTTATTTCATAGTTTTGATGTCTTCACTATTATTCTACAATGTAGAAAATTGTAAAAATAAAGAAAAACCCTTGAGTAGGTGTTCTAAAACTTTTGACCGGTAGTGTTTAAGGGTGACTTTTTTCTAAAACTGTGCTAGAGAGCATGTAGTCATTGTACAGTATACAGTACTGTAGAAATGTAAACAATGACAGTAGCTAGAATCATCTGTTGTTTCTTTACTGAAATTCATGTAGGTCATTGAGTGGATTGAGCATAACATACAGTATATGATATCTTAGACTCTAGCAGTTGCGGGGGACAGACACTGTCAGGTCAGAGCAAAGGAGGAGAGAACGAAGACTAGACCTCAACTTTCTTTGTTTACTAGTACAGAGATACTTAATTTCTACAAGGACCAGAGTGAAACTTAAGGATTTTAAACTCCCTCAGCCAGACTGTCTGCTTACTGCTGCCTAGCCCTCACTTAACCAAACGCTTAAAGCAGCTATTCCAATTGTGTCTATATTTCCCCCACCTTTCCTCACACTCTACTGCCCTCTTAGTCCCTTTCTGGCTCGTGTGATTGACTCCTCCAATATGGAGTACAACTGCTAAGCTGGATGACAAAGCAGGAGCTCTCGTCTCGCAGTCTGCCTAGTCCTCTGGGGGCTCCAGAGAATGAGATGCATTATCTCCGTGGTCAGGGACAGTGGGGGGAGAAGGGCTGGGAGAGCTTTATGGAGATTTATAGTTCTCCCTCAAGCCCTAATTGCCTCCTCTGCAGTGTGGCTAGCCAGCACCAGGCCTCATAATGGCTCCAGCAGGTGGGCTGCCTGCCTGGCTCGTTGTTTACCAAGGCTTGTTATGGAGATAAATGGTGTCAGTGACCGACCAACCGGCTGACCGACCAGGCTGGAGCTTCTGTGCTGGCCACAGAGATAGATAGTACATCAATTTGGCCTTTAGACAAAAAGCAGTGTTAGAGAAGTCTCCGTGTCTTCGGTGTCAGATATGATCCCATTAATACCGAGCTTTGACCTTAAAGAAATAATCTTGCAGTGGAGGCTCCTCAGAGGAGGAAGGGGGGACCATCCTCCTCAGTAAATAAAACATTTTAAAAAATGGAAAAATTAAAAAAGTTATCCTTTTTAGATAAAACTGTACTAAATATATTCACATCAGCAGATAATTGATTAAATGAATTGCCAGTGTAATTGCTAAACTGCTTTCTGACTGTACACTGTACTGAATGATTGTAGCGGGTTTACTAATGTGTTAGTTCTAGTACTTCTAGTTGACTATGACGTGAAAACGATGTAGCCTGTTTGTAGCAGTTAGCAGTCATGATATGAAGGTTAGGCTTGGAAAGTTTTTTTTGTCTGGTAACAGACAGCTGATGTGTTGTGCACTGAAGTCCACAAGTGAAGGGAAAAGGTGAGAGGAGGAGAGCACATAGATAGTTGCGAGAAGGAATTCTATTAACAACAAGCAAAGTGATCATGCTGTTTTTATGTGGCTGCTGCGAAAGTGAACCGTTTGTGTGTAATAATTGGTGTATTCATTCCGCCGATTCTGTTGAAAAACGTTTCTTAAAAGGAAGCAAACAGAACGGAACGGGGATAAACGTACCTGAATTTGTCCAATAGAAACTCTCATTAGCAACTGATGGACTAATGATTACACCTTAGATCAGCTAGATAGAGTTGAAGTCGGAAGTTTACATACACCTTAGCCAAATACATTTAAACTCAGTTTTTCACAATTCCTGACATTTGTACCTAGTAAGAATTCCCTGTCTTAGGTAATTTTACATTATTTTAAGAATGTGAAATGTCAGAATAATAGTAGAGAAAATTATTTATTTCAGATTTTACTTCTTTCATCACATTCCCAGTGGGTCAGAAGTTTACATACACTCAATTAGTATTTGGTAGCATTGCCTTTAAATTCTTTAACTTGGGTCAAACGTTTGGGGTAGCCTTCCACAAGCTTCCCACAATAAGTTGGGTGTATTTTGGCCCATTCCTCCTGACAGAGATGGTGTAACTGAGTCAGGTTTGTAGGCCTCCTTGCTCGGACACGCTTTTTCAGTTCTGCCCACAAATGTTCTATAGGATTGAGGTCAGCTTTGTGATGGCCACTCCAATACCTTGACTTTGTTGTTCATAAGCCATTTTGCCACAACTTTGGAAGTATGCTTGGGGTCATTGTCCATTTGGAAGACCCATTTGCGACCAAGCTTTAACTTCCTGACTGATGTCTTGAGATGTTGCTTCAATATATCCACATCATTTTCCTGCCTCATGGTGCCATCTATTTTGTGAAGTGCACCAGTCCCTCCTGCAGCAAGTACCCCCACAACATGATGCTGCCACCCCTGTGCTTCATGGTTAGGATGGTGTTCTTCGGCTTGCAAGCCTCCCCCTTCTTCCTCCAAACATAATGATGGTCATTATGCCCAAACAGTTCTATTTTTCAATTAGCCTATCAGAACCTTCTAAAGCCATGACATAATTTTCTGGAATTTTCCAAGCTTTTTAAAGGCACAGTCAACTTAGTGTATGTAAACTTCTGACCCACTGGAATTGTGATACAGTGAATTATCAGTGAAATAATCTGTCTGTAAACAATTGTTGGAAAAATAACTTGTGTCATGCACAAAGTAGATGTCCTAACCGACTTTCCAAAACTATAGTTTGTTAACAAGAAATTTGTGGAGTGGTTGAAAAACGAGTTTTGATGACTCCAACCTAGGTGTATGTAAACCTCCGACTTCAACTGGCAAGAGTGTGCAAGACGGTATTGAATGTGTCACTGTTTGTCACCTTGATTACAAAAAATTCTCATGCTCATAAAAACATAATCCTCCCTCATCTTAAATGGCACCGACGATCACTGGAATCTTGGTAGGGATTATGTTTAAATTGTGATTTGAAAATATGTTGACATGGTCTGACGTGAATCTGTAAAAATATGCTCTATAACCATATAGTGCCTTCAGAAAGTAGTGAGAAAGTGAAAACATGTTTTTAGAACTTTTTGCACATTTATTTAAAATTAAATACAGAAATATCTTAGTTACATAAGTTTTCACACCCCTGAGTCAATACTTAGTAGAAACACATTTGGATTTGGCAATGATTACAACTGTGAGTCTTTCAAGCTCTGTCAAACTGTTTTAAGATAGATTTAAGTCAAAACTGTAACTCGGACACTCAGGAACATTCACTGTCTTCTTGATAAGTAACTCCAGTGTAGATTTGGCCTTGTGTTTTAGGTTATTGTCCTGCTGAAAAGCAGACTGAACCAGGTTTTTCCTCTAGGATTCCTGTGCTTAGCTCCATTCCGTTTCCTGATAAACTCCCCAGTCCTTAATGATGACAAGCATACCCATAACGTGATGCAGCCACCACTATGCTTGAAAATATCTAGAGTGGTATTCAGTGATGTGTTGTATTGGATTTGCCACAAACATAACACTTTCTATTCAGGACATGAAGTAAATTTCTTTGCCACAGACTGAGTCCATGTAACTAATTGTATTTATTGTTAAGCTATTTGTAACTACTGAACTTATTTAGGCTTGCCATTACAAAGGGGTTGAATACTTATTGACTTATTTTACATAATGGCGTATTGTTTTTATGCCAGTGACAAAAAAAAATGCTCAATTTATTCAATTTTATATTCAGGCTGTAACACAAATTTGGAAAAGGTCAAGGGGTGTGAATACTTTCTGAAGGCACTGTACTTCCTTCTAAATATACCAATTCAAACTTGTTCCCATTTTCTTTTTCTTGTGGAAGTAAAAATGATTCATAAGTCATCCAGGGAATGACATGAAAATGTGGTATTTTTATATTATATTACGTTGTTCCTCTGCGATGACGGAGTGGTGAGAAGGAAGAGGAGGAGAGCCTAAGGCAGGGAAAGTTTGAGAGGTAAAAAACTCAAACTGAATGAGCTTTGTACCTGATAAAGAGTTACTTGCCACTTAACCAAGTAATGGAACAGTTGTCTGCTATATGGCTGAATCACTTGGATTCCATCTTGTTCCAATTTATATTTGGTCGCCCTTCACTCAACATGGGTTTTGTTACATTTATAAGGCAGATAATGTGTTTTCTTAAGAAAAAAAAGTTTGGGAAGGGACAGTTGATCTGACAGGCTCATGTTTATTGCAGGGGAGCATGCCTTCAGTGAGCACCAGTGATGAGCATCAGACAAGGCTGTCAGAGACCTGTAAGTGCACTAATGACTTGGAACAGCCACTTAAGGCATGAATATTGGATATGTACTGTATAGGAGTGCATTTCCGTCTGCCCCATCCTCCATCCTCCCCTCCCTGCAGAACTAGGGCAGGCGTTCCTTGAACTGAGCCGGCCCATGGAGTGGTGGAGTGGAGTGGGACATGTGTTCCTCATGAAGAGGGTGTCAGGGAGGCCCAAGGGAGGTAGAAGTGATGGATGTCATGGAAGGTGTGAGGTGTGATTTAGAGAGACAGAGAAGGAGACGCCTGTTCCTTTGCTCTTTGGTGTCACACTCCAACAGATGATGTGAGAGGATGAGGACTCTACTTTGAGGGATCAGCACTCTAGTCAGGACTCTGCCTGACAGGGGCTCTGACCTCATCAACTGTAGTAAGAGATGATGACAACATCTAAAGACACAGGCACAGGAAACCAAGACAGTTGTTAAGAGTTGGGAGAGATGCTATGCAAACCCAGTTCTCTCGATCAAGATCATTATTTAAACTAATTTAACATTGTCACGGTTGTCGTCGGTGAATGAGGACCAAAACGCAGCAGGTACGTGAATGCTCATCTTGATTTTTAATTACTCTCAAAATGAACATACAAAATAACAAACACGAAAACGAACGAACGACAATAACAGTCTGACTAGGCACACGGCTAAGCACAGAACAATCACCCACCAATAACACATACAAACACACCCTAATATATGGGACTCTCAATCAAAGGCAGATAGACAACACCTGCCTTCAACTGAGAGTCCCAACCCCAATCAACCAAACATAGAAACACACACACTAGACTAACCATAGAATTAACTAAACATAAACCAAAACCCGGAAATACTAAATCAAACACCCTTTACACAAACACAACACCCCGAACCACATAAAAAAAATACCCCCTGCCACGCCCTGACCAAACTACAAAACAATTAACCTTATATACTGGCCAGGACGTGACAGTACCCCCCCCTTAAAGGTGCTACCCCAGAAGCACCTTAACAAAAAATAACCCCAAGCAACACCAACAAAAAGTCCCCTTTTCTAAAGGGAGGGTGGCTGCCGTCAACGACGGCACTGTGCGACACCCCCCCTCCCCAACCCACCCATTTCTGGAGGTGGCTCTGGTTCCGGCCGTTCCAGGCTGTCGGGCCACTCTGGCATCGCCGGGGGGCAGTCGGGCCAGTCTGGCATCGCCGGGGGGCAGTCTGGGCAGTCTGGCAGTTCGGGACAGTCTGGGCAGTCTGGCAGTTCGGGACAGTCTGGGAAGTCTGGCAGTTCGGGACAGTCTGGGAAGTCTGGCAGTTCGGGACAGTCTGGGAAGTCTGGCAGTTCGTGATAGTCTGGCAGTTCGGGAAAGTCTGGGCAGTCTGGTAGTTCGGGACAGTCTGGGCAGTCTGGCAGTTCGGGACAGTCTGGGCAGTCTGGCAGTTCGGGACAGTCTGGGCAGTCTGGCAGTTCGGGACAGTTCAGGGCAGTCTGGCAGTCTGGCCACTCCGGCAGTTCAGGGCAGTCTGGCCACTCCGGCAGTTCAGGGCAGTCTGGCCACTCCGGCAGTTCAGGGCAGTCTGGCCACTCCGGCAGTTCAGGGCAGTCTGGCCACTCCGGCAGTTCAGGGCAGTCTGGCCACTCCGGCAGTTCAGCGCAGTCTGGCCACTCCGGCAGTTCAGCGCAGTCTGGCCACTCCGGCAGTTCAGCGCAGTCTGGCCACTCCGGCAGTTCAGCGCAGTCTGGCCACTCCGGCAGTTCAGCGCAGTCTGGCCACTCCGGCAGTTCAGCGCAGTCTGGCCACTCCGGCAGTTCAGCGCAGTCTGGCCACTCCGGCAGTTCAGCGCAGTCTGACCTCTCTGGCGACTGTTGACTGGCGGGCAGCTCTGGCGACTGTTGACTGGCGGGCAGCTCTGGCGACTGTTGACTGGCGGGCAGCTCTGATGATGACTGTTGACTGGCGGGCAGCTCTGATGATGACTGTTGACTGGCGGGCAGCTCTGATGATGACTGTTGACTGGCGGGCAGCTCTGATGATGACTGTTGACTGGCGGGCAGCTCTGATGATGACTGTTGACTGGCGGGCAGCTCTGATGATGACTGTTGACTGGCGGGCAGCTCTGATGATGACTGTTGACTGGCGGGCTGACGCACTATAATCCAGGTGCGTGGTGCTGGTACCGGATATACCAGCTTATGGACACGCACCTCCAGGCTAGTGCGGGGAGCGGGAACAGGACGAGTCGGACTGGGTTGACGCACTTCCGGGTCCGCACGAGAGACAGGAGCTGGAAACCCAGGGCTATGGAGGCGCACAGTCGGTCTAGATCTTACCTCCTGCACAACCCGCCTTGGCTGGATGGAACTAGTAACCCTGTACGAGCGGGGTGCTCGTACAGGGCAGACTGGGCTGTGCAGGGGCCTGATGGTAGCCGTGCGTAGAGCGGGAGTTGGGTAGCCTGGTCCTCGGAGGCGTACCGGCGACCAGATGCGCTGCCAGGCATCCTCCTACCAGGCTGGATGCCCGCTCTAGCACGGCACCTGCGAGGGGCTGGAATAATGCGCACCGGACTGTGCGTGCGTA
Organism: Salmo salar; assembly: GCF_965601325.2. NCBI lineage: Eukaryota > Metazoa > Chordata > Actinopteri > Salmoniformes > Salmonidae > Salmo > Salmo salar. The sequence goes on along the minus strand of NC_138291.1, from coordinate 148,740,862 downwards.
TGGGTGAGAGAGTGCGCTCCTCAGCGAAACATAGCGCTCTCCACCCCATACGCTCCTCCATATAACCACGGGTAGCTGGCTTCCGGCTCTTCTTACGCCTAGCCAAACTACCCGTGTGCCCCCCCCCCAAATTTTCTTGGGGGTGCCTCTCGTGCATCTCCTTCAGCGCGTCCACTCTGGCCTCGTACCACCGCATCTCTGCCTTGGCTGCCTCAATTTCCCACTGCGGGCGGCGATAATCCCCAGCCTGATGCCAGGGTCCGGCCCCGTCCAGAACTTCCTCCCAAGTCCACTTCTCCCGCCAGTCCAACTCGAACTCCGTCTGCTCCTTCCTCTGCTGCTTGGTCCTTTGGTGGTGGGTGATTCTGTCACGGTTGTCGTCGGTGAAGGAGGACCAATACGCAGCAGGTACGTGAATGCTCATCTTGATTTTTAATTACTCTCAAAATGAACATACAAAATAACAAACACGAAAAACGAACGAACGACAATAACAGTCTGACTAGGCACACGGCTAAGCACAGAACAATCACCCACCAATAACACATACAAACACACCCTAATATATGGGACTCTCAATCAAAGGCAGATAGACAACACCTGCCTTCAACTGAGAGTCCCAACCCCAATCAACCAAACATAGAAACACACACACTAGACTAACCATAGAATTAACTAAACATAAACCAAAACCCGGAAATACTAAATCAAACACCCTTTACACAAACACACCACCCCGAACCACATAAAACAAATACCCCCTGCCACGCCCTGACCAAACTACAAAACAATTAACCTTATATACTGGCCAGGACGTGACAAACATGTAGTCACTTTACTGACTGTATGCTCCACCCACCTGTTTCTACCTCCAATATCCTGCATCTTCTGCATGTTCCTGTCTTAAAAATCCTTGGCCATGTCACACATACATTCAACGTTTGCAGTTCATGGTGGGCGGCAAAGACCATTGTAAACTTCAGTTGTATAGCCATTAGAAGATTAATGATCATCTTTTTTTATTCATGTCCTGAAATCCAAAACCTGGACTGATGGAAAGACAGAATTAATAGTGGAACAGGTTCTGAGAGACATCTGTCTGACGCGTGGTCTAGCTGGAGTTAGGAGATGGAACCGGAGAGAAGAAAGCCTCTAACGCCACATTAAAATAAATAGAACCCAGCTCTTACCCTTAGAAATACATGAATAAATTGAAACGTTCTGAGTGATCAACTAAGTAGTCGGTATCAAGCTGCTACAGTGACGCAAGCGGTGATGGTGTTCAGTGTCTGTTGTTATTGTTTGCCATGGTTATTTCCAAGGTCATGTGATGGCTTCATTAATGAGCTTGTAGAGGTACCATGGAAACAGGAGTCAGGTATTAGGGAATGAAAAGTATCATATTTAAGAGATTTCAATAACCACAAGATGGGAATGATGACACAGACTAAATACTAATAATTCATCACTGGGTAAAAAAGGGTTGGTGAAAATGCAGTCCTACTTCTATAAGATAGTGTTTCAGATGAAGATCATATTCAGCGGATGTGCATGATCACCTCTCTTATGAAGGTCTTTAGGGAGCTGGTTTCCACGTGTCCATTGGGCTGTAACAGTCTGGCAGACAGTACAGTATCGACAGTGATACCCAGGAACTCAGCCCTGTGCTCGCTTACTTTACCCCTCACACCTTCAATGCATTCTACAGTCCCTTTGAGAATAGTCTGAAGCTCTACTCTCTTTTTCTATTGATAGTTTCTGCTTATGAAATGTTCTTGAAAGCACTATCAGCTCTGTATCTGCAGTCTGACTAGTGAAACAACTCTATCTGGAAGAGTAAGATAACTGGTAAAACTAGCTGACTCTCGTCCTTTAAATTAAGTGTTCAGGCTGGATCACTAATAAATTATCTGATATTGTCACAAGATTTCTCCCATTGGAAGATGCTCATTTCTACTGTGAGGATTTAGCCAAGCTCACACACCTGTCTACTGTTACCGTAGGCCGACTGTATGTGACAAACCAAGTCAGATGTGGGGCCATTTAGTTTCCCCTCATACCTTGATCAAGGCACAGTTGTGCCTCCTACCTTGGATATGAGCTGATGGACACTCCAGTTACCCCGCCACAAGCTTCCAACGCAAACCCCAACACGCATACCCCACAACACAATACGAGTCTGTCTCTGTACTGTCTGTAGGACTGTTTTATCTCGTTTATACCTGAACTTAGAGAGAGAAAAAGAGAGACAGAGAGAGAGAGAGAGAGAGAGAGAGAGAAAAAAAGCTCCTGATGGTGATGATACAGTCATGTAGCTAGTAGAGTTACCAGACATTTCGGGTACTAGTATGTATGACTCAGTTCTGGGGGGATTGAAGCCCAATGCCATGCTGAACCCCTTTTGCCTTCTCCCAATTCCTGTGACTAATGAAGACCAGAGAAGAGGATATCAGCTCCTCCATCAGCCCAGAATCAACATCACATAGGTTTTGATGAATCTACAGTTGAAGTTGGAAATTTACATACACTAAGGTTGGAGTCATTAAAACTCATTTTTCAACCACTCCACAAATGTCTTGTTAACAAACTATAGTTTTGGCAAGTCGGTTAGGACATCTACTTTGTGCATGACACAAGTAATTTTTCCAACAATTGTTTGCAGATTATTTCACTTATAATTCACTGTATCACAATTCCAGTGGGTCATAAGTTTACATACACTAAGTTGACTGTGCCTTTAAACACCTCGGAAAATTCCAGAAAATGATGTCATGGCTTTAGAAGCTTCTGATGGGCTAATTGACATCATTTGATTCAATTAGAGGTGTACCTGTGGATGTATTTCAAGGCCTACCTTCAAACTCAGTGCCTCTTTGCTTGACATCATGGGAAAATCAAAAGAAATCAGCCAAGACCTCAGAAAATAAATTGTAGACCTCCACAAGTCTGGTTCATCCTTGGGAGCAATTTCCAAACACCTAAAGGTACCACGTTCATCTGTACAAACAATAGTACGCAAGTATAAACACAATGGGACCACGCATCCATCATACCGCTCAGGAAGGAGACGTATTCTGTCTCCTAGAGATGAACATACTTTGGAGCGAAAAGTGCAAATCAATCCCAGAACAACAGCAAAGGACCTTGTGAAGATGCTGGAGGAAACAGGTACAAAAGTATCTATATCCACAGTAAAACGAGTCCTATATTGACATAACCTGAAAGGCCACTCAGCAAGGAAGAAGCCACTGCTCCAAAACCGCCATAAAAAAGCCAGACTACGGTTTGCAACTGCACATGGGGACAAAGATCGTACTTTTTGGAGAAATGTCCTCTGGTCTGATGAAACAAAAATACAACTGATTGGCCATAATGACCATGTTATGTTTGGAGGGAAAAGGGGGATGCTTGCAAGCCGAAGAACACCATCCCAACCTTGAAGCACGGGGGTGGAAGCATCATGTTGTGGGGATGCTTTCCTGCAGGAATGACTGGTGCATTTCACAAAATAGATGGCATCATGAGGCAGGAAAATGATGTGGATATATTGAAGCAACATCTCAAGACATCAGTCAGGAAGTTAAAGATTGGTCACAAATGGGTCTTCCAAATGGACAATGGCCCCAAGCATACTTCCAAAGTTGTGGCAAAATGGCTTAAGGACAACAAAGTCAAGGTATTGGAGTGGCCATCACAAAGCCCTGACCTCAATCCTATAGAAAATGTGTGGGCAGAACTGAAAAAGCGTGTGCGTGCAAGGAGGTCTACAAACCTGACTCAGTTACACCAGCTCTGTCAGGAGGAATGGGCCAAAATTCACCCAACTTATTGTGGAAAGCTTGTGGAAGGCTACCCAAAACGTTTGACCCAAGTTAAACAATTTAAAGGCAATGCTACCAAATTCTAATTGAGTGTATGTGAACTTCTGACCCACTGGGAATGTGAGGAAAGAAATAAAAGCTGAAATAAATCATTATCTCTACTATTATTCTGACATTTCACATTCTTAAAATAAAGTGGTGATCCTAACTGAACTAAAACAGTGAATTTCTTCTAGGATTAAATGTCAGGAATTGTGAAAAACGGAGTTTAAATGTATTTGGCTGAGGTGTATGTAAACATCCAACTTCAACTGTATTTGCTGCTTTTGCTCTTCTGGTGAAAGAGATCCGCTGCACTAGGTCTTGTCAGTGCTCCTTATTGGACACAGCAACACAGAGAACCAAATGGCCTAGATTAGATGAGTTTATTAGCCACATTTCAGGGTACAGTGAAATTCTTCTGCTCCGAGCTCCAACAGTGCAGGTCAAAAAAATAGAAGTGAATGAGACAGTAATACAAATAATAATAATATTAATATATACACATTTACAATTGTAACAATGATAAATGTCCATTGCGGGGTGGGGGCATGGTAAGTGCCCATTGGGGGGAGGGTAGAATATTCATAGGTGCAGGTGTCCTGAGCCCCCATTGGGTCAGGCAGTGAGCACCCAATGGTGTGTTCAGCTGAGCATACCACCCTCTGTAGAGTCTCCTGAGGTTGAAGAGTCGCTGCGGTGCCTTCTTCACCATGATGTCCTTGAGGTTTGACCATTTCAGCTCTTCGGAGATGTGCACACTGGGGAACTTGATGTTTTTGACCATCTCCACGGTGGCCCCGTTGATGAGGATGGGGGGGGGGTGCCCAACCTGGTTCACCCTGAAGTCCACAATCAGCAACTTTGTTTTGCTGACGTTGAGGGAGAGGTTGTTTACCTGGCACCATGCCGTCAGAGTGCCCAGCTCCTCCCTGTAGGCCGTCTCGTCGTTACTGGTGATCAGGGATACTACTGTTGTGTCATCAGCAAACTTGATGATGGAGTTGGAACTGTGTGAGGCCATGCAGTCGTGGGTATACAGAGAATACAAGAGGGACTGAGGACGCACTCTTGTGGGGCCGCCGTGTTGAGGATCAGTGTCGAGGAGGTAATGTTGCCTACCTTCACCACCTGGGGGGGCCCGTTAGGAAGTCCAGGACCCAGTTGCATAGGGAGGAGTTCAGATCCAGGGCTGTGAGCTTTGTGATGAGCTTAGAGGGCACTTTGGTATTTAAGGCAGAGCTGTAGTCGATGAACAGCATTCTCACATATGCACTCCTTTTGTCCAGGTGTGTGAAGGCAATGTGCAGTGCAATGGCGATTACGTCATCCGTGGATCTGTCAGGATGATGGACAAATTGGACAGGGTCGATTGTCGGGGAGGGAGGTGGTGATGTGGTCTTTGACTACGCTCTCGAAGCACTTCATGATGTAGGAAATGAGTCCTACGGGTCAGTAGTCATTCAGTTCAGTTACTTTCCCTTTCTTGGGCACAGGGATGATAGTGGTCATCTTGAAGCAGGTAGCCAGGACTAACATATTTTCACAATTTCACTAATATCATCAAAATCAATAAATCAGCACATTTTTGGGCTCATTTAGTAGTTTTTACCTGATAAAGTAGAAGCCTGTTGAAAAATAATGTTAAAAGCGCAATTTAAATTCCTAAAATATACATTGAAAATGATGCTATTGCTGCTTCATGTTTTTCATTTATGGCCAATTGTCAAAACACCGGTTTTAGATGCCCAAATTTATATCCACATGCTGAAAAAATGTGATATTTTGAAGGCCAATACGTAAAACTTACTCACTACACACACGTGTTACCTTATAAACTGCACACGGACCAATATTTACCAATTGTTCACTCAAGACAGGAATTGATTAGCTTGTTCTACAGTAATCAATAGCGCGCACAAATGAATCAGTCACGTCGATATTGTATCGAAATCAATGGAACTGGGACAATAACTGTGGCGATGTACCGTTTGCACTCTTCTAACAGACAAACCTCAATGAACTTGGGTATAATACATATATCTGTCGTAGACATTTATCAACTTATATCTCTGTGAGAAAATTATTTTGGTAGATGGTTCAAAGGGAAAAGGAAACATACCACTTTTTATATTGGATAATTTCAACGAATCCCCACCTCACATCGGCTTCTAAACAGTGACAGGAGTTGGCTTTCATTTCAAGATAGCTTAACCCTTAAATCCATTAACTCATGTGATGCCAGAGACGTTTATGAGAGGAGCGCCAGGTTTTTTTCTAGGCAGCTAGGTCTGAGAATTATAGCTGCGTTCTAAGTCTCACTAAGGACCCGGCGCGTATGACAAAAACATGGGTACTAAACCAAAGATATTGATCTGTTTTAAGCTATCAATTTTGTGAGATTGTGATGACTATAAACTTTAATACTAATATCATAAATCGGAGATAAAAAGGATGTGTATTCCATGTAATTCTTGTGTGGTGAAAACGTTAATCTGAGTAATGTAGTAACAAGTTCTGTCCACAAAGTTAGCGTACATTTTAACAACAATGACATCTATTTCTTCCTACTTTAACCATAGAGAGAGTTTAACAATGCTCCTAAGCACAATTTAACTAGTCGCTTTAGACTAGAGTGTCCGTAGGGTCTGTGCAGCAGGCTGAACGTTTGACGTCCCTACTGACAGGCCTCAGAGTGACAGACAAGGCACTGATATTTCCATATAGGAAATGTCAGGGAGCTTTATGCTGATTGCCTGTAGCCTATCTAATTGCTGATACTGTATGTGGTGTCATTTGGAGAGCTTGCTATGGAGAGTGCACTGGACAGTTTGACTGGAGTTACTGTACCTGATGGCTTGTACTGTAATCCTTTTGCATGGTGTGTGTAACTTTATTATGGCTTTCTACACATGAAACTGTGTTTGCATGTGTGTTGTATAGTATGATGTCTTGCTGTGCATTAGGTACTTTCAGTGTGGGCAGAGAGAGACAGAAACACAGGCCTCTTTCACCAGGATGTGATACCTGCAGATAAAATGAGTGTGATGTTCATCACCGTTTCCACAGTCATCGCCTAAATACTGTATATCACCACCACTGTGTGAAGGCAGAGGAGACACTGAGAAACAGTGACTGGATGGAACACGCTAAGGAAAATAAACACAGTGATTAACAGTGTGCAATGTATATACACATACAGCATGTGTTCCACTTTAACTTCATAGGACATTTGGAAAATGTGAACTAAGATGCATGATCCCAGGCAAATGAACGCATAGACAGCCTGTAAAGTTAAAGACCTCTCTGTGTGTGTGTGTGTGTGTGTGTGTGTGTGTGTGTGTGTGTGTGTGTGTGTGTGTGTGTGTGTGTGTGTGTGTGTGTGTGTGTGTGTGTGTGTGTGTGTGTGTGTGTGTGTGTGTGTGTGTGTGTGTGTGTGTGTGCGTTTTTGTGTATTTGCTTGTGATGTCAATCACACTGTCAATCAAAGCTATGTCGTCCCAGGTATAAAACGTATTGTGTTCCTATGGATTCGTGGTTTCTCTGCTATGTTTTACTTGTGTGCAAAAAGAAATGATTGAAATGTGCTGTGCTCATACTGTACCTCCACATCATTGTCTATGGGGATAGAATCCACAATAATATTGGTCACAAGTATCAAGGTAGAAAGTTAAAAGAAAGACCTCAGGGAAAACCCAACAAATCGATAGAAGAGAGAGTTGGAGAAGGGGTGGTGCAAAGAGACAGAGAATGGAGGCTCAGAGACAGATTGAAAAGATAAAGGATGAACGATAGAAAGTATGGGTATAGGTCAGAAAGAAAGTGTGACTATGACTGTAGGACAGAATTGACTTCTTCCAATCATATACAGCAGAGGAGGCTGGTGGGAGGATGGGCTCATGGTAATGGCTGGAATGGAATCAATTGAAAGGTACCAAAAACATCAAACACATGGAAACAACACATTTGACTATTCAATTGATTCCAGCCATTGCAATGAGTCCGTCCTCTTATAGCTCCTCCCACCAGCCTCCTCTTACGGTGCATTCAGAAAGTATTCAGACATCTTGACTTTTTCCACAATTTGAACCCAATTGAACATCTCTGGAGAGACCTGAAAATAGCTGTGCAGAGACACTCCCCATCCAACCTGACAGAGCTTGAGAGGATCTGTAGAGAAGAACGGGAGAAACTCCCCAAATACAGGTGTGCCAAGCTTGTAGTGTCTTACCCAAGAAGACTCAAGGCTGTAACCGCTGCCAAAAGTGCTTCAATAAAGTACTGAGTAGAGGGTCTGAATACTTATGTTAATGTGTTATTTAAGTTTTTTTATATATATATAAATTAGCACAAATTCTATAAACCTGTTTTTGCTTTGTCATTATGGGGTATTGTGTGTAAATTGATGAGGGGGAAAACACGATTTAATACATTTTAGAATAAGGCTGTAACCTAACAAAATGTGGAAAAAGTCAAGGGGTCTGAAAACTTTCCGAATGCACAGTCAAATACAGTACAAGTCAAAAGTTTGGACATACCTACTCATTCAAGGGTTTTTCTTTATTAAGACATCAAATCTATGAAATAACATATGGAATCCAAAAAATAGTTAAACAAATCTAAATATATTTTATATTTGAGATTCTTAAATGTAGCCACCCTTTGTCTTGATGACAGCTTTGCACACTCTTGGCATTCTCTCAACCAGCTTCATCTGGAAGGCTTTTCCAACAGTCTTGAAGGTGTTCCCACATTGTGGAGGTCATTTGATGCAGCACTCCATCACTCTCCTTCTTGGTCAAATAGCCCTTACAAAGCCTGAAGGTGCGTTGGGTCATTGATAGTCCCACTAAGCCCAAACCAGATGGGATGGCGTAGTGCTGCAGAATGCTGTGGTAGCCATGCTGGTTAAGTATGCAAAGAATGCCAATAGTGTGCAAAGCTGTCATCAAGGCTCCCGAGTGGTGCAGTGGTCTAAGGCACTGCATCTCAGTACAAGAGGCGTCACTACAGTCTCTGGTTCAAGTTCAGGCTGTTGCACATCTGTCCGTGATTGGCCCAGCGTTGTCCGGGTTTGGCCAGGGTATAAGAATTTGTTCTTAACTGACTTGCCTAGTGAAATACAAATAAAAAAATACAAATAATACAATTAATTAATTAAAAGGCAAAGCGTGGCTATTTTGAAGAATCTCAAATATAAAATATATTTTGATTTGTTTAACACCTTTTTGGTTAATACATGATTCCATATTTGTTATTTCATAGTTTTGATATCTTCACTATTATTGTACAATGTAGAAAATAGTAAAAATAAAAAATAAACCTTTGAATGAGTAGGTGTGTCCAAATTTTTGACTGGTACTGTATACAAAAGTATGTCAACAGCCCTTCAAATTAGTGGATTTGGCCATTTCAGGCACACCTGTTGCTGACAGGTGTATAGAATCGAGCACACAGCCATGCAATCTCCATACACAAACATTATCAGTAGAAAAGGTCCTTCAACAAAGTACTGAGTAAAGGTTTTGAATACTTATGTAAATGTAATATTTTCGTCATTTTTTTTAACACATTTGCAAACATTTCTAAAAACCAGTTTTTGCTTTGTCATTATGGGGTATTGTATGTAAATTGATGAGGGGGAAAACACGATTTAATACATTTTAGAATAAGTCTGTAACGTAACAAAATATGGAAAATGTGAAAGGGTCTGAATACTTTCCTTTATGCACTTTACAGAGTAGGCCTACGCTAAAGCCACAAACCTTCACATCTCCTTTATGATTTACTTACTGTCTGAGAGTAGGAGTGGGGGAAATGTTTAGGAAATAAGTCTGCTTGATAAAGAGGGAGAACTTGTGTGAAAGATAAGAAAGCATTATTCAGATATTTACTACCCCTACTTGAAATCCCCCTCGGAAGCGGATGGCTGTTTGTACACCAATGCTTTCAAACCCTTCAGTTGTTTTTTCTATCTTTATTACCCCACTCAAAGCTCCACACATGCATGCTTTTAGAGCTCTTATTGAATTACAAAAACCCTCGTATCCTGCCACCATATCCTCTGTACTTCTCATCTGAGGTAGGCAGCCTCATCTCTGTGAACAGGAAGTACCTGGAGCCATGTGAGTGGTTTGTCTTTAGTCTGTGCTGTTACTTACCCCATAGACAGAAATAGAGGTATGGAAAGCTTGACTGTTAAATGCTGCTTTTGAAGAAAAAAAACTGTGTACAAATTATAAGTGGGGACTATACGACCTTCGTAACCCACTGCAACTGAAATTGCCATGTGAGACTGCTAGTGAATCGCTTCCAAGAAAGACTGCGAGTGAACAATTACTAAGAAAGTTTCATAATAACCATTGGATAATAACCATTGGATTAGAGCTTGACATTGTCCTTCCTGGTTTTAGTCCCACTTCAATTATTGATCAGTTCCCAGAACATTTGTTAGGTTGCGGCAAATTTTCTCATAAGACAAAAACTGTCCAGTCATGCTGATTATACAATGTTTGTTACAAAAATGTTCCAAGTCTCATTTCTTAAATCTTTTAAAACGTGATGAAGGAAGGAAAACATAAAATACAGTGTTAGAAGTAGACGGCATATGAAGAGGATGGGAATATTTTAATAACTCCGAAATTGTGATCCGTTTCCTGTTTGACCATATTAGACTGAAAAAAAACCCACAAAAGACAACAGCTATCGCTTGTTGGTGCAGAGTTGGCTGTAGAGTTGAAGATTACAGGTTCAAGCCCACATATTCTTTAACCACGCTTCTTTTGAAAAAAAATGTTTTAATCGAGGGTCAGATATAATCTATTAAAAGAGAGGACATCTTCATTTTGTCCAGATTTATAAATCTAGTCAGAAATGCAGGATTTAGATTAAATGTAAAACAATATATAATTGTGTAAAAATGTACTGTACAACTTTATATTAATATAAATTCCTATATTAATATAATATAATTAATATATTGAGATGCCTGATATGGTCCCCCCTGTTTTATTTTTAATGATCTGAAAAGCAACAGAGATCCGAGATCAGCACTCATACTGTAGTATTGGATACCTTCTAAATATGGGACTAAATCCTGTTCAAATGTCCTATAAATGAAATGATGTGTCAACATATGAAGTGTACAAAATATGGTTGTGTTTGTATGTGTTACGGCTGTCGTAGAGAGGGGACCAAAGCGCAGCGTGCTAAGTGTTCATTATTATTTAAGCAATGAAAACACTAGAACAAAGAAACAAACCGAAAAGCCAAACAGTTCCGTCAGGTAACGAATACAAAACAGAAAATAACTACCCACAAAACACAGGTGGGAAAAGGCTGCCTAAGTATGGTTCCCAATCAGAGACAACGATAGACAGCTGCCTCTGATTGGAAACCATACCTGGCCAAAACATAGAAATAAAATACATAGAATGCCCACCCCATATCACACCCTGACCTAACTAAACAGAGAAAAACATCTCTCTCAGGTCAGGGTGTGACAGTGCCCCCCCCCCCAAACCTGAACCTATAGGGGAGGGTCCGGGTGGGCATCTATACTTGGCGGCGGCTCTGGTTCGGGGCGAAGCCCCCACACCGCCCGCTGATCCCCCCGCTTCTGTGTCGCCGGAGGAACCAGACCGTGGATCATCGCCGGAGGCTCTGAACTGCCGACCGCCACTGAAGACTCTGGGCTGCAGGCCGCCGCTGAATACTCTGGGCTGCAGGCCGCCGCTGAAGACTCTGGGCTGCAGGCCGCCGCTGAAGACTCTGGGCTGCAGGCCGCCGCTGAAGACTCTGGGCTGCAGGCCGCCGCTGAAGACTCTTGACTCGAGGGCGTTGCTGTAGGTTCTGGACTGGAGAGCGCCACTGTAGATTCCGGACTGGGGACCGTCGCTGCAGGCTCCGTGCCATGGATCATCCCTACAGGTTCCGCGCCATGGAGCATCACTGGAGGCTTTGTGCCATGGATCATCACTGAAGGCTCCGGGCCATGGATTATCACTGGAGGCTTCGTGCCATGGATCATCTCTACAGGCTCCGGGCCATGGATCATCCCTACAGGCTTCTTGCCATGGATAATCCCTACAGGCTCCGGCCCACGGATTATCACTGGAGGCTTCGTGCCATGGATCATCCCTACAGGCTCCGGGCCAAGGATCATCTCTGCAGGCTTCTTGCCATGGATTATCCCTACAGGCTCCGGGCCATGGATCATCACTGGAGGCTTCGTGCCATGGATCATCACTGGAGGCTTCGGACCATGGATCATCACTGGAGGCTTTGGACCATGGATCATCACTGGAGGCTTCTCTCGTGGAGCTGGAACAGGTCTCACCGGACTGAGGAGACGTACTGACAGCCTGGTACGTGGAGCAGGCACAGGGCGTACCAGGCTGAATAGACTCACTGAAGGGAGAGTGCGAGGAGCAGGCACAGGACGTACTGGGCTGTGGAGGCGCACTGGAGGGAGAGCGCGAGAAGCAGGCACATGCTCACCACAATAAGCACGGGGAGTTGGCTCAGGTCTCAACCCTGACTCCGCCAATCTCCCCATGTGCCGCCCCAAAAAATATTTTTTGGGGCTGCCTCTCGTGCTTCCTTCCTTGCCTCCCCGGCAGGCTTCTATATCTGTCCAATATTTGCCCCCAAGTCCAGTCTATTCTCTCCTCCCACTCTTCCAGAGACCAGGAATCCATCTCCTCCCGGGCACGCTGCTTGATCCAGTTGTGGTGGGTAGTTCTGTAACGGCTGTCGTAGAGAGGGGACCAAAGCACAGCGTGGTAAGTGTTCATTATTATTTATTTAAACAATGAAAACACTGGAACAAAGAAACAAACCGAAAAGCCAAACAGTTCCGTCAGGTAACGAATACAAAACAGAAAATAACTACCCACAAAACACAGGTGGGAAAAGGCTGCCTAAGTATGGTTCCCAATCAGAGACAACGATAGACAGCTGCCTCTGATTGGAAACCATACCTGGCCAAAACATAGAAATAAACTACATAGAATGCCCACCCCATATCACACCCTGACCTAACTAAACAGAGAAAAACGTCTCTCTCAGGTCAGGGCGTGACAGTATGACTAAATGCAAAATACAAAATGCTGTGTCTCTATATCACCTACAATACAGTCCTCCTTTAATAAGGACCAACACATTTGCATGTTGAGAATGTTGTGGTAATATTAGGTCAAACTTAAATAGAACATTTTCTAAATGTTCTGAGGACCTCCAAGACACCTGCTCGTTGAACATCTCATTCCAAAATCATGGGCATGAATATGGAGTTGGTCCCCCCTTTGCTGCTATAACAGCCTCCAGTCTTCTGGGAAGGCTTTCCACTAGATGTTGGAACATTGCTGCAGGGCCTTGCTTCCATTCAGCCATAAGAGCATTAGTGATATCGGGCACAGACTAGGCCTGGCTCACAGTCGGCGTTCCAATTCATCCCAACTGTGTTCGATGGGGTTGAGGGCAGGGTTCTGTGCAGGCCAGTCAAGTTCTTTCACACCGATCTCGACAAACCATTTCTGTATGGACCTCGCATTGTGCACGGGGGCATTGTCATGCTGAAACAGGAAAGGGCCTTCCCCCAAACTGTTGCCACGAAGATGGCAGCAAAGAATCGTCTAGAATGTCATTGTATACTGTAGTGTTAACATTTCCCTTCACTGGAACTAAGGGGCCTAGCTCGAACCATGAAAAACAGCCCCAAACCCTTATTCCTTCTCCACTAAAATGTACAGTTGGCACTATGCATTGGGGCAGGTAGCGTTCTCCTGGCATCCGCCAAAACTAGATTAGCTCATCGGACTGCCAGATGGTGAATAGTGATTTATCACTCCAGAGAACGCGTACCCATTTCTCCAGTCCTATAGCTGTGAGCTTTATACCACTCCAGCCGACATTTGGCGTTGCGCATGGTGATCTTAGGCTTGTGTGTGGCTGCTCAGCAATGGAAACCCATTTCATGAAGCTCCCGATGAACAGTTATTGTGCTGTGAGATTTTGTGGCCTACCACTTCTCAGCTGAACCATTGTTGCTCATAGACGTTTCCACTTCCCAATAACAGCACTTACAGTTGAACGGGGGAAGCTCTAGTGGGCATAAATTTAAAGAACTAACTTGTTGGAAAGGTGCTATCTTATGACGGTGCCCCGTTAAAAGTTACTGAGCTTTTCAGTAAGGCCATTCTACTGCCAATGTTTTTGTATGGAGATGGAATGGATGTGCTCGATTTTATACACGTGTCAGCGATGAGTGTGGCTGAAATAGCCGAATCCACTAATTTGAAGGGGTGTTGACATACAGTCCCAGTCAAAAGTTTGGACACACGTACTCATTCGAGGGTTTTTCTTTATTTGTAGTATTTTCTACACTGTATAATAATAGTGAAGACATCAAAACTATGAAATAACACATATGGAATCATGTAGTAACCCAAAAAACTAATCTAAATATATGTTATATTTGAGATTCTTCAAAGTAGCCATCCTTTGCACACTCTTGGCATTCTCTCAACCAGCTTCACCTGGAATGCTTTTCCAACAGTCTTCAAGGAGTTCCCACATATGCTGAGCACTTGTTGGCTGCCATTCCTCACTCTGTGGTCCAACTCATCCCAAACCATCTCAATTGGGCTGAGGTCGGGTGATTGTGGAGGCCAGGTCATCTGACGCAGCACTCCATCACTCTCCTTCTTGGTCAAATAGCCCTTACACAGCTTGGAGGTGTATTGGGTCATTTTCCTGTTGAAAAACAAATGGTAGTCCCACTAATCTGTCGTTCTGCCCCTGAACAAGGAAGTTAACCCACTGTTCCTAGGCCGTCATTGAAAATAAGAATTTCTTCTTAAATGACTTGCCTAGTTAAATAAAGGTTAAAAAAAATAAAAATCCTGTCTCGACACACCTCATGGCTTGGTTTTTGCTCTGACATGCACTATCAACTGTGGGACCTTATATAGACAGGTTTGTGCCTTTCCAAATCAAGGCATCTGAATATTTTCCTAAGGCACTGTGTGTGTGTGTGTGTGTGTGTGTGTGTGTGTGTGTGTGTGTGTGTGTGTGTGGTGTGTGTGTGTGTGTGTGTGTGTGTGTGTGTGTGTGTGTGTGTGTGTGTGTGTGTGTGTGTGTGTGTGTGTGTGTGTGTGTGTGTATATATATATATATATTGCATGAACATAAATTGAATATTATGTTCAACTTAAAACAAATATGCTATGAACGTCATGAACATTGACATTTGGAAATTGTGGAAAATTTATGGAATGTTCTGTGCAACCTACTACATTTGAATTTCACAAGAATATTCTTGAAACATCTCAGACAACTCCCATTACTTAATTAAATGTTCTGGAAACCTTTAAAGAACTTAGACCAGGTGTTCTGTCAACATTTTTACAACATTAAGAGAATATCCTGTGCAACTTAAACATTGTATGAATTTCATTCCAACTGAGCATATTTTGTGTTTACGGAACCTATCTCTTGTAATGTACCCATAATGTTCTGTGAGCGTTTAAAGAATGCAGAAAGGCTGTTCTGTCAACATTCTTGCAATATCAAAGGAATGTTTTGTGCACAGTGATACAAACATTATCTGAATGTCAGCACAACTGGACAGTTTTTGTTTTTTGGAATCTTATCTCTTGTCATATACTCAGAATTTTCTCACAACCAAAAGTAATGTTTTAGTAACATTTAAAGAAAATAAAAATATATGTTCTGGGAATGTTCTTGCAACATCAGGCAAATGTTTTTTGCAACCTTATAGAACCATTGGAGAACATTTCTTGTCATGCCCCCACAATGTTACCACAGCCTAATGAAACATCTGGGAACCTTTATAGAACAGACAAAATGTGTTCTGGGAACGTTCTCGTAACATCAGGTGGATGTTTTTTTGTACCCTAAAATAAACATTGTAGAATCATCCGCACAACTGGGCAGGTTTTGTGTTTTGGGAACATATCTTTGTGAAGTCCCCACACTGTTCCCACCAGACTGTTCGCACTACCTAAGGAAACATTCTGGAACCTTTAAAGAACAGATTATATGTGTTCTAGGAACATTCTTGCAACATAAGGCAAATGTTTTGTAGAAACATTCTATAATTATCAGCATGACTGGACAGTTTTTGTGTTTTGGGAACATTTTTCAGATTCTAGTATAATAGTAATTTTTGGGATGATCAAGGATGTCAGATTTAGAGCCTTATAGTGCATATCATTGTTCCCCCGGTATGATCTCCATGAAAAGGGTTGGCAGAAACTGTGATCAGAGAACCTCAACCTTCTTTCAAGCCTGTCCCTCTCTCTATTCCCTGGGCTGAACT
Source organism: Salmo salar (assembly GCF_965601325.2). Lineage (NCBI taxonomy): Eukaryota > Metazoa > Chordata > Actinopteri > Salmoniformes > Salmonidae > Salmo > Salmo salar. Next base: position 148,724,659 of record NC_138291.1, on the reverse strand, counting down.
CCAAAGGACAAGCCAACTCCATAAACCTGCTTCCGCTTCACATCACATGCAACAGTTCAGTTTCATGCCCTCTAAGGGGGAAAACTATGGTCGTAATGTCTACTGCTAGCAGGTTTTTCAACGTTTATGGACTAGAGTCACGGTTCCACGTGACTTTCATGCTCTTTGGAGGCTTTTTTCATGGTGTGGAACCATCAGGTTCCTCAATGGATGCTATTGTCATCAGCAGACAGAGGATGGGTGGATGGGTGTTTCAAGTTTTATTGTTACGTGCAGTGAAATGCCTTTCTCGCCAGCTCTTTCCCAAAGATGCAGTAATCAATATCGTTATATCAAAATAGAGTACAAAAAAAACACACGAGAAATAGAAACAAGAATACGAGAAAGTCAGCTAAATACAGTCCGTTCCAGGGCCAATGCTGTCGTGTCTTTGGCTATGCCGGATTAAGTGATATGACATGCTATTCTATAAAATCATTTCTCTGTAATTAATATTACCTGATTATACTAATCATGTAAATGTAATTAACTAGGAAGTTGGGGCACCACAAAATAATGTTTATAGAGCTGTTATCTTCCGAATAAACTCTTAAAGACCTAGTAATCTTTTACATCAGTAGCAGTCAATATTTAATCGTTACTTTATTCAGTCTCATCTGAAAGTTGTGAATTCTTGGTTATCTTCACGAACCCTGGCTAACAAGTTGAATCAGCAATGCAAAATTTGGTTTAATTATTTATTTATTAAATACCTAAATAATCACACAGAATTTCATCTACACAGAATGGATCATACATTGATTACAAATTATGTCATAAAGGAAAATGTCCCTAGTGGACGGAACAGATATGACGGCTGGTTACACAAAGAAATGGGGTTGGGTTTTAAATGAAAGAGCAGGAAGACTGAGGAACGAAGAGATTTTGTGTCTCTATCGGGCCGTGGGCAGCTATGCTATCGTAACTACAGTATCTTATGCATTCTAAATAACCGCCCATTTGAAAAAGGAAAATGCAATAAATATTTACTAGCTGCGCTTTGGTAGATTGGTCGTAGATAGACGGCCAGGTTGTCCAGCATGGATCTCTTGTCCTCTGAAGAATGTCTAGTGGTGAACTGGAGCATGGTTGAATGGATATTCTGTCCGTCCTCTCCTAGCCCACGTTTACAGCTGCTGTTGCTAATGCAATGGCTAGGAGGTATCACTTCTTTAGTGAATAAGAGTTCAAAGTTCATACCAAGTTGCCATACTTTTAAGCTCGTGCTATATTCTGGCTGGTATAGTCGAAATTCATCCTTTCGGCGTGTCGATCGTCACATTGAACACGATGCTAATTTCATTAGGTTATTATCTGAGCCCTTTTAACGTAGGACCGTCGTCCTCACGTCCTCGGAACAGAAAGTTGAATTTTCGTCAATGGGTTTACATAGTGGTGAAAGAAGCGCGTGTTTCATAGTTTACAACCAAAGTCTGTTCACTTTGGCAGGGCCTCTGAGTCAGCAGAGTTTCTCTATGACGACAAACCGTTCTCTCATTTAAGAAGCTAAAATTACATTTCATCTTTTCACAAATAGTTTCATATTTAAACATTTAAATTGCACAACAATTCCATGTGAATCTGATAACTACAATGTGTCGACTTTCCAAGATACAGTCATCCTGTCATTAGTAGTAATGTCTCAGACAACAACTGATCTGAGATCATATTCATTAAGTACCAACACATATTTTCAACTGGTTGGATTACCGAAATATGGTTCCGTTTCCCACCTTTTGATGTTACCAGACTCTCTATGTTACAAAGGCTTTACAAGAGTCAACTCTATAAAGTAGAGAGAGAGAAAAGGAGAAAGGTATTTATGGGGGTCATAAACGTCCCCCAACAGGCCAACGTCATGACAATGCCAATACCATATTTTATTGTTGGGCGATAAGTACTTTTTGAGGTTGGTTCGGTTTCAGTTCGATTATAAAAAATATATCTTATTATTATTATTTGTTTAATTAAATGCACTATTTCATTACTTTATTACTTCATTCGAAGTCATCATCTCATCTCTATAGAGCAGCTGTCTATGTTGTGACGAAATCACTATTTTAGTAGTTCTTCAAAGTAAATAAGGCATGCTTTTATGACTGCTCAATACCAACTATCAATCACTTAGATAATGTATTTTCAGGTAGAAATACCTCGCAATTGTGCATCTGTCTCTTTTACATAGCAGGCATAAAAGAAACACAGACCGGACAAGTAGGCATGCAATGAATTATCATCTTTGTTGTTAATTACCATGTTTTCTGTGCTAAATGATGTAAAATATTGACCTGTTGGAAACTCCCTACTACATTGCACCGTTTGGGCTTGATCTGATGTATCTCCACAGAACTGTGCAATGTGCGCATTGAGCTCACAAAAAAATAACAATGAAATGGATTCAAGTAATTGAACCGAATGCCGCAGAATTCTATGGCACGTTATTTAAGTGTCAGCCATTGTTGCCAGAATGACGCAATTTACCACAATCTGCCACCATCTACCACAAACGGTCGTGGCATAAGCTCAAAACTTTTAAAGGAAGAACCACTGTAGGGCAGCGGTTCCCAAACTAGGGGGTCGCGACCTCCGTGTGTGGTCGCCTGATATAAAAATGTAGTCATGGGAGAATTTCCAAAATCCCCCCCTCCCCCAAAAATATATATTATAATATCGTCTTTGTATCTCAAAATCATTGTAATGTGGTTAACTTAAAAAAATTGAAATGAAAATTATTAAAATCTAAAAGATAAAATTCATCCAGCGAGTGCCCTTAAATCATGGGAAAAGGCCGCACTTGACCGTTGTACTTGAGTCATTCCCACAGTGAATGCCTTGGCCCGCTACGCTATGAAACCACACACTATTGTAGAGACTTTGATATTACCGCCCGCAATTGATATGTGAAAATGTGTGGGCACAAAAACTCACATCAATAATACCTTTGTCAGATAACACTGTTTAACAAAGAACGTATGCTATTGCTAGCAATCAGGAGGAAACTGATTGAACAACTCAAAAACTCCCCAGATAGACAATAGCTGTGAGGGCCGAGATGCCCATGCAATTAACTTTTGTTCGCTACATGTCGGGGGATGCTGTTCATGAGGACACATTGTTCTGTCTCACGATTCCTGAGCATGAAACGGCACAGGGGGTGTTCAGTGTGTTTTGTGGATATATTGACTGGGGCTCCATCTATGGCAGGTACGGCGGGCAATCCTTTGCACTTTGGTTATGAATGTGTCTCCCTCTGCCATATGGAGGCATTGTAGATACAGCGAGAACAACCGTCGGCAAAAGGGCTGAGTGTAGGACTCGGAGACATAGTGCAGCAGGTAACTTCGATTGTAAACTACATCAAACCACATCCACAGCACACACGCCTGTTTGCAAAACTATGTGGAGATATGGGATCAGAGCATGACTATTTCAGGTTTGGTTGTTATCAAGGGGGAATGTTGGAAAGATTTTTCGCATTGAGAGCGGAACTGTTGTCATTCACAATGGATGTGAAAAAAACAGACTCGGTTGACTTTCTGTGTAATGAAAATAAAATGTGTCTCCTTCCCAACTGTATGTAACAGACATATTTGGAAAACTGAACAAACTGAACACAAACATGCAGAGGAAATACAAAAACATTCTACAGATGAGTGACTGAATCAGTAGATTCAGAGGAAAGATTTCTTATTGAAGAGAGAGTCTTTCAAAAGCCAAGCATGCCCCTTCCCCTGGCTGTGCATGTTTTTAACAGAAAACAGCATCGGTGAGTATCCCACACGAGTGATGACTGCTCACCTCCGAAGCTTGGAAGAGCACTTTGGGACCTACTTCCCTATCCATTTGACTGTGATCCTGGCTAAGTTGACATGCCGGTATGAGAATTTGAATACCTGATCGAGCTGTCATGTAAGGTCACTAGGCATTCTGATATATGATAAACAGAGTAGCATCAGTGTATATGATGATTGTGTGTGTGCGTGTGTGTAGAGTCAGTATGAACGTCTGTGCATGTTATGTGTGTGTGTTGGAGTGTGAGAAGAGTCCTGTGAGTGTGCATAGAGTCAGGGCAACATTTTTAAATAAAATAAAAAGGTCAATGCAGATAGTATCACGACTCAGGATATGACCCAGATGCAGACACAGGAGGCAGATGGTTCGGTTCTCAGAATATTTATTTTAACAAAGGGGCAGGAAAAAGGGCAGGTTGAGGGCAGGCAGAGGTTCATAGTCCAAGGCCGAGTCAAAAAGGGACAGAACGGCAGGCAGGCTCAGGTCAGGCAGAAAGGTCGGAACCGGGAAGATTAGAAAACAAGAACTGGTAACACACGGAAAACACGCTGTGACAACTTGACAAGACAAGACAAACTGGCAACAGACAGACAGAAAACCCAGGTATTAATACACAGGGGATAATAGGGAAAATGGAAGACACCTGGTAGTGGGTGGAGACAAGCACAAGACAGGTGAAACAAATCAGGTTGTGACAGATAGTCAGTGTAGACATTTTGTTAGCTATTTAGCAGTCTTATGGCTTGGAGAAGCTTTTCAGGAGTCTGTTGGTGTCAGACTTGTTGCTTCGGTACCGCTTGCCATGCAGAAGCAAAGAGAACAGTCTATGGCTTGGGTGGCATGAATCTTTAATAATTTTCCAGGCCTTCTTTTCACACCACTTGATATAGAGGTCCTGGATGGCAAGGAGCTTGGCCCCAAGTGATATAATGGGCTGTCCGCACCACCCTCTGAAGCGCCATGCGATCGAGGGCAGTGCAGTTGCCACAGCAAGCAGTGATGCAGCCAGTCAACAAGCTCTCAAAGATCCTCTTTTTAAGGATTTGAGGGCCCATGCCAAATCTTTTCAAACTCATGAGGGGGAAGAGGCGCTATTGCGTGGACCATTTTAAATCCTTAGTGATTTGGACATAGAGGAACTTGAAGCTCTCGATCTGCTCCATCAATGTGGATGGTGGCGTGCCTGGCCCTCCATTTCCTGTAGTCGAAGATCAGCTCCTTGGTCTTACTGACATTGAGGGTTGAGGTTGTTGTCCTTGCACCACACTGCCAGGTCACTGACCTCCTCCCTGTAGGCTATTTCATCGTCGCTGGTAATCAGGCCTACCACATTCGCGTCGTCAGCAAAATCGATGATGGTGTTGGAGTCGTGTGTGGCCAAGCAGTTGTGGGTGACCAGGGCGTACAGGAGGGTCCCAGGGTGTTCATTCCCAGGGTCCCACGGTGTGTGTGTGTGCGTGTGCGCAGGGTGAAGTAGATATCCTAGATGGGTGGGACAACTCTACATGTTTTATGAATGAGATAGTGAAAGGCTACCTCTCTAAGCATTGCTGAGGCAGTCTGCTTGTTGTTTATTTTTTTCTGGTTCACTTGGTGGACTACCAAGTTTGGCCAGAGGGCAGGGTTCGGGTTTGGGAGGTCGACCAGTAGCAAGGCAGAGAGTTACTACTACTAATGTGGTCTCTAACACACATCCCCTACTGTAAAAAAAAACAACCTAAAAACATTGCAATATTTAAGTAGCTGAATTACATTCCTTTCTCATTTTATTCAAATGATATGCTGAAATGTTTTTGGGTACTGAAGAAATTCCTCAAACAGAATTCAAAATAATGTGTGTGTATTTCAAAGTAACTGTGTCTAAACAGGGATAGTGAATAAATATTGTTATAGTACTCAATACCAATTATGTCTGCTTACTATGTGGTAAAACTCTCCAAGCATACCCCCTTTTCATTTCTCAGGCCCTGGCTAAGTCTGAATGTGTCTACGACTCCCACCCTGAACTGGCTGCTGTCTCCATGTCTCAGATGCAGCACTGCAGATATTGTGATGAGTGAGAGGCAAGACTTTGCTCTCACATAGTCACACACACTGTATCTATGCAAGTGTACAGGTTCGCTTCATGCTGTTACAGTGTGGTAGGTACAGGACCAAAACAGCGGAAAAGTCTACACTTGCGCTTCAGCGCTCTTAGTTGTTGCGGAAATTGACCCGCTATGCTGTTTACTTTGTACGTCGTATCGCTGAGTCTACCTTTAACACCATGCCTCTCTCAGTATATACATGGGTTCTCATCTGGAAATACAACATTTTCTAGGACTAAGAGACAGTGTAGCTCAATGTTACCTTTTGTTAATGTAATCCTATACAGAGTTAGTCCAGCCAGTGGTGGTTAGGTCCACTTGGTTGACACATTGAATTGATTTAGGTTGACCTGAGGTGGTGCATCTGGTACAGTATCTTCCATGTCTCCCATATTGGCACAGTATCTTCCATGTCTCCCATATTGGTACAGTATCTTCCATGTCTCCCATATTGGTACAGTATCTTCCATGTCTCCCATATTGGTACAGTATCTTCCATGTCTCCCATATTGGTACAGTATCTTCCATGTCTCCCATATTGGTACAGTATCTTCCATGTATCCTTTATTGGTACAGCTGACATGTGTGCCAGGGACTTTTGGTTTAAGGACATATCAGGGGGGGAAAAAACAACATTTTATTCTCCAAATTAGTTTCTTTAGAGCCACAAAAACTTTAAACACAACGGACAACAATTCCTACCAAACAAAATAAGTTATTTTTAATTTCAGGAACATTTATTTTTCAGAATCTCAATTATCTTACTTGTCATACATTTGCATTTGGTTGACTTTTATGCTAGCTTCAAGCCTGTGTTTTTCCCTTTTGAAATAACATACAATATTCAAAACATAAACAAAAAAACTTCACCTCCCCCTTAAAAGTTAGATTCAAAACAATGAAAATATAATACCATGTTTTTGTGGCAGCAGAATAATTTCTATCGGCAATATTCCAGGACGGTCTTGGCCCGGGTCCCATGATTGGCATTTGTGATAAGTGGGAGGTCCCTGGTGTTGATGTAATTGTGCCAGGGGAGAAGGAATGACAAAATGCTGGAAAGAAGCATAAACAGTGTCTTGTGCCTTTCTCTGTTGGTTAGATGGTACTTGGACACTTTGAAGCAGTGGCATTGCTACACCATGGGGTAGGCAGGCCGGGCAGCCCAGTGATGTGATGTGTGAGGAAAGTGTGTTTAAGTGCGTAGGAGCAGCAGATCAGGCCGGTCTAGCTGCACACTGACTAATACACTACTGGAGGGCAGCAGACTGCTGCAAATACTAACATATACACTCAGTGGACAGTTTATTAGGTGCACCCATCTAGTACCGGGTCAGACCCTCCTTTGCCTCCAGAACAGCCTGAATTCTACGGGGCATGGAAACGTTGCTCAATTGGTGTCAAGGGAACTAACGTGTGCCAGGAAAACATGTCCCACACCATTACACCACCCCACCAGCCTGTACTGTTGACACCAGGCAGGATGGGGCCATGGACTCATGCTGCTTACGCCAAATCCTGACTGCCATCAGCATGACGCAACAGGAACTGGGATTCATCAGACCAAGCTATGTTTTTCCACTCCTCAATTGTCCAGTGTTGGTGATCGCGTGCCCACTGGAGCCACTTCTTCTTGTTTTTAACTGATACGAATGGAACCCGGTGTGGTCATCTGCTGTAATAGCCCATCCGTGACAAGGACAGACTAGTTGTGTGTTCCGAGATGCCGTTCTGCACACTACACTTGTACTGCGCTACTACGTTTTTTGCTTGTTTGTGTCCCTTCCTGTTAGCTTGCAAAATTCTTGCCATTCACTTCAACCTCTCATCAACAAGCGTTTTTCGCCCACAGGACGGCCGCAGACTGGATGTTTTTTGTTTGTCGCACCATTCTCTGTAAACCCTGGACACTGACAGTCGTGAAAAATACAGGAGGCCAGCCGTTTCTGACATACTGGAACCTGCGTGCCTGGCGCCGACTATCATATCCCGCTCAAAGTCGCTTAGGTTACTCATTTTGCCCACTGTAACATTCAATCAAACAGTAACTCAATGCCTAGATGCCTGTCTGCCTGCTTTATATAGCAAGCCGCGGGCCACGTGACTCACGGTCTGTAGGAGCTAACCATTTTCGTGAACAGGGTGGTGTACCTAATAAACTGGCCATAACTAAACCTAGTAATGGTTTAGTTATGTTGATTCTAACTTAATTTGTATTAAAATGAAACACTACTAAAATGAGAGCTGAGTTTGATATACTGTAAGTAATAAATTACAGAACTGTTGACAGGTTTTTCAGACAGTTCTACCACCCTGTTTAAAATGTGAAGTACTGAAGTAAGTGTTGATGAAAAGGTTGTTAACATAGCACGGTTATCAACTCTGGAGGAAGTTACTGAACCCTGAAAGGTAATAAAAGGGGTTTCCTTTTTAAAATCCACTCAGCACGGACAGCTAATATTACAACCCCAGATAAGGTTAAACCAACAGTGGAGCCCATCTGCTACAGGCCAGGCGCGGTGTGGTGTAGTGTGGGCTGCCGAGCCTCCCAGTTCAGCCGTGCACTGAGCAGCACTGAGCCCTGCCCCCACAGCTGCTGCTGCGTCTCCTCAATAAACCACTTGAGCTCTGATAGTCATCATTTTTACAGCAGCTCTCAAATAATATCCGCAGGTGATTTATATATTACATAATTAAACAAACAGACACCGTTCAGCTACTGATCTCCGCCACAACCCTACTTTCCTGTTACCACAATGCACATGCAGGAGCTGGGTGGAGCTGGGAGAGAGAGGAGGAGGAGAGAGAAGGGGGGCGCTCTGTTTCCCCACCCTCCGGTACCTCCACGCCTCCGCACGCCAGCCTCACACGTCTCCCATCATAGGGCGGGAAGGAGGAAGGGAGGGAAGGAGGAAGGGAGGGAGGGGGAAGGCTTCAGAGCCTTGAGCTCTGAGAAAAGAGGAGTGTTACACTGTCTTCACAGAGCCCCGAGACCAGGGAAGGATTTTATCTCTCAATCCTCTGGGACTGAATAAGGCAATGGAAGGGTATTTCTCTAAAAGTGAAGCAGAGAAAAGAGAGAGTAGGGGGTGAGAGAGAGGAAAATGTTGATAGAACCCCCCCTACCCTACCCTGGTCTCTCTAAGTCTTTGAGATCCAAGGCGGAGATGGAGCTACTAAAAAGGAAACAACCCAAAGCAATAACAACAACACAGACAAACACACCCACCCACCAGCACAACCAGCAACCCTCGGTCCCACCTCACCACGCTCTCCTATTTCCACAACAAAAACACGCAGTCAACATCAGAAGTTCTGTTGGGTCACAGAGACAACACAGAGAGAGAGGAGCACACCCAGCACACAGAGCCTTTTAAAGGCTCTCCAATACTCCCTCTGGGCCACCACACTCACAGGCCTCTCAGAGTCAGCCTTAGCCCATCAAAAACAAACAACTATCAAAGGGAAGGTGGGAGGCAAAGGCTCATCTTGGAGGTTGAATGGTGAGCAGAGAAAAAAATCTCAGACTTTGAGGTGAGAGGCCCTGGCTCACTGGAGCAGCGGAGGCTGCTAAGGGGAGGACGGCTCATAATAATGGCTGGAATGGAGTGAATGGAATGGCATAAACCACATGGAAACCAGGTGTTTGATGTGTTTGATACCATTCCGGTGACTCAATTCCAACCATTATTATGAGCCGTCCTCCCCTCAGCAGCCTCCGCTGCACTGTAGTAAGTGGGTGAGAGCAGGGTTCTCTTCCTGCCTGATCTTTTTCCTCTCATAGAGGATGCATGACTTTCAGGAAAGAGACGTGTCAGGAAGGAGACGTTTAAGACATGTTGTTTAAATGATCCTACAGTAGATCTCACTCACTCATATTTAGTCATGGCTTTAATCATCTTGAAGAAAGTGTGGACTGCCATTGGTCCCAGCTTAGCTGAGACTACCTATCCCAAGGCTGTTTCTGCCCCCCTAACCCCTCCCAGCCCCATGCCACTCAAAATAAATTCATTAGTGGTTTGTCACATACACTGAATGACTTTGAGTGGAAGATTTACAGCCCTCTGCAGGGAGGCGACGATGTCGATGTCAGGGTGTCGTCTCTCACCTCGTTCATTAGAGAAAAAAATGGAGTGAAGCGATTGGTCAGGACAGGAGTAAACCATCCATCTCACCAGTAATTATGCACACCATCACTGACAAGCCTTCTAGCTGTATGTCTCGCTCTCTGCTCTCCCTACTGTGAAGGGCTAGACAGGATGAGTTATGGTCATCCACAAACCCCTCCCCACCAACATCCTCTCTCCACATAATGGATTGCTGTTGTGTGGAGTTGTTGGTCACACGGTGAAATGGAGTCTGATCTAATTATTGTGTAGCCTACACCGTCTCGTAATATATTGTCCCTAAAGATTCCATAAGGCAGTTCGCCATAATATTTCTTGTTGTTTTGCATCTCATTTGGATCCCATTAAAGATTTCACAATGTAGTAATTATATGGAATTTAAGAATACAATAATGTCTATTGATGTTCCTCCAATGGGTAAGAAAGAGTACATGCTCCTTCCTAACATGACTCCTCAGTAACATTCACTATCCCCAATGGGAAGATATCTGTAGGTTCGTTGAAACCCTCCGCTGAAACCCTCCTCTGGGAGAAACTTTAGTGTCAAGACGGCTTACTCAACTGAGACCGCTCTCCTCTGTATCACGGAGGCTCTGCGCTCTGCCAAAGCTGACTTTCCTCTGTTCTTATCATCCTATATCTATCCGCTGCCTTCGACACAGTGAACCATCAAATTCTCCTCTCCACCCTCTCAGGGCTCTGCATACTCTGCACCACATGCACTTACTACAAGTGTCCCCCAGGGCTCGGTTCTAGGCCCTCTCCTCTTCTCTCTATACACCAAATCACTCAGCTCTGACATGGTCTCTCCTATCATTGCTATGCAGATGACACTCAACTACTTTTCTCCTTCCCCCCTGCTGAAACCCAGGTGGCGACATGCATCTCTGCATACCTGGCAGATATCTCAGCTGGGATGTCAGTAAACCGCCTCAAACTCAACCTCAAACTAACAGAGCTGCTCTTCCTCCCGGGGAAGTCCTGCCCGTTCCAAGACCTCTCCATTGCGATTGACAACGCCACAGTGTCGCCCTCCCAGAGTGCAAAGAACCTTGGTGTGGCCCTGTCGTTCTCTGCAAACATCAAAGCAGTGACTCGCTGCTGAAGGTTCATGCTCTACAACATCCACAGAGTATGACCTTTCCTCACACAGGAAGTGGCGCAGGTCCTAATCCAGGTACTTGTCATCTCCCATCTGGACTACTCTCTGTTGTCTGGGCTCCCTGCCATCAAACCCCTGTAACTTTTCCAGAACGCCGAAGCCCACCTGGTTTTCAACCTTCCCAAGTTCTCCCATGTCTCCCCGCTCCTCCGCAACCTCCACTGCCTTCCACTCGAAGCTCGCATCCACTACAAGACCATGGTGATTGCCTAGGGAACAGCAAGGAGAAATGCCTCATCCTAACTTCAGGCTATGCTCAAACCCTACACCCAAACCCAAACACTCCGTTCTGCCACCTCTGGTCTCTTGGCTGTCCTATCTAAACGGGGTCAGCTCCAGCTCATCTCAGTCAAAGCTCTTCTCTGTCCTGACATCCCAATGGTGGAACCAGCTTCCCCGTGACGCTAAGATAGAAAGTCCCTGCCCATCTCCCGAAAACGTATACCTCTTCAAAGAGTATCTGAAATAAGAGATCTCAGTCCCCCTCCCCATAAAAAAGTTGACCTTGTCTATTCCTACTAGCACTGACTTTGCTGATAACCTCTTTATTGAGGAGAAACATTAACTTCGACTTTGATATGTGGTTGTCCCACCTAGCTATGTAAAGATGAATGCACTAACTGTAAGTCGCTCTGGATGAGAGCGTCTGCTAAACAACTCAAATGTAAATGTCTCCTGAGCTATCACAGGCCGGTCAGTCTGTTCTACGAGACTGAGACACACTAAGCTGGTTCACTCTGGCTCTCTCTCCACACACACAGACAGGCCAGTCAGTCTGTTCTACGAGACTGAGACACACTAAGCTGGTTCACTCTGGCTCTCTCGCCACACACACAGACAGACCAGTCTGAGGCCCATTCATAGGTGCAGTGCTAATGGCAATTTATATGGCTTCTGTCACAGTAAGGAGGAATTTTCCATATGTTTGATGTGTGATTTGGGTGCAGACGGCCAGTGTGAATGCCGAAAAATGAACAGAACATTTTCTCCCGTGGCTGTTCTCTTTCACATCAAGTCCCTTTTTAATTCTGAGTTCTGCACAATGAGCAGACTCTGTGCTGTGACGGACCTCTCAGTCATAAACAATGGATGGAAAAAGCTCAAGTCAAACTGTATGGGACTCTAAATAGGGCAATCCTATAGGGTCTGTCCTCTGCAAACCCCCACATTGAGTCTAGATCTAAGAGAAGGGGGGATGGGTTAAAATTCCTCAGTTATGCTCTCCATTGCACTGCGTAAAATGTGATTAGTTTTTGTCCTAAAATCCTTGTGCATACATTATTGTTCCCAAGCATTATAGCTAAGCCTCTCTTTCCATTGGCCACCATTCTTTTTTTTCAAGATATAAGAACAAAAGGAGAGCAATGTAAGAACTGGAGCTATTTATTTCAACGCGTTACGTTTTCACCAGTGGGGTGGAGGATCTTTTTCAAATGAGAATAAAGAGGCATTCTGAAACCAAGAAGAGAAAGTGTAGGTGAGAGAGGGGCCATTCACGCTGTGGTGGAAAACGGTTAAGGAAAATAGAGACTGTTTCAGAGACTGTTTCAACTATTCAAATGCAGTATTATGATTATATATTGTAGGAGTTGTTATTTTCGGATTCACTGTTGGTTAGTTAAAAAGAGTGTGCAATCAGTTGTTTGGAATGGTAATAGTTATTGAGTATTTAACTAGCCACCACCTTGGTGTTTTGTGATTTGTGAAATATGAGTTCATTGAAAAAGAGAGAACAGTTAGTAGGTCAGTTCATGCATGGCTGTATCTGTGGAGAAGGGTGTAACTGCAGCCCAATATGGCGACCAGAGTATGGGCGTGTCGAAAGGAAAGTACTGCGAAAGTTTGGACTTCAGTTTTGAAGCCAGAGGTTGAGTCTAATTCATATTTCATTCTTAGTTTTACACAAATAATTGTACATTTTCAGTTACAAACCTGACAATTGTTTATTTTTTATTAAAAGTACTGATGATGGGTGTACTGTTGCTTGTATGCGTTGTATGCGTGTGCTTACTGTGACTGTCACCCTGATATTGGCTACTAGGAAGCTACTTCCCAAGCCGTTGCCGGTTGCCATTCATGCCCTCTCCATTGAGTAGTAGATTGTATGTAAGTGTAACCGATGTGAAATGGCTAGTTAGTTAGCGGTGGTGCGCGCTAATAGCGTTTCAATCAGTGACGTCACTCGCTCTGAGACCTGAAGTGGTTGTTCCCCTTGCGTTGCAAGGGCCGCGGCTTTTGTGGCGTGATGGGTAACGATGCTTCGTGGGTGTCAGTTGTTGATGTGTGCAAGGGTCCCTGGTTTGAGCCCAGGTTGGGGCGAAGAGAGGGACGGAACCTACACTGTTACATATTTATCAAGGTGACTAGATGGTTGTCAACAATTGTTGTTATTTCTTCTGTAGGCTGCTATCCTACTTGAAATAATTAATGGGAAGATAAAAAAAATTGCCACGTTAGCTATCACCAGCGACACTCCTTTCGACACACCCACTCGCCCATACTCCAGTTGCCATATTGGGATGCAGCTACCCATACCTGTATCTGTATGCAGTTGATTAAATCCGTCTCCATCCAGTTTATGTCCACATAGAGAGTCATCCATCCACCTTTGAAAGAAACCTCCAACTACAACATAATTATTTATTCTGTATAATGATTTACATGTTGTGGCGTCATGAATCTAAAGCACAGTCATGTCATGTTTGACATGTTGTATTTTTTAAATTTACTTTACCTTTAACTAGGCAAGTCAGTTAAGAACAAATTCTTATTTTCAATGACGGCCTAGGACCAGTGGGTTAACTGCCTTGTTCAGGGGCAGAACGACAGATGTTTTTACCTTGTCAGCTCAGGGATTCAATCTTGCAACCTTTCGGTTACAAGTCCAACGCTCCAACCACTTGGCTACCTGTCATATGCAGGGCAGGCATGAGAGTCCAGTATGAGTACACAAAACAGAAATGTATAAAACATAATGCTCAAAGGTATACAAAATAAACTTGAAAGGAACCTATATAACAGCTTCATAACACATCCATAAACCATACATACTACATGCAGTACATATTAAAGTGTCATTCAACACCTGCAAACTGCAGGCCTTTGGGCTACTATGACATTTTACGCTCCAATGAGGAAAACCTAAAGGAGGTAAATCGCATGAGCCAACAACATTGTTGGCATAACAAAAAGACTAACAAGTGCTCCAGCCCTGCAGAAGATTTTTGTTCATTTTCTCTCTAATCTCATTGTCTTCAAAAGAAGCGCACCCAGCGAATGAAGCGGCACAAGCGAACAGCATCGCGTAGCCACGGCCTCCCTGGTTGCACGCGCAATGGAGGGGATGACACATTTTTGTGTTTCATCTCGTGAAATTGAATATTCTCTCTCATCCTTGGTATGGAACTATAAACGCTTCAGGGTGGGAAAGGGAGGTAGGTTGAGAGGGAGAGAGCCGCGAATTTTTCCCCTCCTCTTTAGGAAACTTTGGATATATTTAGAAAATATGCCAAGGACATTTAAGCATAAAAGCCCAGATGGATAAAGGCACAAAGAAAAATCCCTAAACCGCCAAAACCCGCCCCTGATAAATCACATTATGAAAGAACAGTGCAGACACCTCTATGAAGGCATATAGGCCCAGCATACTGAAACAGGGGTTAAAGTTACAGCCACAGGTTCTCTCTCTGTTCAACATCTTAATGCTGTGATTATACTTGACAAAATCACTGCATAAACAGATGTCAACACATCAACTTGTGATTTCATATTCATGCTTTTTCCCCTATTCAAATCAGGATGGACTGTTTTTCCATGGAATTAGGTGTTTGGATCGCGATTAACCTCTTTTTCAGAAATCCCCAGATGCATAGCGACTTGACCTTTGACCTCTCACTTTGGACCACTGTCAACGTTAATGTTTTATCAGGAGACATTGAGCCCATTGAACAGGCTCCTTTGTGTTGCTACCACTGAAGCATCAGGCTGTGGGAACCTGGTGTTTCTAAAGAGCCAGTTACCTGCTCCACCACCCTGCTACTGCCTTGATCAGCATGTATCATATATCATTCAAATAAAGCTAATTGAATGTTCACAGTACACTCCCTTTCCCCGATCCACCAGACTGGCTTACCAGGCAGGGATTGCAGAGGGAGTCTTATTAATTGAGGTGTGCCATGCAGTGGAGTGGACACCCTGCCTCAGGGCTGCTCATCAATACTTGTCACTGGGCCTGGCCCATTAGTCAGTAGGCAGATGACGAGACCTCTTGTAAAGGATAGCTGATCCCCTGTAGGGAGCCAAGTATCTTCCCAAATAGACGGCTGACCCCCAGAGAATCCCCCAGTACCAGGGCAGGGGAAGAAGGGGGGTTCCCTGGGTAGTCCAGGCAGGGCTTCTCCTCATTGGGATCCTGGGAGTTGACCTGCCCCCGACCCCGGCTGTACAATGAAGTTAGCCCGCTGATAACTCCCATACACTTTGACAAAATGGAAGATTCTCCCCAGAAAAGTGGGGCCCCTCTGCAGGAGGATGGGATACCCAACAGCGACGCTAATCCCCGGGCATGGTGAGAAGGAGTTGAGGGGTGCGGGGAGGGAAGAAGGAAGAAGGAAAGGCAGAGGAGAAATGATGAAACGAAATCCTAGGCAGCTTTTTTTAAGTTTCTACAGTTTGATTGCGTCTCTCTCTCTCTCTCTCTGCTATGTAATATAAACGACAGGCAGCGTAGCTCTCAGAACCGAGAGGAGGTATCTATCTGTCCGATGGTTGGAGGTGTGATGGATGAACAGCCTTTGATGTTTCAGGCTCATGGTGGATGAACAGCCTTTTTGATATCCAGTTAATACGCCTCTTTATTTAGACAGATATGCATTGACATTGCATAATATCCTGTTTTCAGGATAACAAATCAACTTCACCTAGAAAGGGGGAATGGTACGATTATGAAGGTTGTTTGTCCGTGGATTCAATTACTTGCATAAATGTTTGGCTAATTAACACAGAAAACATTTATGCATGATGTGATATTTATCTTTTCTGAAAAGCAAAATTATTTTAATGAACATTGTGAATCTTATGTACATTTTTGCTTAAAGGACTTAATTTCCACCAGGGAAATAAATCAAACATTTTCCTTGGAGGACCTTTATACTCGATAATACTGAAGTGAACAGATATGTGGTGATTCTATTATGTTGAAAATCATCAGCCATTTTTTCAATTGACCTCAGAGATGCCATGCAGTTGGAAATCTGCAAATGCCTTTCACAAAGAGTTTTCCTCATCTGACATCTTCAGAAAGTTCCCCATTCAGTCAGTCAGTTGGCTGGTAGTGGCAGGGGACCAGGCTAATGCTAATGTAGAGCAGATGTGGCTTGGAGAGGGCTGTTGATGAGTGGGCTGGAACCCAGGCAGGGGAAGGGTGAAGGGGTAGCGGGGGGGGGGATCAGGTGCGTGTATCACTCTGAGCCTTCAAGAGCTCCTACCGAAACGGTAAATTACTTGACTCTAGCTCTGAGGTTATAACCATCTGGCTGCTCGCACAAATGCACTCGAGCTCCCTCAACCCTTCCCCATGAGGTAACGTAAGGCCTTTGTCAGGGCCGGGGGTGTCTGCTGTGTATAAACCATACGAGGCCTCTTGATCGTTTACAGTTTAACTTTTACCCCAGTCACCTTCCCTTGGCCCTTTGTGCTCTTCACAAACACTGTGCTCAATGGCATTATCATTACAGAGGAAATCACACATATTAAGCCACTTTGCTGTCACTCGCCTCATCGTCTCAGCTCTGTGCTGCTAAGCCAGCGGGGCAGGACATAAGATGCATGTTAAATGAGATTTGCATAAACGGTGTTACCCTGTCATTTATTTATTTTCCACCCTTTATAAAGAAACAGTCTCCGGGTTGTTTGCACAAGGAGTCCCTAAGGGCGCTCCATACAGGTGTTGGCATGTTTTGATGATTTTATTGTGATAATATTGTAATAATGACATAATGGCCGCGCACAGCTCCTTACGATGTCAGGCGAGGGAAACACGAGGCCAGGGAAGCGGCAGCTCCTTACGATGTCAGGCGAGGGAAACAGGAGGCCAGGGAAGCGGCAGCTCCTTACGATGTCAGGCGAGGGAAACAGGAGGCCAGGGAAGCGGCAGCTCCTTACGATGTCAGGCGAGGGAAACAGGAGGCCAGGGAAGCGGCAGCTCCTTACGATGTCAGGCGAGGGAAACAGGAGGCCAGGGAAGCGGCAGCTCCTTACGATGTCAGGCGAGGGAAACAGGAGGCCAGGGAAGCGGCAGCTCCTTACGATGTCAGGCGAGGGAAACAGGAGGCCAGGGAAGCGGCAGCTCCTTACGATGTCAGGCGAGGGAAACAGGAGGCCAGTGAAACGGCAGCTCCTTTAAGGCTATTTTTTAGTATAAATAATTTCAGGGAAAGGGGCTCATGAGGTCAGTGTTGTTCTACAAGCAAAGCGAAGGTGGCAACGACTTGGAGTCACTCAAATGCTCCAAAACATCACATGATCAAACATTCTGTCCAGACATGAGCATATACCTGCTGTCAAGGACATTACCTCTTCCTGTTGACAAAAAAAACAGTGCACATGAATAACCCATCATGGCATGCAGTAGAGCTGCCAAGAAAAGCATAATTTTTCACCGCTGTTTACTCTGGCCACCATTTCACCAATTATCACTGTTAGGTACCGTGAAAGCTTTCATTATATTCCTGGAAGAAAACTATCAACAGCATGTCCTTATTTCAAAATCAGAAGTACAGTACCTTAGTTTAACTTTTACATAACCAAAGCTATGTTGGTGTCTTGAGCTGCTGTAACCCAGCATAAAACCTTGACCGACCCCAGGAAGATCAAGCAGCCCAATTTTTGTTTTTGTTTTATTTTTTTATTTCACCTTTATTTAACCAGTTGTGTCACGACTTCTGCCGAAGTGGATGCCTCTCCTTGTTCGGGCGGTGTTCGGTGGTCGACGTCACCGGCCTTCTAGCCATCGTCGATCTATTTTTCATTTTCCATTTGTTTTGTCTCGTTTTTCCACACACCTGGTTCTCATTGTCCCTCATTATGTGTTGTGTATTTAACCCTCTGTTTCCCCCTTGTCTTTGTGTGGTATTGTTTATCTGTGTTGATGTATAAACACGTTAGTCTGGTTGTGCTGGGTTATGTATACCCGTTTTGTATTTCATGTTCATTGTGCCGTGTGCTTTTGGTTCGCCCGAATAAAAGGCTCCGTGTGCTACCAAATACCTGTTCTCCTGCGCTTGACTCCCTTGCAGCCACTTACGTATACCTGACAGAATACCACACCCGTTATGGAGTCAGCAGGGGCAGGTACCTATAGTAGCAGAGTCGAGGAGCGTGTCCAGGAGCGCACGGCTTTGATTCACCATCTCGGCATCGCTATGGACCGCATAGTTCAGATGATGGATCACTGGGAGAGACAAGGAGGTCTTCCAGTACCTCCTCCAGTACAACAGGAATTCTCACTAACCGTCCCTCCTGTATCCGCTTCCAGTGTGATGCGTCTCGCCCTTCCCGAAGAGTATGATGGAACGGCGGCATGGTGCCAGGGCTTCCTGCTACAGCTGGACCTCTACCTGAGCACCGTCTATCCAGCTCCCTCGGGAAGGGAGAGAGTGGCCGCCCTCGTCTCGTGCCTCTCAGGGAATGCTCTGGATTGGGCCAACGCCGTATGGGGAGAGGGAGATGCACCATTCTCACCCAGAGCCCTCTGTTGCCCACATGTTTTTGTTTGTCACTTTTCCTGAGTTTTCCCCGCATTCCCAGCATAAGGCGCTCGTTGATTCAGGTGCAGCTGGGAATTTTATTGACAGATCATTTGCACATAGTTTAGGGATCCCCATCGTTCCGGTGGATGTACCTTTCCCCGTTCACCCCTTAGATAGTCGACCATTAGGGTCAGGGTTGATTAGGGAGGTCACCACTCCTTTGGACATGGTGACGCAGGGGGGTCATACGGAGAGAATTAATCTCTTCATTATTGATTCTCCTGCGTTTCCCGTGGTGCTGGGCCTACCCTGGTTAGTCTGTCACAACCCCACTGTTTCTTGGCCACAGAGGGCTCTGACGGGGTGGTCGCGAGAGTGCTCAGGTAAGTGTTTAGGGGTTTCTGTCTGTGCTACTACGGTGGAGAGTCCAGACAAGGTTTCCACAGTGCGCATTCAACCCTGAATATGCCGATGGGGCGATTGTGCGATAGATCTCCTGGTAGGCGCTGCACTTCCCAGGAGTCACGTGCATCCCCTCTCACAGGCGGAGACGGAGGCTATGGAAGCATATGTCTCTGAATCCCTGCTTCAGGGATACATTCGGTCCTCCACTTCACCCGCCTCCTCAACTTTCTTTTTTGTGAAGAAGAAGGATGGAGGTTTGCGCCCGTGCATTGACTATAGAGGTCTCAATCAAATCACAGTGAGATACAGTTACCAGCTACCTCTTATCGCTACGGCGATTGAGTCAATGCATGGGGCGCGCTTCTTCACGAAACTGGATCTCAGGAGTGCATATAACCTGGTGCGTATTCGGGAGGGAGACGAGTGGAAGACAGCGTTTAGTACCACCACAGGGCATTATGATGCGCAGGGTACTTGGACGACTGCTGGAGCATGACCTGTACGTCAAGGCTGAGAAATGCCTGCTCTTTCAGCAGACCGTCTCCTTCCTAGGTTATCGCATTTCCACATCAGGGGTGAAGATGGAGAGTGACCGCATTGCAGCCGTGCGTAATTGGTTGACTCCCACCACGGTAAAGGAGGTGCAGCGATTTTTAGGGTTTGCCAATTACTACCGGAGATTTCTCCAGGGTTTTGGCCAGGTATCTGCTCCCATTACCTCACTGCTGAAGGGGGTCCTGAACGGTTGCAGTGTTCGGCTGAGGCGGACAGGGCTTTTGGGCAACTAAGAGCTCTGTTTACTTCGGCTCCCGTGCAGGCTCATCCGGATCCCTCTTTGGCGTTCATAGTTGAGGTGGACGCGTCCGAGGCTGGGATAGGAGCTGTGCTCTCTCAGCGCTCGGGTTCGCCACCGATGCTCCGCCCCTGTGCCTTCTTCTCGAGGAAGCTCAGCCCGGCAGAGAGAAACTATGACGTGGGGGACCTGGAGTTGTTGGCTGTTGTCAAGGCTTTGAATGGTGGAGACATTGGCTTGAGGGGGCTAAACACCCTTTTCTCATCTGGACTGACCACCGTAATCTGGAGTACATCCGGGCGGCGAGGAGACTGAACCCTCGCTAGGCAAGGTGGGCCATGTTTTTCACTCATTTTGTTTTCACCCTTTCTTACAGACCAGGTTAACAGAACGAGAAGGTAGACGCACTGTCCCGGCTGTATGACACAGAGGAGCGGCCCATGGATCCCACTCCCATACTCCCGGCCTCCTGCCTGGTGGCGCCGGTGGTGTGGGAGCTGGACACGGACATTGAGCGGGCATTGCGTACAGAGGCCGCTCCCCTCCAGTGTCCCGCTGGGCGTCTGTACATTCCGTCTGTTGTCCGTGACCAGCTGATCTATTGGGCCCACACGTCACCCTCCTCTGGTCATCCAGGCATCGGTCGGACGGTGCGCTGTCTGAGCGGGAAGTACTGGTGGCCCACCTTGGCTAAGGACATGAGGGTTTATGTTTCCTCCTGCTCGGTGTGCGCCCAGTGTAAGGCTCCTAGACACCTGCCAAGGGGTAAGTTACAACCCTTACCCGTTCCACAACGGCCATGGTCACACCTGTCGGTGGATTTCCTAACTGATCTTCCTCCTTCACAGGGTAACACCACGATGCTGGTTGTTGTCGTTTTTCTAAGTCCTGCCGTCTCCTCCCTCTGCCCGGTCTCCCTACGGCCCTGCAGACGGCGGAGGCCTTGTTTACACACATCTTCCGGCACTACGGGGTGAATGAGGATATAGTGTCTGATTGAGGTCCCCAGTTCACCTCAAGGGTCTGGAAGGCGTTCATGGAATGTCTGGGGGTCATGGTCAGCCTTACCTCAGGTTTTCACCCCGAGAGTAATGGGCAGGTGGAGAAAGTAAACCAGGATGTGGGTAGGTTTCTGAGGTCCTGTTGCCAGGAACGGCCGGGGGAGTGGGCAGCGTTCGTGCCCTGGGCCGAGATGGCCCAGAACTCACTCCGCCACTCATCCACTAACCTCACCCCCTTCCAGTGTGTATTGGGGTATCAGCCGGTTCTGGCTCCTTGGCATCAGAGTCAGACCGAAGCTCCTGCTGTGGACGATTGGTTCCAGCATGCGGAGGAGACATGGGACACCACTCATGTCCACCTTCAGCGCGCCGTGCTGCGCCAGAAAGTGGGCGCAGACCGTCACCGCGGACCGGGTCTGGCTCTCAACCCGAAACCTGCCCCTCCGCCTGCCCTGCTGGAAGCTGGGTCCGCGGCTTGTGGGGCCATTTAAAGTCCTGACGAGAGTGAACGAGGTATGTTATAGTTTACAGCTTTCCCCCGATTACCGCATTAACCCCTCGTTCCATGTGTCTCTCCTCGGGCCGGTGGTGGCTGGTCCGCTCCAGGAGGCTGAGGTGCGGGAAGTTCCTCCACCCCCTCTGTACATCGAGGGGGCCCCGGCGTACTCCGTTCGTTCCATACTGGATTCGAGACGTCGGGCGAGGGGCCTTCAGTACCTCGTGGACTGTGAGGGGTATGGTCCGGAGGAGGGATGCTGGGTTCCGGTGGAGGACGTGTTAGATCCTTCTCTGCTGCAAGAGTTCCACCGTCTCCATCCGGATCGCCCTGCGCCTCGTCCTCTGGGTCGTCCCCTCGACGCGCTGCTGGAGCCAAAGTCGATGCCTCTCCTTGTTCGGGCGGTGTTCAGCGGTCGATGTCACCGGCCTTCTAGCCATCGCCGATCCATTTTTCATTTTCCATTTGTTTTGTCTCGTTTTTCCACACTCCTGGTTCTCATTGTCCCTCATTATGTTTTGTGTATTTAACCCTCTGTTTCCCCCATGTCTTTGTGTGGTATTGTTTATCTGTGTTGATGTATGCGCACGTTAGTCTGGTTGCGCTGGGTTATGTATACCCGTTTTGTATTTCGTGTTCATTGTGCCGTGTGCTTTTGGTTCGCCTGGATAAAAGGCTCCTTGTGCTACCAAATACCTGCTCTCCTGCGCCTGACTCCCTTGCAGCCACTTACGCATACCTGACAAGTTGAGAACAAGTTTTCATTTACAACTGCGACCTGGCCAAGATAAAACAAAGCAGTGCGACAAAAACAACAACACAGAGGTACACATAAACAAACGTACAGTCAATAACACAATAGAAAATAAAAATAGAAAAATCTATGTACAGTGGTTGCAAATGTAGAAGAGTAGGGAGGTAGGCAATAAATAGGCCATAGAGGCGAAATAATTACAATTTAGCATTAATACTGGAGTGATAGATGTGCAGATGATGTGCAAGTAGAGATACTGGGGTGCAAAAGAGCAAGAGGGTAAGTAATAATAAGGGGATGAGTTAGTTGAGTGTGCTATTTACAGATTGGCTGTGTATAGGTACAGCGATCGGTAAGCTGCTCTGACAGCTGATGCTTAAAGTTAGAGAGGGAGATATAAGACTCCAGCTTCAGTGATTTTTGCAATTTGTTCCAGTCATTTGCAGCAGAGATCTGGGAGGAAAGGCGGCCAAAGGAAGTGTTGGCTTTGGGGATGACCAGTGCAATATACCTGCTGGAGCGCGTGCTACGGGTGGGTGTTGCTATGGTGACCAGTGAGCTGAGATAAGGCAGGGCTTTACCTAGCAAAGACTTATAGATGACCTGGAGCCAGTGGGTTTGGCAACGGATATGTAGTGAGGGCCAGCGAACGAGAGCATGCAGGTCGCAGTGGTGGGTAGTGTATGGGGCTTTGATGACAAAACGGATGGCACTGTGATAGACTGCATCCAATTTGCTGAGTAAAGTGTTGGGGGCTATTTTGTAAATGACAAGGCTGAAGTCGAGGATCGGTAGGACAGTCAGTTTTACGAGGGTATGTTTGGCAGCATGAGTGAAGGAGGCTTTGTTGCAAAATAGGAAGCCGATTCTAGAGTTAATTTTGGATTGGAGATGTTTAATGTGAGTCTGGAAGGAGAGTTTACAGTCTAAGCAGGCACCTAGGTATTTGTAGATGTCCACATATTCTAGGTCAGAACCGTCCAGAGTAGTGATGCTAGTCAGGTGGGAGGGTGCGGGCAACAATCGGTTGAAGAGCATGCACTTAGTTTTACTTGCATTTAAAAGCAGTTGGAGGCCACGGAAGGAGTGTTGTATGGCGTTGAAGCTCGTCTGGAGGTTTGTTAGCCCTGTGTCCAAAGAAGGGCCAGATGTATACAGAATAGTGTCATCTGCGTAGAGGTGGATCAGAGAATCACCAGCAGCAAGAGCAGCATCATTGAAATATACAGAGAAAAGAGTCGGCCCGAGAATTGAACCCTGTGGCACCCCCATAGAGACTGCCAGAGGTCCGGACAACAGGCCCTCCGATTTGACACGCTGAACTCTATCAGAGAAGTAGTTGGTGAACCAGGCGAGGCAGTCATTTGAGAAGCCAAGGTTGTCGAGTCTGCCGATAAGAATGTTGTGATTGATGGAGTCGAAAGCCTTGGCCAGGTCGATGAAGACGGCTGCACAGTACTGTATTTTATTGATGGAGGTTATGATGTCATTTAGGACCTTGAGCGTGGCTGAGGTGCACCCATGACCAGCTCGGAAACCAGATTGCACAGCGGAGAAGGTACCGTGGGATTTGAAATGGCGGTGATCTGTTTGTTAACTTGGCTTTCGAAGATTTTAGAAAGGCAGGGTAGGAGAATTATAGGTCTGTAGCAGTTTGGGTCCAGAGTGTCTCCCCCTTTGAAGAGGGGGATGACGGCAGCAGCTTTCCAATCTTTGGGGATCTCAGACGATATGAAAGAGAGGTTGAATAGGCTAGTAATAGGGGTTGCAAAAGTTTCGGCAGATAATTTTACAAAGAGAGGGTCCAGATTGTCTAGCCCAGTTGATTTGTAGGGATCCAGATTTTGCAGCTCTTTCAGAACATCAGCTATCTGGATTTGGGTGAAGGAGAAGCGGGGGCGGGGGGCTTGGGCAAGTTGCTGCAGGGGGTGCTGAGATGTTGGCTGGGGTAGGGGTAGCCAGGTGGAAAGCATCGCCAGCTGTTGAAAAATGCTTATTTAAATATCGATTATCGTACATTTATCGGTCGTGACAGTGTATCCTATCCTCAGTGCAGTGGGCAGCTGGGAGGAGGTGCTCTTATTCTCCATGGACTTTACAGTGTCCCAAAACTTTTTGGAATTAGTGCTACAGGAAGCAAATTTCTTTTAAAAAGCTAGCCTTTGCTTTCCTAACTGACTGAGTATATTGGTTCCTGACTTCCCTGAAAAGTTGCATATCGCGGGGTCTATTCGATGCTAATGCAGAACGCCACAGGATGTTTTTGTGCTTGTCAAGGACAGTCAAGTCTGGGGTGAACCAAGGGCTATATCTGTTCTTAGTTCTACATTTTTTGAATGGGACATGCTTATTTAAGATGGCGAGGAAAGCACTTTTGAAGAGCAACCAGACATCCTCTACTGACGGGATGAGGTCAATATCCTTCCAGGATACCCGGGCCAGCTCAATTAGAAAGGCCTGCTTGCTGAAGTGTTTTAGGGAGCGTTTGACAGTGATGAGGGGTGGTCGTTTGACAGCGGACCCATTACGCACACAGGCAATGAGGCAGTGATCGCTGAGATCCTGGTTGAAGACAGCAGAGGTGTATTTAGAGGGCAAGTTGGTCAGGATGATATCTAAGAGGGTGCCCATGGTTTCGGATTTAGGGTTGTACCTGGTAGGTTCCTTGATAATTTGTGTGAGATTGAGGGCATCTAGCTCAGATTGTAGGATGGCCGGGGTGTTAAGCATGTCCCAGTTTAGGTCACCTAACAGTACGAACTCTGAAGATAGATGGGGGGCAATCAATTCACATATGGTGTTCAGGGCACAGCTGGGGGCTGAAGGCGGTCTATAACAAGTGGCAACGGTGAGAGACTTGTTTCTGGTAAAGTGGATTTTTAAATGTAGAAGCTCGAATTGTTTGGGCACAGACCAATGTCTTGTCATGAACAACTCTGACAGTGGATTGTGTGCTGTGTCAGAGAGAGGGTTGTCTCTGGATGGTACAGGCTCAGACCACAGACTTATTAGGTGAACCACTGCATGCTTTTTAGTGTGTTTGTACTTATGAAGTTAAACCTTAGATATACCGAAATTGATTACATTACCTCAGTTTGGACATTAAAGTACCACTTTTTTTCAGCTGAAAGACCATGCCCAAAGCTTATGTTGCACAATGATTGAAGGCAATAAGTCATAGTTTAACCAAAGTATGATACAGTATATTTGGGCTTGAGGTGGGAAATCCGAAGTGGGGACTTCAGATTTTGTTTCTGTGTCCATGCTGTGTGTTTCCTCTATAAGATGACATGCTAAAACTTTTCAGACAACGTTTCTTTTCAGGGCTGGGTTTTATTTGAATTGTATAACCCACCAGCAAGGCATTGTTTATTATTCTGAAACAGCTGCAAAGTTCTTCCTCTTCGCGACTGAGCTGTGCCAAATAGCCTTGCATCCACTTGGCCACCTGAGCCATGGAGCAAATTAAAAGAGGAGGTGCAAACATATATGTTTTTGCACCTCCACATTCTTACCAGACAATTAACATAATCCATTGGATAATTTGCCAATTTTATCTTATTTTTTAGCTAGTCTGTTTAAAAAAATATTAATATTAATATACACAGAGTGGATTCGGAAAGTATTCAGACCCCTTTACTTTTTCCACATTTTGTTATGTTACAGCCTTATTCTAAAATGGATTAAACTGTTGTTTTACCTCCTCAAGCTACACACAATACCCCATAATAACAAAGCAAAAACAGGTTTTTGGAAATGTTTGCAAATGTATAAAATAAATAAAGTGAAATATCATAGTTATATAAGTATTCATACCCTTTACTCAGTACTTTGTTGAAGTACATTTGGCAGTGATTACAGCCTCGAGTCTTCTTGGGTATGATGCGACAAGCTTGGCACACCTGTATTTGGGGATTTTCTCCCATTCCTCTCTGCAGATCCTCTCAAGCTCTGTCAGGTTGGATGGGGAGCGTCGCTGCACAGCTATTTTCAGGTCTCTCCAGAGATGTTCGATCAACTTGTCCCGAAGCCACTTGTGCATTGTCTTGGCTGTATGCTTAGGGTCGTTGAACCTTTGCCCCAGTCTGAGGTCCTGAGCGGTCTGGAGCACTCATCAGACCCAAGGACAGATTTCCACCAGTCTAACTCCATTGGCTCATGTTTCTTGGCCCAAGCAAGTCTCTTCTTATTGGTGTCCTTTAGTAGTGGTTTCTTTGCAGCAATTTAACCATGAAGGCCTGATTCATGCAGTCTCATCTGAACAGTTGATGTTGAGATGTGTCTGTTACTTGAACTCTGAAGCATTATTTGGGTTGCAATTTCTGAGGCTGGTAACTCTAATGAACTAGTCCTCTGAAGCAGAGGTAACTCTGGGTCTTCCTTTCATGTGGCGGTCCTCACGAGAGCCAGTTTCATCATTGCACTTCATGGTTTTTGGTTTACAAAGTTCTTGAAATTTTCAGGATTGATTGACCTTCATGTCTTAAAGTAATGATGGACTGTCGTTTCTCTTTGCTTATTTGAGCTGTTCTTGCCATCATATGGACTTGTTCTTTTACCAAATAGGGCTATCTTCTGTTTACCACCCCTACCTTGTCACAACACAACTGATCGGCTCAAACGCATTAAGAAAGAAAGAAATTCCCCAAAATAACTTTTAAGAAAGCACACCTGTTAATTGAAATGCATTCCAGGTGACTACCTCATGAAGCTGGTTGAGAGAATGCCAAGAGTGTGCAAAGTTGTCATCAAGACAAAGGGTGGCTACTTTGAAGAATCTCAAATATAACATAAACTCTTACTGTCAACTGTGTTTATTTTCAGCAAACTTCACATGTGTAAATATTTGTATGAACATAAGATTCAACAACTGAGACATAAACTGAACAAGTTCCACAGACATGTAACTAACAGAAATGGAAGAATGTGTCCCTGAACAAAGGGGGGGTCAAAATCAAAATCAAAAGTAACAGTCATTATCTGGTGTGGCCATCAGCTGCATTAAGTTCTGCAGTGCATCTCCTCCTCATGGACTGCACCAGATTTTCCAGTTCTTGCTGTGAGATGTTACCCCACTTTTCCACCAAGGCACCTACAAGTTCCCGGACATTTCTGGGGGAATGGCCCTAGCCCTCACCCTCCGATCCAACAGGTCCCAGACGTGCTCAATGGGATTGAGATCCGGGCTCTTCACATAGCAGAACACTGACATTCCTGACTTGCAGGAAATTACGCACAGAACGAGCAGTATGGCTGGTGGCATTGTCATGCTGGAGGGTAATGTCAGGATGAGCCGGCAGGAAGGGTACCACATGAGGGAGGAGGATGTCTTCCCTGTAATGCACAGCGTTGAGATTGCCTGCAATGACAACAGGCTCAGTCCGATGATGCTGTGACACACCGCCCCAGACCATGATGGACCCTCCACCTCAAAATCGATATTGCTCCAGAGTACAGACCTCGGTGTAATGCTCATTCCTTTGACGATAAACGCGAATCCGACCATCACCCCTGGTGAGACAAAACCGTGACTCGTCAGTGAAGAGCACTTTTTGCCAGTCCTGTCTGGTCCAGCGACGGTGGGTTTGTGCCCATAGGCGACATTGTTGCAGGTGATGTCTGGTGAGGACCCGCCTTACAACAGGTCTACAAGCCCTCAGTCCAGCCTCTCTCAGCCTATTGTGGACAGTCTGAGCACTGATGGAGGGATTGTGCGTTCCTGGTGTAACTCGGGCAGTTGTTGTTGCCATCCTGTACTTGTCCCGCAGGTGTGATGTTCAGATGTACCGATCCTGTGCAGGTGTTGTTGCACATGGTCTGGCACTGCGAGGATGAACAGCTGTCCGTTCTGTCTCCCTGTAGCGCTGTCTTAGGCTTCTCACAGTACGGACATTGCAATTTATTGCCCTGGTTTTTATAACTGTGACCTTAATTGCCTACCGTCTGTAAGCTGTTAGTGTCTTAACAACCGTTCCACAGGTGCATGTTCATTAATTGTTTATTGTTCATTGAACAAGCATGGGAAACAGTATTTAAACCCTTTACAATGAAGATCTGTGAAGTTATTTGTATTTTTATGAATTATCTTTGAACGACAGGGTCCTGAAAAAGGGACGTTTCTTTTTTTGCTGAGTTTATATTTTGATTTGTTTAACACTTTTTTGGTTACTACATGATTCTATATGTGTTTTTCATAGTTTTGATGTCTTCACTAATATTCTACAATGTAGAAAACAGTCAAAAATAAAGAAAAACCCTTGAATGAGTAGGTGTGTCCAAACTTTTGACTGGTACTGTATATGATCACTTTATACATGGTATAATTGCGTGATATGATTGCATTTTGCACCCACGCTCCCCTTTCATGGTTTTGACCACCAAAGTCTTGCTTCACTACACGTTTCACTGCTTTGATTGGTGCAGCTAGAAACCACAAGGGTCTATCCTATAATGAACAGGCACCCACGATATTTCGTGTCTGATGCACTCATGGTGTTGTTACATGTCATTTGCGACGTGCATCATGAGAAAAGTCATTGGGTGAGTTCATTTTGCATGGCCTGGTGCCCCTGGTTGAGTGGAGATTTCACTAAAATACCAATGGAATGGTCTCAAATATACAAACTCAGCCCTCCCGGGAACACCGGGCCATGCAGAAATAACTTGCCCATTGTAGCCTATCATTTCACTTCCCCTGTGAGAACTATGAGCAGGGGCTGACTTGGCTTTGCTGTACCGCCTGCTGCATCGCCTGCTGCAGCCTACCCACCAAAGGTTGCACAGTGTCCATTACAATGTAGAAAAATGCATGTAACTTATGGAAGATGCCAAAACTTTGGAGATTAACAATAGACGGTGAAGTCAAAGATTCTAGTATCCATCTGTGGCAAAGTTTACCACAAATAACAATAAGTGTAGCGACCCTGTGTTTATAAAAGTGGATATCTACTTTGCTTTTATGGCACAGTCCATGCCACACAGCGCTATGGGCCAGAAGGTTGAGGGTTCGCCGACGACGACAGAGGATCTCACTCTCCCTACCTGTTTCAAGTCAGCAACTCACTCTTGAGTTGCTGACTTGTTGCACCCTCGACAACTACTATGATTATTATTATTTGACCATGCTGGTCATTTATGAACATTTTAACATCTTGGCCATGTTCTGTTATAATTTCCACCCGGCACAGCCAGAAGAGTACTGGCCACCCCTCATAGACTGGTTCCTCTAGGTTTCTTCCTAGGTTTTGGCCTTTCTAGGGAGTTTTTCCTAGCCACCGTGCTTCTACACCTGCATTGCTTGCTGTTTGGGGTTTTAGGCTGGGTTTCTGTACAGCACTTTGAGATATCAGCTGATGTAAGAAGGGCTATATAAATACATTTGATTTGATTTGATTCATTACTTCACGATCAGAGCCGGTTGCAGAGAATCGTCAACAAGGGGTAAATCAGATTTTCAACATTTTGATGCCATATTTATAATTATATAAAATATAAGCAACCAATTTTCCACCAACAGGTTTCTGTGACAATGCACCACACAATCAGTAAACAAAACATACTGACATGGTTTGCATTTTAAACACCACAATAAATAGACTTGACAAACAGAAAACACATCCCTCCCCAGCTTGTAGGCTTACCCAGTATTGAAGGCTTGGCTTGACAATCTCTAAATGTCATTCAACTTTTTGGTGGTGTTTTGTAACAGATGTTTCTTTCCATTCATCAAATTGCCTCTGCACAGTTTGGATTGATTGATAGACTTTATTTGTCAGTTAAAAAAATATATATATTTTTTTTAGGTGACGTGGATTGCACAATGAAGTCGGGGACTTAATTCTATTGTGGTCACTACATTTGCTACAGTAATATAAGGACTGAATGCATGTCTAATTTACACATCTCCATCTGGCTTTCGGGGGTCAGCTTATGTTTTTCTGTCGTGCACAATGTGCTGTAGCCTTTATCATAGACTATGTATTGGATAATGAAACAATAATTTGGACTTTTTTGGACTTGAGCTTTTAAAATGTCTTTCATCTAGGGCTCATAAAATGTATTTATTGTATGGCTCACCAGGCTCAGGTAGCATCAGACTTTCATTTTGATGCCGATCAAAGGTCTAATAAAATCCAGACATTAATATGCTTTATATGCTTTAGAATGACACTTTTGGTTTGGGCGGGAAATACCTGGTTAAGCGGGAGAAAATAGATTATTCTCAGGATGGAACATTTGTAAAATACTAGGAAAATATTCAACCCTATTCTGTAGATTATTCTTTAGATGTCTGGGGCTGCTGGTGAACCATGATGTGCAGGCCTAATCAAGGTGACACTGGACTAGCACGCTTGCCAGACCGGTTAGTTGAGGTAATTGAGGTAATATGTACACTACCGTTCAAAAGTTCGGGGTCACTTACAAAGTTCTTTGTTTTGAAAGAAAAGCAATTACATTAGTGTCTAATTTGAGAAACAGACGCCTCACAAGTCCTCAACTGGCAGCTTCATTAAATAGTACCCACAAAACACCAGTCTCAAGGTCAAAGAGGAGTGGGAGGCCCCGGTGCACAATTGAGCAAGAGGACAAGTACATTAGAGTGTCTAGTTTGAGAAACAGACAACTCACAAGTCCTCAATAGGCAGCTTTATTAAATAGTACCCGCAAAACACCAGTCTCAACGTCAACAGTGAAGAGGCGACTCCGGGATGCTGGCCTTCTAGGCAGAGTTGCAAAGAAAAAGCCATATCTCAGACTGGCCAATAAAAATAAAATATTAAGATTGGCAAAAGAACACAGACACTGGACAGAGGAACTCTGCCTAGAAGGCCAGCATCCCGGAGTCGCCTCTTCACTGTTGACGTTGAGACTGGTGTTTTGCGGGTACTATTTAATGAAGCTGCCAGTTGAGGACTTGTGAGGCGTCTGTTTCTCAAACTAGACACTCTAATGTACTTGTCCTCTCGCTCAGTTGTGCACCGGGGCATCCCACTCCTCTTTCTATTCCTGTAGAGCCAGTTTGCGCTGTTCTGTGAAGGGAGTAGCACACAGTGTTGTATGAAATCTTCAGTTACTTGGCAATTTGTCGCATGGAATAGTTTTCATTTCTCAGAACAAGAATAGACTGACGAGTTTCAGAAGGAAGTTCTTTGTTTCAGGCCATTTTGAGCCTGTAATTGAACCCACAAATGCTGATGCTCCAGATACTCAACTAGTCTAAAGGAGGCCAGTTTTATTGCTTCTTTAATCAGAACAACAGTTTTCAGTTGTACTAACATCATTGCAAAACGGGTTTAAAATGATAAACTTGGATTAGCTAACACAACATTGGAACACAGGAGTGATGGTTGCTGATAATGGGCCTCTGTACGCCTATGTAGATATTCCATAAAGATCTGCCATTTCCAGCTACAACAGTTATTTACAACATTAACAATGTCTACACTGTATTTCTGATCAATTTGATCACATGCTTTTCTTTCCAAAACAAGGACATTTCTAAGAGACCCCAAAATGTTTAACCGTAGTGTACATGTAGGTCGAGTTATTAAGGTAACCATGCATAGATGAGATGCGAATTTTCTCAAATCTGCACAAAAACAAAATGCACATTTCAGGGCTTCCTTTAGGAAAATATGACTCCAGACATTTGAGAAATTTACCGGACATCCATATGCATTCAGATCCAACTTGGCACAGCCAGCACCATCAATAAATGAGGGATATTGGCCAAACAAGCCACATTTACATGTGCTTAAAAACAGCCACTATCAAATGATAAAAACACTATTCTTTGTGTTTCAATGTGTAGCAAATGCAAAACTTTATAGACAATTTTTGTTTAGTTTTTTAGGCTACCTTCCTAAAACAATAATTGTCCAACTCACTGTTCAACTGTCAGAGAAGTGAGCACTAAATGCATTACGGCATTGCATGTACAGGCCTATAAGCTCATGTGTCCAATGTATGATATTAATATTTAAACATATATATATATATATATATATATATATATATATATATATAGCCTAAATAAATAAATAAATAAATAAATAAATAAATGTAATGTAAAATGTAAAATATATATATAAAAATATATATATATATAGCCTATATAAAAGGAAGAGAAGCTTAGGCCTAGCCCAATAGAGATAGAGAGAGCTTGAGATATTCCAGCGCAATGCTGTAACACCAACATACATGTCTTTGTCAGTTGGCTACAGCATCTGCTATACATATATAGATGTAGAGAACAAGGCTAATTCGTACATTTTCTATCAGAATATTTTGTAAGCATTATATTTTTTGATTATAGGAGTAACTCTGGTAGGCCTGAAGCAAACTTTATTTGGGTAATATCAAAAGTAAGTGAAGCCATTGTTTATAGGGAAAATCCGAGTAGGCTATATTATATTACGGCAAACACAGCATTACAGTTGGAACTTAATTTGGCCAAAGAAAATGGCCCAACAGAATTAAACAAAACACTTGCAAACGGATTTAAACCTTCACAAAAGTTATGAACAGGCTATATTGCAGCAATTACCAACAAAGGCAAGTGCCTACTGTACCATACCCAACAAATCATAAAAATAGGCTAATGTTATTTATTTCACAACAGACCTGCTTACAGTAGCAAAGCATGGGTAAAATCAACCGGGAAGCCAAGCCAGAAAAAATAGCCATATTACAACCTATGTGTTGTTCTTTTACCTTTAACTTTTGTTTTACTTCAATGATAAAGACCTCCATCTTCAAAATCAACAGTAGCCTAGGCCAAGGCTCCTCTGTTGCTATCTCTCTCCTCAGCAGCAGGCACACATGCACGCAAGGTGTGAGAGAATGGTGCTGAAGCGCGAATTCGGGGTATAGGCTATGATAGACAGCCCTCCTGGACAATTTGACCTGCTAAAATGTTATTCATTAGCTTTTCATTTTTATATAGGCCAAATGCTGGCAATTACCAGCTAATGGAAACCCTGGAGAATTTTCCCATCAGTTGTGTTTTGACTTGTTGCAGATAAAAGTGTGCGTAAATATGTAGTACACATAAAAATACTTTTTGAGGTTAAATTCCCATAAAAACTCAAAGTTAAATGGGGTTCCATCACATTTTCAACTCTAAGCATACTGATGTCTTTATATGTGGTATGATTGCTAGTTAGCCTATTGCAGATCTGGACAAACTGATGCACCTACCACTATTGTCACTATGAATGGTGGATAGAAGGAAGGACAGACCATTAGACTAGTAGACTACTGACCTGTGGTATAGTAAAAGTTAGCACACAGAAATGCGTACTGCTTAAGGGAAGTACCAAATCACCTTGATATAGGGGAGGCACATGCAAGAAGATGAGGAAATGTGGCTACATGGAAGAAATTATATAGTAACACCTCTAAAAGAGCAAATGTAAACAAGGGAAAAAACGCACTACCCTCCCCTGTGCCCAATTAAAAACCACACAACCCTCCCCAAAGCAAAAAGAAACGTTTGACAACCCCCCCACCCCCAGTAAAATTGCGATCTGTCACTAAATGCTTATGACAAATCCAGCTCCAGAACCAGACTAACCTACCCAGCTGGCTAATCCTTTGAATATGGTGTAGTAAAAAAAACCAGCAACAACAGATAACATTCGCTCGCTAGTGAAGGTTAGCATGTTAGCTAGCTACACCGACAGCTGTCAGTTCCCTATTTCTTGATATTTCTCCACTCCATGTGGAAATCACCAAGATGTTCCTTTCCACCCCCAATTTGTGAATATGTATAAGTAGCCTGCATCATTCTTCGAGGTGTAACCTAAACAAGTGCAGTTGAAGTCTGAAGTTTACATACACTTAGGTTCGAGTCATTAAAACTCGTTTTTCAACCACTCCACAAATTTCTTGTTAACAAACTATAGTTTTGGCAAGTCAGTTAGGACATCTACTTTGTGCAATTTTTCCAACAATTGTTTACAGACAGATTATTTCACTTGCCTTTAAACAGACTGTGCCTTTAAACAGCTTGGAAAATTCCAGAAAATGATGTCACGGCTTTAGAAGCTTCTGTTAGGCTAATTGACATCATTTGAGTCAATTGGAGGTGTACCTGTGGATGTATTTCAAGGCCTACCTTCAAACTCAGTGCCTCTTTGCTTGACATCATGGGAAAATCAAAAGAAATCAGCCAAGACCTCAGAAAATAAATTGTAGACCTCCACAAGTCTGGTACATCCTTGGGAGCAATTTCCAAACGCCTGAAGGTACCACGTTCATCTGTACAAACAATAGTACGCAACTATAAGCACCATGGGACTACACTGCCGTCATAGCGCTCAGGAAGGAGACGCGTTCTGCCTCGTAGAGATGAACGTACTTTGGTGCGAAAAGTGCAAATCAATCCCAGAACAACACCAAAGGACCTTGTTAAGATGCTGGAGGAAACAGGTACAAAATAATCAATATCCACATTTAAACGAGTCCTATATCGACATAACCTGAAAAGCCGCTCAGCAAGGAAGAAGCCACTGCTCCAAAACCACCATAAAAAAGTCAGACTTCGTTTTGAAACTGCACATGGGGACAAAGATTGTACTTTTTGGAGAAATGTCCTCTGGTCTGATGAAACAAAAATAGAACTGTTTGGTCATATTGACCATCGTTATGTTTGGAGGAAAAATGGGGAGGCTTGCAAGCCGAAGAACACCATCCCAACCGTGAAGCACAGGGGTGGCAGCATCATGTTGTCGGGGTGCTTTGCTGCAGGAGGGACCGGTGCACTTCACAAAATAGATCGCATCAGGAGACAGGAAAATTATGTGGATATATTGAAGCAACATCTCAAGACATCAGTCAGGAAGTTAAAGATTAGTCGCAAATGGGTCTTCCAAATGGACAATGACCCCAAGCATATTTCCAAAGTTGTGGCAAATTGGCTTAAGGATAACAATGTGGCCATCACAAAGCCCTGACCTCAATCCCATAGAACATTTGTGGTGT
The DNA here is from genome assembly GCF_965601325.2 of Salmo salar. Taxonomy (NCBI): domain Eukaryota; kingdom Metazoa; phylum Chordata; class Actinopteri; order Salmoniformes; family Salmonidae; genus Salmo; species Salmo salar. The sequence goes on along the minus strand of NC_138291.1, from coordinate 148,689,271 downwards.
CACGATTCCCACCGACGGTGGCGCCAGCCTCCTGCTCGGGTGGCGCTCGGCGGTCGTCGTCACCGGCCTATTAGCTGCCACCGATTCCCTTTTGCTTTTCCCTTTTTTTATTTTGTTACACCTGTGGTCAATTAGCCATTAGAGGGGCTATTTAGTTTAGCTGGCCCGCTCCTGTTCTTGCGGGATTAATGATTGTCTCTTGTCAGACGGCTTATGTTCGTGTCGACGTTGTTTGACGCCGTATGTATTTTCTCCCCTGTGTGTGGGAACTTTTTTTTTTTTTTGTGTGAGTGTATATTAAAAACACCACTACCCTGTGTTCGCTGCTTCCTGCGCCTCATTCCTCCTCCACGATTACCAAGCCGTAACAGAATCCCGCACCAAGATAAAAGGCATGGAATCAGCGGGAGCAGCGGCCACTCCTCTGCCATCGATGGAGGAACGCGTACTCCACCACACGACAGTCCTCCATCGCATCGGATCGGCAATGGACCAGATGATGGAGAGGATGGACCGATGGGAGAGAAGTGGTATCCTCTCTCCACCTCCACCTCCACCTCCCCCGATACAGCCATCTTCGCCTCCCATGACGTCTGGCTCTGGCACGCTTCGTTTGGCGCTCCCGAGGGAGTACGATGGGGCGGCGGCTGGGTGCCAGTGGTTTTTGCTCCAGCTTGAGCTGTACCTGGCCACCGTCAGACCTGCTCCCACGGGGGAGGAGAGCGTGAGTGCCCTCGTTTCCTGCCTGACGGGCCGAGCTCTGGAGTGGGCTAATGCGGTCTGGAACGGTCCAGACTCGGCGAGGGACCACTACCCAGAGTTCGCGAAGTCCTGGGCACTCCTCGTCTCCTGCCTGAGGTGGAACAGCTGTTCACCCGCCGCTCTTCCTTCCGGAGGGTGGTCGAACACGGCCCGAAAGCGGCGGGTGAACAGCTGTTCCACCTCAGGCAGGAGACGAGGAGTGCCCAGGACTTCGCGCTGGAGTTCAGGACCTTGGCTGCTGGGGCGGGGTGGAACGACAGGGCCCTCATAGACCACTACCGCTGCAGTCTCCGGGCGGACGTCCGCAGGGAGCTGGCCTGTCGGGACACAGCTCTGTCCCTGGACGAGCTGATAGATATGTCCATACGACTGGACAATTTGCTGGCTGCCCGCGGGCGTTCGGAGAGGGTCCTGCCCGTTCCACCCCCGTGCACCCCCGCCCCTACCCCTATGGAGGTAGGGGGGACGTGCAAAGGGGCACCGGAGGAAGTGGCTCCTCCTGCACCAGCTGTGGTCGGAGAGGACACACGGCCGACCGGTGCTGGAGGAGCCAGTCTGGGAGTCGAGATGGCAGGCAGAACACTTCTCGGTCACCTCAGGTGAGTCAGCACCAGATTCACCCAGAACCCCCTGTTGGTCACGTGTTTTTACCTGTTTTGTTTACTACATTTTTTCCCTCTTCCCAGCATAGGGCGCTAGTCGATTCAGGCGCAGCTGGGAATTTTATGGACCGTGGACTTCCCATTAAGCTGGGCATTCCGCGGTTGCCGATAGATTCCCCTTTCCCCGTGCACTCCCTAGATAGCCGACCATTAGGGTCAGGGCTAGTCAGGGAGTTTACGGTGCCACTGGACATGGTAACGCAGGGGAATCATAAGGAACGCATTAGTTTTTTCCTTATTAATTCGCCTGCGTTTCCGGTGGTGCTGGGGGTCCCCTGGCTGGCTGGTCACAATCCCCGTATTTCGTGGAAACAGGGGGTTCTCCAGGGGTGGTCAGAGTAGTGTTCAGGTAGGTGTCTAGGAGTTTCCATAGGTGCCACGTCGGTGGAAAGTCCAGACCAGGTGTCCACCGTGCGCATTCCCCCTGAATACGCCGATTTGGCAATCGCTTTTTGTAAAAAGAGGTGACTAAATTACCACCTCATCGACAGGGGGATTGTGCGATAGATCTCCAGGTTAACGCTGTGCTTCCCAGGAGTCACGTGTACCCCTTGTCACAGGAGGAGACAACGGCTATGGAGACATATGTCACTGAATCCCTGGGACAGGGGTACATTCGGCCCTCCATCTCACCCGCCTCCTCGAGTTTCTTTTTTGTGAAGAAAAAGGAGGGAGGTCTGCGTCCGTGCATTGATTACCGAGGTCTAAACGCTATTACGGTGGGGTTTAGTTACCCACTACCTCTCATCGCTACGGCGGTGGAATCATTTCACGGAGCACAGTTCTTCACAAAACTGGATCTCAGGAGCGCGTATAATCTGCTGCGTATCAAGAAGGGAGACGAGTGGAAAACCGCCTTTAGTACCACATCAGGCCATTATGAGTACCTCGTCATGCCGTATGGGTTGAAAAATGCTCCAGCCGTCTTTCAATCCTTTGTTGACGAGATTCTCAGGGACCTGCACGGGCAGGGCGTGATTGTCTATATCGATGACATTCTGATATATTCCGCCACCCGCTCCGCGCATGTGTCCCTGGTGCGCAAGGTGCTTGGTAGACTGCTGGAGCATGACCTATACGTTAAGGCTGAGAAGTGTGAGTTTTCCAAACGAGCCGTCTCCTTTCTGGGTTATTGCATTTCCACCACGGGGGTGGTGATGGAGTGTGACCGCGTTAAGGCCGTGCGTAATTGGCCGACTCCAACCACGGTGAAGGAGGTGCAGCGGTTTTTAGGCTTTGCCAATTACTACCGGAGGTTTATCCGGGGTTTTGGCCAGGTAGCGGCTCCCATTACCTCACTGCTGAAGGGGGGGCCGGTGCGTTTACGATGGTCGACAGAGGCGGACGGAGCCTTCAAGAAGTTGAAGACGCTGTTCACTGACGCACCCGTGTTGGCGCACCCGGACCCGTAATTAGCGTTCGTAGTGGAGGTGGACTCATCCGAGGCTGGGGTGGGTGCCGTGCTATCACAGCGCTCGGGTGCGGCATTGAAACTCCGCCCCTGCGCTTTCTTTTCGAAGAAGCTCAGTTCGGCGGAGCGTAACTACGATGTGGGGGACAGGGAGTTGCTAGCAGTGGTCAAAGCTCTGAGGGTGTGGCGGCACTGGCTTGAAGGGGCTAAACACCCCTTTCTCATCTGGACCGACCACCGAAACCTGGAGTACATCCGGGCAGCGAGGAGACTGAATCCACGTCAGGCGAGGTGGGCCATGTTCTTCGCCCGGTTTAGGTTTACCATCTCCTATAGACCGGGTTCCCTGAATACTAAGGCCGACGCGCTGTCCCGTCTCTATGACACGGAGGACCGGCCCATCGATCCAACTCCCATCATTCCAGCGTCTAGGCTGGTGGCACCTGTGGTATGGGAGGTGGACGCGGACATCGAGCGGGCATTGGTGTTGGAACCTGCGCCTGCGCAGGTGCCCGTGGGGCGCATGTATGTGCCGCTCGGTGTTCGTGATCGTTTGATTCGGTGGGCGCACACGCTACCCACTGCGGGTCATCCTGGTGAGGTGAGGACAGTGCGGAGTCTAAGGGGGAAGTACTGGTGGCCCACCTTGGCTAAGGACGTGAGGTCCTATGTCTCTTCCTGTTCGGTGTGTGCCCAGAGTAAGGCTCCTAGGCATCTACCAAGAGGGTTGTTACAGCCCCTCCCCGTTCCACAACGACCATGGTCGCACCTGTCCATCGACTTCCTGACAGATCTTCCCCCCTCTCAGGGGAACACGGCGATTCTGGTGGTTGTGGATCGGTTCTCTAAGTCCTGCAGTCTCCTCCCATTGCCCGGTCTCCCTACGGCCCTGCAGACTGCGGAGGCCCTATTTACCCACGTCTTCTGGCACTACGGGGTGCCGGAGGACATTGTCTCTGATCGAGGTTCCCAGTTCACATCCAGGGTTTGGAAAGCGTTTATGGAGCGGCTGGGGGTCTCGGTCAGTTTGACCTCCGGTTATCACCCCGAGAGCAATGGGCAGGCGGAGAGGGAGAACCAGGAGGTGGGCAGGTTCCTGAGGTCGTATTGCCAGGACCGGCCAGGGGAGTGGGCGAGGTATATTCCCTGGGCTGAGTTAGCCCAGAACTCACTTCGCCACTCCTCTACTAACATATCACCCTTTCAGTGTGTGTTAGGTTAGCAGCCGGTCCTGGCACCATGGCACCGGAGTCAGACCGAGGCTCCTGCGGTGGAGGACTGGGTCCAGCACTCCAAGGAGACCTGGAGAGCCGTCCAGGACTCACTAAAGGAGGCCAGTGCGCGGCAGAAGAGGAGTGCTGACCGCCACCGCAGTGAGGCACCCGTGTTCGCACCGGGAGACAGGGTCTGGCTCTCGACCCGGATCCTGCCCCTCCGCGTGCCCTGCCGGAAGCTGGGGCCGCAATGTGTGGGGCCCTTCAAAGTCCTGAGGAGGATAAACGAGGTGTGTTATCGGTTGCAACTCCCTTCCTATTACCGTATTAACCCCTCGTTTCATGTGTATCTCCTCAGGCCGGTGGTAGCTGGTCCTCTTCACGAAGATGAGGTGCCGGAGGTCCCTCCGCCCCCTCTGGACATCGGGGGGTCCCCGGCATACAGCATACGGGCCATTCTGGACTCGAGACGCCGGGCGAGGGGCCTACAGTACCTCGTGGACTGGGAGGGGTACGGCCCGGAGGAGAGGTGCTGGGTGCCGGCGGCGGACGTCCTGGACCCATCTATATTGAGGGAGTTCCACCACCTCCGTCCGGATCGCCCTGCGCCTCGCCCTCCGGGTCGACCTCGAGGCCGGTGTCGGCGCGCTGCGGGAGCCACGCGTCAGGAGGGGGGTACTGTCACGATTCCCACCGACGGTGGCGCCCCCTCCTGCTCGGGTGGCGCTCGGCGGTCGTCGTCACCGGCCTATTAGCTGCCACCGATTCCCTTTTGCTTTTCCCTTTTTTTATTTTGTTACACCTGTGGTCAATTAGCCATTAGAGGGGCTATTTAGTTTAGCTGGCCCGCTCCTGTTCGTGCGGGATTAATGATTGTCTCTTGTCAGACGGCTTATGTTCGTGTCGACGTTGTTTGACGCCGTATGTATTTTCTCCCCTGTGTGTGGGAACATTTTTTTTTTTTGTGTGAGTGTATATTAAAAACACCACTACCCTGTGTTCGCTGCTTCCTGCGCCTCATTCCTCCTCCACGATTACCAAGCCGTAACATGTGGGCAGAACTGAAAAAGTGTATGTGAGCAAGGAGGCCTACAAACCTGACTCAGTTACACCAGCTCTGTCAGGAGGAATGGGCCAAAATTCACCCAACTTATTGTGGGAAGCTTGTGGAAGGCTACCCAACACATTTGACCCAAGATAAACAATTTAAAGGCAATGCTACCAAATACTAATTGAGTGTATGTCATCTTCTGACCAACTGGGAATGTGATGAAAGAAATATAAACTGAAATAAATCGTTCTCTCTACTATTATTCTGACATTTCACATTCTTAAAATAAAGTGGTGATCCTAACTGACCTAAGACAGGGAATTGTTACTAGGATTAAATGTCAGGAAATGTGAAAAATTTAGTTTAAATGTATTTGGCTAAAGTGTATGTAAACTTCCAACTTCAACTGTATTTACGTTCTAGGGCAGGAATTACACCGGAATAGGGACAGCATTGCCCCAGTGCATTGCCTTACTGCTACAGTAAGTGTATATTTTTTAATTGAAAGATTATTTCTCGCTGATATGAAAGAAAGGGCATATAAGCATGTGTTTCGAAAACCGTTTAGCAAACAATGATTACTGACGTTTCTAAACGTTAAAGCACAGCATCGGAATTGTAGTTCACCTGCAGCCAACCATGGGTGAAGCTAACCACTGAAAACCCTACAGGATAAGAAACAAAGCAAGGCCTACCCGTGGTTCATGCCCGTTGTTCATGTCCGGTTCCTTACAGCGTCACTTAGTAGACCTAACATTTTCTTCAAATATTCCGTCCATCATGTTGAGTTGAACGACCTTTGGACCTGACCTTCTCCGGTAGGCTTACCAACATAGGTTCTAAAATGGGTATGCCTACTGTGCAGATGACAAAAAAAATGTCTTAAAACCCAGAATGACACGAATAGGAGTAGAAAGAAATACCGCTAATGCATTACCGTATGATTTGATATCTTGCGTCGCATGTAGCCTAATTAAAGTATCCTGTTCAGATGAGAGGTCACATTTGTAGTCCAACTGTGTGTTAGCAATAGTACTTCTATACATTCATGCTCAGATCAAGTCATTACGGTACTTATTTTTCTTAAAAACCACTGATTAGTTTGTAACATTTCTATGCAAATCACCAGCTCCAGTCTCATTGGGTGTTCTAGACGAGAGAATGCGTGCTGGTCTCATGCACTACTTTACCTGTGTAGTACACGGGCATTGTTTGGAGTAATACATTCTGAGATCAGTGACTGACATAATATTATGTTCTCATTCATATCTACATACTATTTCCAGTTACCATTTCCATTATATTTGTGTTTGGATATCTTTAATTTGGAATCTCCCAAAAGATGCGAACACCAGTGGCGGTCAGTGCCATTTAAGATGAGGGAGGACAATTATTTTTTTGCATGGGCATGGCCTTATTTATATTACAGCATATTGGATGACTCTCATTCATATCCCATTCACCCAGTTCAATGTAACAGCAATTGGTTTAGGGTACTACATGATACTCAAATTGTCCCTGTACCCATCATGAGGTTGCAACAACCTCGCCTATTAATGAAAGTTTACAACGTAGGTGCACACAGGTCGAGAGACAAATTTGAGGTGACAGACAGTGACATTCAATACCGCCTTTCACAATCTTGCCTGCATCTAGCTGATATAGGGTGTAATCATTAGTCCACAGGTATGTTTATCCCTGTTTTGTTCCGTTTGCTTCCGTTTAAGAAAAAAAAGTCAACAGAATGAATACACCCCTGATTATGCGTAAACAGAGTTCTCTCATAACAGCCATGTTGTATTCGCTTGTGGACTTCAATGCACAACACATCAGCTGTATGTGACCAGGCGAAAAAACCTTTCCAAGCCAAACAGCTACACACAGCCTACATCGTTGTCATCATATTAGCTAAAGTAATGTCATAGTCAGCATAGCTAATAGAACTAACGTGTTAGTAAACCAGCTACAATCATTCAGTAACATTTTTTATTGTATTTTTATTTAACCTTTATTTAACCAGGCAAGTCAGTTAAGAACAAATTCTTATTTACAATGACGGCCTACCCCGACCAAACCCTAAACCAGATGACAGTGGGCCAATTGTACGCTGCCCTATGGGACTCCCAACTACGGCCAGTTGTGATACAGCATGAAATCGAACCAGGGTCTGTAGTGATGCCTCTAGCACTGAGATGCAGTGCCTTAGACCGCTGCGCCACTCAAGAGCCAACGTCAGTGTACAGTCAGTAAGCAGTTACACCGGCGGGCCCCAGGGGCAATAAATTAGTAAAACCCAAAGCTTACCTTGACTTGGAAGAGTTCCAGTGTTGTGTTGGAAAGTCATAGCCAGCTATAGTAGCTAACATAGCATCCCTCTGTTTGAAGTCAATGTACCCAGAGGAGGAAGGAAGCTAGCTGTCCTCCGGTTACACCATGGTGCTACCCTACAGAGTGCTGTTGAGGCTACTATAGACCTTCATTTCAAAACAGTGTCTTTTAATCAGTTATTTGGTGATGTGATTATATTTAGTGTAGCTTTATCTAAAATGTACAATTTTAATATTTATGAAATTCACTGAGGAGGATGGTCCTCCCCTTCCTCCTCTGAGGAGCCTCCACTGAAGAACAGCCTATGTGAGACTCAAACTCAAATTGCGTAGAATTGTTACAAACGTAAGTGGTTTTAGAGAGTGCCATTATACTATTTTCAGTTACGATTAAATTTAAACTAAATGTTTATTGAAGGCCTTGTCTTTAGATGTATTGTTTCCTAATGTAGGCCTATGGATCCACCTGTTGTTGGTAGTCCTATGTCCTATGGGACCATTTACAGTTTCAGGCCATTTCCTCAGTCACATTAGAGAGGGCTGGTCGTGTATAGGTTTCGTGCTGTTGCTTTAGTTCTTAGGTATTACACTCGGCTGTGTGAGTCTTTCTGCAGTTTTTGGCCCTTGTAGCTGTTAGGTTGCTGTAGTTTATACAACATGTTTGATGCATGCCAGCAAAGCCACTACACAACACGACACTAAACAATACATTCATTGGACTATAACGGTGCCAAACGGTGCCCACAAACTGTTCGGGCATTCATAAAGCTGTCCCAACAGCAGAGTCCCAACAGCAGTCCCAACACCTTACCACTGTTACACCTGGCTATCAGCAAAGGCTTGTCTGACAGTGAAACAGTTCATTCAGCCTCATTTACTGCCTTTTAAAAAAACATAGCTTATATGGCTGACTTGCTTGAACAAATGTGGTTTCTATTGACAATTGAGATGTACAAACTATGGCATAAGGGGACGACTAGCGAATAAGAGGCAATTCGTCATTTCTATTAAGACATTAATGAGCGAGCTAGGACGGACATAGTCAATATAACTATTTGTTCATCACTTTTGAAATGTACAGCGACAGAATTCAGAATATAGACCGTTCTTACAGTATTCTCCCTGTACACCAACTCGGAACCATAGGATAAATAAAGGGGGCATATAAGCAGACATATTCAGTGATGATATTTCTCTAAAACAGGCTATAGGCTACATGTGCACCACCAAGTCAGAACAGTAGGCGAAATTATAAGGGAAAAAGGGACCAAATGATTAGGGTGAGGCACATGGGCTACTAACAGCTTACTATACAACATACACTTAGTACTACTTTCTTAGCTACAGTATACATAACTCCCTGGCATATTACATCCTTTATGCAGCAGCATTCTAGACATTTTTGCACTCACCTAGTTGTGCTGTGCTCACTTGAACAGGAAGGTGGCATGGCAGTCCTTCATGGGCAAATTTTGTCATCAAACATTGTCATCAAATTATCTGGATTTATGGTGCTTTTAAGACAACTGGGAACTGAACAAACAAGGTTCAATAATGACGTTAGTGATCTTCAGGTCAGAGCTCTAGAAAGAGGCCCGAGTTCCCGATTTGGAATTCCGAGTTGGAGGACCATTCAAAACATATTTTCCTAGTCAGAACTCGTTCCTAGTCAGATCTCAGTTATCTTGAACTCACTGAAGTCTGAGATTTCCCAGTTCTGAGTTTCCAGTTGTTTTTGAATGCAGCAGAAGTCATGCTGGATTGATGTTTATCCTTTTAAGCTTGGAAAAGTGACCCTTAAACCCAGACTTGGACCACATATCCACTCCACTGCATAGCAGGCTAGTGATTGCTTTGCAATGTTTGCAGTTAGCCACTGATTCCTTCCAAACCACTCATTGTTGAATTAGCGATTTCCAACTTGTGTAATGTTTATGTCCAATGGCCGATGAGCACCGATACGTTTTATCTAAAATTTCTCTTCATAATTTCTCTTCATATGACTAGGCTTGAAAAGGATTTGCCAGTAAATTGTCGACTTGATTCATGATGATGACTGCTAGCTAGCTAGCTAAGATTTTGAAAGTATTTTTTATTTCACCTTTATTTAACTAGGCAAGTCAGTTATGAACAAATTCTTATTTACAAGGACGGCCTACCCCGGCCAAACCCGGACGACACTGGGCCAATTGTGCGCCGCCATATGGAACTCCCAATCATGGCCAGATGTGATGCAGCCTGGATTCAAACCAGGGACTGCAGTGACACCTCTTGCACTGAGATGCAGTGCCTTAGACCGCTGCACCACTCAGGAGCACTATGATGTTGACATGATCAGTCCAATCAAAGCTAATGTATATATAACGTGATTTGCCATCATTTTATCTGTGGCCAATGACCTTGAGCCTTCTTGGATGGGCACTTCTAATGTAACTCTATGGCAGCACCCAAAGGGCTTGAATTTTCGAGCTCTCCCCGTAGATTTTGCAGTGACGTAGTGTCCCCATGAGTGACAGAACACTGAGCCAATCACGGCGCATCTAGAGAACATTTCCAACCCCTACGCTCCGTATTTTCCGCTGGCTGCCCCACAACCACAGCTAGGCTGAAACACCTGCATTTTGGAGCTGCCTTACTCAAGAAAGCAAAAGAGAGACCATGTTTGTATGTGGCTTTATTAACTCAATGATTAAAAAAAATCTCATTGTTTGCAAACTGATATGTGACACGTATGAATTCCAAAATTACTTGCAAAACAGACAACAACAGGTTTCCTCATGGTTCTATTTAAAGTAATGTTCTCAAATTATTCAGAGAACGTTTTCTTTGGGAATTTCAGTTTTCTGCAGGTTTCCTCATGGTTCTTTTTAAAGTCATGGTCTCAAAACGTTTCATGAAAAACACATTTAAAAACATACAGTATTCATTCCATTCTCAGCATGCTAGCTCCATCCTGGTGGCGCATTGGACTAATTCCATGGATAGAGAATAGATTTGCATAGGCTTGAATCTCAATGATGCTGTGCCACAATAATAAAAAAATGTGTTTGCATGATTAATGCCTAACCAAATTTATATTCCATGTGTCCTATCTGTACTTCGAGTTAAAAACAGTTCAACCAAACTAAGCTAGCAGTGTTATTAAAAGTCTTATTGAAACATGTTATTTAATTACCTTCAAATAACCTATAATTTCTGTTCTAAAAATGCTAGTAAAACCTTTCAGGAAAACCTTTAGGGAACCATAATAAAACGTTCTCAGAACCTCCCTGCAACCAAAACATTTACATTTCCAGAATTTTCACTTCCGTTCTCAGAACGTTTAATAAACGTTCAGTTTTACCAGTCAGGAAATGTATGGCTTTGTTCTCAGAACCAATGGGAAACCAAAAATGTACGTTCCCACAACTTCGAAGGAACCAAATGGGTTAGCTGGTCCGTCTGCTATCTAACTGTGCTTAGTCCTTTCAGTTTTCCCTTAAGTTGGTTGGACATAGTTGTGAGAGTGAGTGAGGGAGGGAAGGAAAGAGAGAGGGATGTTTCTGTTACCTTTCCCTGCTGTACTTTGTCATGTGAGGGAGGAATTGTATTTGGGGCGAGGTGGGGGGCTTGTGGACAGAGAGGAAGCGGATTAATGGTGTTTGCAACAGGCCAGGCTTCCCCTTGAAGTGGGAGACAGTGAAAGGAAGTGTCCAGATTTATGGTGGCATGGACTGGCCGTGGACGCTGCCTTCACCATGTTGGTTGACCAGTAGACAGAAGCTGAGAGGGAGGGAGGGAGATAGGGAGGGAGGGAGGGAGGGAGGGAGGGAGGGAGGGAGGGAGGGAGGGAGGGAGGGAGGGAGGGAGAGGGGAGGGGAGAGAAGGGAGGCAGAGGGTGCTGTAAATCACAGGCAGAGTGTGGCTCAGACACACACACACACACACACACAGAGCCAGGCCCATGCTCACAGTTCACAGGGCAATAATCGCTGTGTGAAGTAAGGGTGGCTCTCTGCAGGCTGCTGCCCAGATAGAGATGTACTGGGCCTGCTGTACTGTGAGGAGGCCAGATAACACAGAGAGATAGCACCTCTGATGCTCTGTTACTCCCTCTGGTCGCTGCCCAGGCAACCAGGTTCAGCCCCTTCGATACAAATCATTTAGGCCCTTGTCTGAACTGGAAAAACAACTCAATTAAAAAAAAATGACCATTACCTGTGTAAAGTAATTAACTCAGTGATTTTTATTATTTATAGTCCTGGGTGTGTTTGTGTCACTCTCTATGTGTAATAGAGAAATTACTCTCACTCAAGCCCCATTGTGTCACGTATACTCCCTCTCCGGCCTCTAGGTCATCAGGCTGCTGATTATCCCACACACCTGTCACCATTGTCTTGCGCACCTGCGCCTCATGACACTCACCTGGACTCCATCACCTCCTTGATTATCTTCTCTATATCTGTCACTCCCCTTGGTTCTTTCCTCAAGTGTTATTGACTCTGTTTTCATGTCGGTGCGTTTGTGTTTCGTGTTTATTTTATTTATTAAAACACTCACTCCCTGAACTTGCTTCCCGACTCTCAGCGCACTTATTACACATTGAGTCTAATTCTTTCCTATACGGCCTGAGTGTCATTTTGCTTAAAGTGTGTGTGTGTGTACATGACAGATTGTGTACATGGATAGGGTGGTCTCCAGTCTTATTTAAACTGCTGTGCCCACATGGACTCCTGACCTGGTTAAGCCATACATCGTGACGGCGGCAGCCTAGCGGCAGGCCCCTTGGAGAAGGTGTGCTGTGGCCAGTGTGTACACAAGAGCCCTGGCCTCCACAGGGACTGTTTATCCAGCTGAAGTCCAACAGTGTCACACTCTCTCCCAGCTGGGCTGAGGGGAAATAACACACCCAGGACAAATGCAACGACTAATAACACTCAGACATAGCTAGTCGTCTCTGATGTTCAGTATGAATACTGTTTACGTGTTAGAAATGAGCCTATATCACCTAATTGGATGAAGTGTATAGGGGGTGAGATAATGACAGTATCTGCCATCTTTCAGCTGGAGCCTGTAACAAAAATACGTGACTACACCTTCACCCTACCAGAGGCCAATAACTCACTGAGTCAATCTGTCCCTCTCAAGACTGCCATCACTCTGTCAGCACGCAATAATGCTGGACTCAATTCCAGATACAGTAATGCTCGGACGAGACAGCCATTTTCCACCATGTGATAAAAACAGCATGCGTCAAATGCTGTGGAGATTTATCATGGTGTCTGTTTAAATGTAGCCAATTTCACTTAAATGCGATATTAAAGAATGATGCATGCTTCAATTTTGCAGGTTCCCGCGGTGTGAAGGGATTCTCGTCTGCCTGCGGCAGTATTTAAACCATACAGCCTAGAGTATGATTCAAACCCTTGTGTAGTGCCGGTGATGTAATGTTCAATATTGATAACGGCCGTGAGCAAGATGGGTTCTAATCATTTATGAAAATATTGTGCAGCCAGCGTGTGTTTTTCCCCCTACTGTTCCCTGGCCCTGCTCCTCCTTCACTATATCCATGAGCTCTATCTGATAGGAAGAAATCAACAAACACCTTCCCGCCTCCCATCAAATTAACTCCTGTATAAATGCAACACTGTCAGAGAAGTGGCTCTGTGCACACAAAGTGTAACATCCCCTGAAGTATTTTTAATGAATTGTTGAAAACACTGAATCTAAATGGATGGCATTGAATTGAATCTTTAGTATGGCATCTGTGGATCTTATGACCTGTGGATTTTCTTATTTTTCTTTGAAAAAAATTGGACACAAACTAAACTCAAGGATTAAAGCCTATGATATCATAGGCGGAAGAGCCTATGATATCCTGATCTGAAAAAGACTGTTATCTCTGACACTATTCAGTTTGAGCTGCTCTAAAAGAAGTGGATCATATTTTTAGACATTATAGCAGTGTCTTGGTGTATGGTACTTCCTGTCTCTGGCTCTAGTAACGCTGACCTCTCCAGAAGGAGTAGCCACAACGCCATCCCTAGACAAAACCCTGAACTCAAGGTGAAGGAATGTGAACTTGAAGGTTCTGCCCATACAGACCCACCCTGGGGGCAGACAATTCACCTCAGGAAATTCAGAACACCAGCTCAGCATCCGGCCTGATGGTGATCCTGCACACTTTACAATCCTCTCTTTTCTATAGCACTATTCTTTCTTCATCCCTCTCTACTACATGTCATTTACTAAACGTTCCAGGATTAGAATCCTTTACCAAAGAGAAATCTTTGTAACCTTTGTTAAACATTTTTCTCCCTTCTCTAATCTGCGAATGAGATTAAAATAACTGGACTAATTTGCCTTTGAAGTTTCTAATGATAATTTGCCTCTTAAGTTTTTCTAGATCAAAAACATGCCCTTAGCTAAAAGCTTGAATAAAAGTACTTTCATAGTTTAAACATGCTCTTGTGCAGATTCCTCTGAACAGCTCAGCACTGCCATTGGCACAGAAAGGAGCTATAATCACTTGTTCTGAATGGTCAAAGACCAAAGAAGACCAGAAGGATCTTGTACCATTTATCACACACTTTAAGACAGGGAGGAGGGGGGAGAGTTGTCAACGCTACCATAGCAGAGAGTGTAGTTATAGTGGTGGTCTCCCCCTAAGGCACACACACACATGGTTTAACCCTTTACACTCGTGGGACTTGGCCTATATAGATAGGGCTAAATTGAAATGTTTCTTACAGAAGAAATATGAAAAGCATATGCATAACCATGGTGGCAATTGAAAGGGAACAGTTTGGAGATTATGGGTAAATTATTAGACCAAATGTGAGGACACAACAGTTCACCTGATACAAGACTGAATCCAAACAATACACTGTTGATTTTATGTGCGTTTTACATGTACTGTACTTTTCACCGCATTAGTTGATGACGAAATCTGAAAATACTCTGGATACATTCAGTAACATGAATATTCCTGGAAAATGTGTCGTAGGAGCAACACAAGACAAAAAAATATAAGGGTTTCAGTGAGAAGACTAACTGGTGTTTACAAGTGGCCACACACCTCTCCAAAGTATGTACAGTTCCTGAGTCATTTCAATGCACTTTTATGACTCAAATAGTGTTTTTTTTAGCTCCCCTAGCTGTGCCGTTGAGGAACTAGAGCAAGGACACTTGTGGTTGTTTTGTTTGGAACACAACCCTGCATCCCCACCATCACACAATCGCTGTTGTTGTTTACAGAATCCACAATTGGTCCATTGTAAATCGCAATCTGGGTAAGGTGGACATCATTTGAAAGGTTGTTCTATTGGCGACATGACTTTCTAAGTTATAAAGTGCAATATTACAGTGTCAGGCTTTCACAATGCAATTCAGATAAACAGTAATTCTGGTGCGCACAGAAAGGAGTCATGAGTCCATTCAGGTAAATGTGCCCGGGCAAGTTTTCTTCACAGTAGACAAAAATAGGCTCATTCTGTTCAGAATAACCCAGGGTATGACCCCATATCATCTTGTAAATGTGCATCAAACAAATTGATCATAAACGTTGTACTATATATGACAGTAGTTTTATGATATGGAAATGTGAAGTCCACATTTGGACTCACGGGTGTTTGGCTTGCTTGTAGGACATCAAAGCTGTATTTATTATAATCTTCAACATATCAAAATACGTTGAGTTAATTAATTTAAAGCATTTTCCTCACTCAGTCAGCAAAACGTTTGCTAAAGTTTCCCAATTAGCGGGAGGGATGGGAGCAACTTATTGTGTGTGGTGCTCAAGTTCAGAACGGCTGTCAGTCAAAACCCATACAGCGCTGTGAAGTGCAGAGCCTGAGGCCTGACGTCATGTATAGTATGTTGCTGTTCAGCCACTATGTTCCAATTTAGCCATTTATCAACCTGTATACGGGTACGAGTGTTAAGGGCTGCAGTGGCGAGAGGGAGAGAGAGAGAAATAGACCAGTGGAAGAGCCATCACCATGAACAGTCAAGGGTGCAGAGAACAAGGTTGGGGAGAGAAACGGCATCTGAAGTGTTAGGCACAGGGGACACCTAAAACACCCTCCTGAGAATTGGTATGGAAGGAGGTGAAGGGTCAGACAGCTATTAATCACGGCCAAGGAGGAGGATTAAATGGCTGGGTCACAAGCGATTGAGGCGTTTTAAAAGAGTGTGTTGTGTCTGTCTTCGATTACAGAGCACAGGCCTCAGGCTCAACAGCCATCTGAGCTGATGATGAATAGAATATGACATTTTTATATTTTTCCTTCACTGATCTCTAGTCATCACCAACAGGGCAATTAATTGTATACAATGGTTAAACAATTAACCTTTCTATGTGCACAATTGACTATTTGCATCGACCCACTTTTTTTATTTGCTCTGACTCTCTTGGTATTTGCTCTGGTCTATGGACTCTCACTGGACTCTACCCACACATTCACACATTCTACACTCACACTCACACATGCATATTAACGCTACACACACACACACACACACACACACACACACACACACACACACACACACACACACACACACACACACACACACACACACACACACACACACACACACACACACACACACACACACTCTTCACATACGCTGCTACTCTGTTTATTATCTATCCTGATTGCCTACTCACTTTTACCTCTATCTACATGTACATATTACCTCAATCACCTCCAATACATCGTACCCCTTCCTTTTTTATTTTTGGAAAAATGTACTTTTGAACTTTGCATTGTTGGGATAGGGCTCATAAGTAAGCATTTCACAGTAAAGTCTACACCTGTTGTATTCGGTGTGTGACAAATAAACTTTGATTTGATTTGAACAATACTCTGCTTTACTTTGGACCCTGTGGTCATCAGAACAGAATGTAATGTCATCCAGCAGTCATAAGTATTGTATTGGAATTATTATCTAAAGAGATACACATTTTCCTCACATAAGGAAGAGAGAAGACTTCGTAAAACTTGATGTTTTTCCTGGGCCATGGGAATAACCTATGCTCTCCTCTAGTCAATTTGTTTAATATTTTTATGATTTTTGTGGACATTAATCTATTTGTCTCATCATAAGATGATTGTACCAGGTTCCCTACCCCTATGTTAAGTTGACCTGTGACTCCCTCACATTCAATTTGATTGGTGGAGCTGCTGTGTATGGGTTTGAACAGGAAGTGCGTTGAGCGTAGAAGGATTTCAGAAATGCAACAGAGGTCTGGGTTGTTTTCCCGGAGCCTGGAGAGAATCTACTCCCAACAGGTTCACTAGTATGTGACCTCCCACAATGCCCTGTTCAGAAACAATGGGGGCTAGGGCCGGGGGACACCAAAACGACTTTGTGTGGGTTTAAATGGGTGTGGCTCACCAATCTTAACTCTGAAGCTGATAAAAGTCCAAATCAGAACTACATCTGAAGGAAATTACACAGCTATAGCTACAAGGACATGTACATTACACATTGTCCATTCAAAATAAACAGAAATCACTTAAAAGTGTAACATGGAATGGGGGAACTCTCCCATTATTCTTGCCTCACACGTTCAAGAGCACACACACGCACACACACACACACACACACACACACACACACACACACACACACACACACACACACACACACACACACACACACACCACACACACACCCGCACACACACACCACACACACACACACACACACACACACACACACACACACACACACACACACACACACACACCCTTGAATTGGTGTCACACTTGCTTTTGGTTTATTGCACAACTGGCTTTGATCTTTCATGCGCCATACATTGCATTAATTATTAATCTTGCCTCAGCACAAATGTGGTGAACACCTTCAATACTCAATGAGATGAGGAGAACTCTCTGCACAGGCCTACAGGGTGGCTTCAGGACTTCCTATATATAAAATGTTCCTATCCTAAACAGGGCAGGAGGGACTTGAAGGGGGGCTATGGTATTCTGCTGCCAAAACTGCTTCCAACAACTCTCTGGGTGAAATGTAATCTCAAGTGAAAATGTATTTTTCACTCTTGTGAAATGTATTCAAGTACAGTACATGCTTTTCCACGTGTGCAGCATATGTGGTGAGGGATAGGATGTTGAGGCAAGACAGATGCAGTTTGGATTCGGGATAAACTGTCATGCCCAGAACAGGATAGCAGGGGAACAATGATGGAGAAATGACCTACTTCTCTGTGCTCTAATGCAATGGGAGTTATGTAAATGCTGCATGCTGCTGTATACTGTAGGTACAGTAGCTCCGGGGCCTGTGAAAGTGTGACTAAACTTTGATGGATCTGCAATGAATACATAGATTTTTTATGCATTGCCGATGGCTCATGAATTCTTTTGATGCCAGTGGATATGAGAGGACAGTATAGGTTGTGGGATAATAACATACAACTTACTGCAGTGATTCCCAACCTTTCTTGGTTACTGTACCCCGAATCACATTTTGCTCTGTCTGAAGAACCCACAAAGTATCCCTCGTGCATTTTACCAGTAGGCCTATGGTCTTATGAGTCTTCCCAAGTACCCCCCTGTGGATAGCCCAAGTACCCCAGGTTGGGAACCACTGACTTACTGTAACCCCATCCTACCCCTTTTCAAGCCCTGCCATTATTTTATTACTTCATATTTAGTTATTGTCTCTCCCTTTGATACATTAGTATAATCATTAGCCTATACCTTGAACATGAGAAATGTAATTATTTTCAATAGGCCTGTTATGGATGTTTTATGACCATGCCACAGCTTTGATTTGACTGGGTTAAATACAGTAGGTGTATGCTAAACAACGGAAATGTGAGAATGCCTTCCTTCATGAGAAAGAAAATGCACTTTAATTACTTTCCCCTTGCCTCAATTCAACCTTATTTTGAGATGCCAAGTCGTGTGTAAATACGAGTTTTGGATAAATTGGTTTCATACCGTCTCAAAATTCAGTTTGTAATGGACCGACGCTAAATTGATAGCTATATGAGAACAGTAAGTAAAAAAAGTAAAGTCCTACAAGGGTTAATTATAAACTCCCCCTTTCTCGTGTGTCGTTGCGGTTTTCTTGCGTTGGTGGGAGTCCCCCTTGCGAGGGTCCCTTTTGCAGTGCGGATCCAGTAGTTGGAGTTCTAACTAAAAAGAGAGGATCGCAAGGAGTGAGCGCAGCTGAGTGAGCAAACAGAAGTAGAAACATTAGGTGAATTTTGACACTAACGAACGTCGTTTTTGAAAGACTGTCACTTTTACTGCCCTGGATCCATCTTTCCAGCCTTGTAGAATAACGCCCTTGTTTCCCGCCTGAAAACTCACACGGTCGTGTCAGCTGGCATGAGCTAACCCACCAGAAATGGAAACCAAACCTTTCTTGTCATTGGGTAAGTTTTGCTCTTCGAATTTTTTTTTATTGCAAGATTTGAGTTTACAATGTTACAACGTTCACTCACTCAGCGTTTACGAGTGTTAGTCTCGTTTATGCACTGCATTTTGAAGCTTCAGAAATGTGTCATTACAGTCAGGTAAAATAAAAGTCATGTTTAGTCTACGTTGTGCACAATATATGGAAAGACAGACTTCTTGTTTGGAAGTTTTCAAGAAATGTTTCACGGTATGTTTCACAGAAAAAACTTGAGTCGCGTCAGGCTTGTCAAATACTACAATTCACTCTCGTGTGCCACTGCTATCTGTCCTGATGACATCCGCCTGATTAAGGTGACATCTCATTCAGAAAAACCATAATCTATCTTTCAATAGATTTCATATCTGACAATTCTGCTAAATATTGTCAATTTGATTCGATTTTTTTACGAGATAGGCTACTATCTAAAATCGAATTTACCCAAAACCTACTCGCGCATTCATTTTACATGTAGCCAACTGTCCCAGGGAGACAAACCTGGCTAAATTACGCTACATTGCGTATGCACTTGGGGACATAGTATATGAAATACTTAAAAACCTAAAGTGCAGTTTTATAGCTAATGTCATGCTATTTTACAAATTTTGCCATGTGGCTGAGAGAAAATGTTGTTGTTTTAAAGCTCAGGAATTCTTGAAAGATGGGCAAAATTTGAAATATATGTTTTGATAGACCAAAGTATGAGCTATCACACCATGTAAAGGAACAACCTATTTTATACAATGCAACTAACTGGATTCATGTCAACTCCATCAGACACCATCAAAGGCATGTATACTGAACAAGAATATAAACACAACATGTAAAGTGTTTGTCCCATTTTTCATGAGCTGAAATAAAAGATCCCAGCCATTTTTCATATGCACAAAAAGCATATTTCTCTCAAATGTTGTGCACAAATTTGTTTACATCCCTGTTATTGAGCATTTCTCCTTTGCCAAGAAAATCAATCTACCTGACAGGTGTGGCATATCAAGAAGCAGATTAAACAGCATGATCATTACACAGGTGCACCTTGTGCTGGGTGCAATAATAAAATGTGCAGTTTTGTCACATAACACAATGCCATAGATGTCTTAAGTTTTAAGGGAGCGTGCAATTGGCATGCTGACAGCAGGAATGTCCACCAGAGCTGTTGCCAGAGAATGTAATGTTAATTTCTCTACCATAAGCCACCTCCAACGTCATTTAGAGAATTTGGACCTACGTCTAACCAGCATCACTTCCGCAGACCACGTGTAGCCATGCCAGCCCAGGAGCTTCACATCCGGCTTCTTCACCTGCGGGATCGTCTGAGACCAGCCACCCGGACAGCTGATGAACCTGTGGGTTTGCACAACCAAAGAATTTCTGTACAAATTGTCAGAAACCATCTCAGGAAAGCTCGTCTGCATGCTTGTTGTCCTCACCATGGTCTTGACCTGACTGCAGTTTGGCGTCGTAACCAATTTCAGTGGGCAAATGCTCATCTTCGATGGCCAATGTCACGCTGGAGAAGTGTGCTCTTCACTGATAATTCCCAGTTTCAACTGTACTGGGTAGATGGCAGACAGCGTGTATGACGTCGCGTGGGCGAGCGGTTTGATGATGTCAACGTTGTGAACCAAGTGCCGCTTGGTGGCGGTGGGCATAAACTTCGGACAACGAACACAATTGTGTTTTATCGATGGCAATTTGAACGCACAGAGATACCGTGACGAGATCCTGAGGCCCATTGTCGTGCCGTTTATCTGCCGCCATCACCTCATGTTTCTGCATGATAATGCATGGCCCCATTTTTCAAGAACCTGTACACAATTCCTGGAAGATGAAAATGTCCCAGTTCCTCCATGGCCTGCATACTCACCAGAATTGTCACCAATTGAGAAAGTTTGGGATGCTCTGGATCAATGTGTATGTTTTCCAGTTCCTGCCAATATCCAGCAACTTTGCACAGCCTTTGAAGAGGAGTGGGACAACATTCCACAGGCCACAATCAACAGCCTAATCAACTTTATGTGAAGGAGATGTGTCACACTGCATGAGGCAAATGGTGGTCACACCAGATACTGACTGGTTTTCTGATCCACACCCCTACTTTTTTAAAGGGTATCTGTTACCAACAGATGCATATCTGTATTCCAAATCATGTGAAATCCATAGATTAGGGATTCATGTATTTCAATTGACTGATTTCCACGTTGTGTTTATATTTTTGTTCAGTATAATTGTTTAAATGATTGTCCAACAAGTGTTTAAAAGCCTTGATTGTTTAATTCTAACATTATATTATTCGAATATGTAGTACAAATCTCCAAACTTCTTTTTGTTTTGTGTAATAGCACTATATAATGCCCCAGGGCTAATTTATTTAGCATTTTGGCATGTTTTTCTTGATATTTTACATATTACAAATATTACACATATATTACACATGATTTATATACATCACAGAAGACTGAAATATAACAAAATCGTTTTACATAGAAACACCAGATTTTAGGCGGGTTTTTGAAATTATGTTTATTAATTATGAAATTATGACAAATATTAATAACATTCCAACCATGAGGCCACTACATGGACGATTTGGTCATTTGACTGCAGGAAAGAGTTAGACTAGCCACTGACGGACTTGACAACAGATACAGACATATTTACAAATAAAAGTTCAATACAAACATTTGTAAAATATGGAAAATGATTAATTTCAAAATCCCTAATAAAAACATAACATTACAGACCATGAGTGGTCTTGTTGCACTACATATAATGTGGACATGAATATAGGGTCCTTATGCTGTAGCTCACCACGCTTATTCCTGATTCATTTAGGATTTTAGATACATCTGAGTTCACCAAATCTCTGGACACATCTTTTAGGAATCACAGTTTTGAGAGAAATATTCTTTAAAGTCACAGAGGGCTATTGCAAGAACCTACATAAGATGTTTTTTTGTGTTAATATATGACTTGCTCTATCATAATCAGTCACATTGACCTCAAAACACACCGTTTTCTACAGTGCTGGAAAGAGGAGAATGTTAGCTTTCTATTCAGACCAATATGATCTCTACTCCAAATATCAAGCGAGTTACGTGCCATTACATGCTGCATCACCAAACCATGTTTTTGAGAAAAAACGCAGTCAAAGTTTGCAGTTACTTTTAAGACATTTATTCAAATAATTAATACCAGCTATTTACTTAATACAAAACACAATCCATGAAATTCATTGACATTAGTGGCTGTGTTCTGCTCACACACACACACACACACACACACACACACACACACACACACACACACACACAGTCCTCGAACATATTATGGTTGTGGCCCATAGTGTTTTCATGTTACATTACATTTGGAGATAAGGCTTGGGAGGATAAATAATGAATCAATAACCACATTAAATAACATCTCTTATAAATACATCACAGATAATGAGTATAGATGTGCTCAGGCAACCCTCTCACAAACCCAGGACCTGCACACTGTATGACAGTCATACAGAGTAAACAACATCTGAAAAGAGCTGCAACGGTGAAGGGGATAGAGGGGTGAGCACTAAAAACGGTCAGAGTAATCTCTGGGGCGGCAGGTGAAAAATCTGTCTGTGCCCTTGAGCAAGACACTTAACCCTAATTGCTCATGTAAGTCGTTCTGGAGCGTCTGGTAAATTACGTTAATGTAAAATGTTTCAAAACTATAGTGAGAAACGTTAAACAAAATCTGACCACACGTCACCAGAGAGGAAGGACTTATAGTCTCTTTGTTTGATACAAATATAAGTATCAAGATTCAGGAAAAAGATCACGCATCAAAGTTTTTATACTTGTGCCATACAGAAGACTTGGTCTCAAATGTCGGTAGCACCCGATGTCTGCCCTCTTAAATCCAAAGATCTGTCCTGGGAGCGGCATCGCTTGGACATCAGCGAAGTTGACGTAGTGGACGATTCTCTGAAGATCCTCGTAGGACAGCACCCGTTTGCTGGCAAGACAACTGCCACACCTCTTCTTCCTCGGAGCCATGCCATGTTCCTTTTAGAACTTTCACTGCATTCCGCTTTTTGTAGAAATACTAAAATCAGAAAATAAATGAGCTCTTGTATTTCTATTCATGATGCAGCCTACTACTCATAATTTCTTAAATAACTGATGAACTTTTTCATGCTGTTGCAGCCCCAATAACAACAGAAAACATCAAGTTGTATTACTGTAAAGAAAACTTACCCCCGGAGAAACTTGGATGTTTCTCTGTAGATTTTCTGGCTATCAAGGAAATAATGTCCTCTGATGTTTTGTTTCTTTCTGTTTGCTCGTTTCCTTGCAGAGGTTAATGGAACCAGCGATCTTGCCAGTGAGCTATAGATGTTATTCATCTGAAAAACAAGACAAATAACAATATATAATGCTTTAACATTCAGTCATCTTCATAATCTATACTAGCCAATACATTTTCATGTAATATCAACAACAATAACACAGACAAACTAAACATAACCTGCACTCATTGAAATGCATGCGTGAATCCCCCCCTCCCCCCCACACACACACACACACATACAAAACAAACACACCACAAACAGCACACACATGCAAAAGACACACACTTTTACTAGTAGTGAAATGGGTCACGTTTGATATAAAGGTATGTGATAACTTTATTGATGGCAATTTCATGCATTTATGTAATAGGACAAATATAAGCACCCACCACACACACACACACACACACACACACACACACACACACACACACACACACACACACACACACACACACACACAGGTCCCATAAATGACTAGCAACATAGTATGGGCTACACATCCCCCTCTTCTCTCCCTCTTTCTCCCATGCCACACATTAACTCACTCATACACACACACACTTGGCTTTAATACACAAACTAGCTAGCTAGTCAGTCTACTTGTGCTTCATCACACACAAACACTGACAGATAGACAGACGCAGAAACACACACACATTACACACTCACAGCCAACTAAACTTGACTAATAGTTTAATGGTAAGCACTTACCATTGGCTGTGGTATAAAGTGCTTAAGTAAAAATACTTTAAGTACTGCCTCTTATCTGGTGGACTCACTAAACACACATGCTTCTTTTGTAAATGATGTCTGAGTGTTGGAGGGTTCCCTCATTTACTTTTGATACTTAAGTATATTTAAAACCAAAATACTTTTTGACTTTTACTCAAGTAGTATTTTACTGGGTGACATTCACTTTTACATTTTTTATTAAGGTATCTTTCCTTTTACTCAAGTATGACAATTGAGTACTTTTTCCACCACTGACCATTGGTGAGTTAATTAATCTGGTCACGTCTCTTGACCATCTCCTCGGGGGTAAAAAGCAAATATCCAGGCTTCCCTTCGTTGGACTTGCAAGTGCACCTGAACACGCAAGCCTTTTCAATGTCTTGCCCAGCATCACTGACATATTCTCCCTCGACCGACTGAAACACCGTAACTGACAGATCCACCATTAACGGGTGGTCTTCCTCGGTTGCCTTCAGGGCTCGGTCTCGACTTTGGTGAGCTCGTCTGAGTCGTTGTCTCTGCTGTCTGCGGAGTCGCTGATGGTGACGCTCTCTGGCTCAGGGTCAAAAAAGTAGTCACCTATAAGTTGATGCCACTGATTGGGAAAATTGGAAAATCCTTAGATTGAATAGCCTATTGTAGCTTGGTTCAAATGATATAGCTAGCTACCTAGCTAGTTTGTAATTAATTCATGATTTAATAGTGCAAATAAGATAGTGCTGGGAAAACCTGATGATGTGATGTGTTACAAGCAAGCTTCCACCGAACCAATGTGAAGGTGCTCTGTTGCTATGTTTCATCCAACGTTTATAAGATAAAAAAATATATATTTATACTCTGGAATTGGCAATAATACATACAGATTATGAAAGCAAAACAAATATTTTCCTTATAACATGTAACACTTTGAAGCAATTAAGTAATGATTATAAATGTAGTTGTGTGAAAATACAGTGCCCCTGGACTTTATCCACATTTTGTTGTGTTACAGCCTGAATTTAAAATTGTTTAAATTGAAATGTTATGTCACTAAAGGCACTAAAGTAATACAGCAAGAAGTGTGGCAAAGCAATTAACTGTTTGTCCTGAATACAAAGTGTTATGTTTGGGACAAATCCAATACAACACATTACTAAATACCACTTTCCATATTTTCAAGCATATTGGTGGCTGCATCATGTTATGGTTATGTTTGTGATCGTTAGACTGGGGAGTTTTTCAGGATAAAAAAAGAAAGAGAATGGAGCTAAGCACAGGCAAAATCCAAGAGGAAAACCTTGTTCAGTCTGCTTTCCACAAGGCACTGGGACATTAATTCACCTTTCAGCATGACAATAACCTAAAACACAACCTCAAATCTACACTGGAGTTGCTTACCAAGAAGGCAGTGAATGTTCCTGAATGGCCGAGTTACAGTGTTGACTTAAACTACTACTACTTGAAAATCTAATTTGACAGAGCTTGAATAATTTGAATAGAATAATGGGGAAATGTTGCACAATCCAGGTGTGGAAAGCTCTTAGAGACTTACGCGGAAAGAATCACAGCTGTAATCGCAGACAAAGTATTGATTCAGGGGTGTGAATACTTTTGTAAATTAGATATTTCTGTATGTCATTTACAATAAATGTGCAATAATGGCTAAAAACAGGTTTTCACTTTGTCATTATGGGGTATTATGTGGTGATGGGTGAGAAATCAATTTTGAATTCAGGCTGTAACACAACAAAATGTGGAATACTGTAAGTGAAGGGGTATGAATACTTTCTGAAGGCAGTGTACTGTATATTGAAATAGTGTTGTCACGATACCAGCATTTTTACTTTGATACTGATACAAAGTTTAGTATCCTGATACTCGATACCGAAATGATACTCAATACCAAAATGATACTTGATTTTGAAACGATACCATGGCAAAAGTCACAGAATAACCACTGGGCTTTATTATTTTAAACATTCAACGGTATGTTGATTACTGGGAGAACAACTAAAATATCAAATATAATGTATTCTATTCTATATTACACTTCTTTAAAAAAATGTAACACCATATTAAATAACAGAATATCTCAAATGTTCTTTATGCCAAACCATATCTGAGTCTCAGAGCATACAAAATGATTTTACAGTTACATCTAAACTGTTATACATGTAATGTCATTCATATCAAGGTTAATATGCTTATCTATGTCCATAATATTGGATCAAATGACATTCATTAGACCTATAATTCATTATTCATTACAGCGAAATAATTGAATGCATTAAATTAATAGTTTAGTTCCAAAACGGCATAAAAAAGACACTTTGAAGCTCATTTCTGAATCTTCTATATTGCAATAGTCTACATACTATAGAAATACAATGGATTTTACACATCATACTATTATTCCCAGAGTGCATTTCAACTTCCACGGTGCAATGCTCCGCCCCGGAGCTGGGTTGTCACTAGTTACCACAGCCACAAAGTCAAAATGGCTATAAGTAAAAATGTAGCTTTTTGGTCTTCATTTAAGGTTATGGTTAGGCATAAGGTTAGAAGTGTGGTTAAGGTTAGGGTTAAAGTTAGGTTTAAAATCAGATTTAAAGAAAAGTATTTGTAGAAATGTGACAAACACCTGTATTCGGTCCTATGTAGTAAAATTTGAAATTGTGTTTTTTACATTGGATAAAAGTAGAGACATTGCATATCATACACTGCAGTTGAGGAACAATGGGGAAGTTATTCTGCTTTGAAAGTTGATAAACTTGTAACCCAACTTTTGAGAAAATGTCCCTTCAATGCTTTGTTACACCTACTGGAGAGCTCTACTTTGTCTAAACCCATTCAGCATCTTAAGCCTTAGCCCCACCTGTCAATGTCGTGTGTGTAGGTGGCAGGGAAGTCAGGCGCAGGAGTAACCAAGTTGGTGTAACTGGAGTAGATAAATTAAGATAAAACAAACTCCAAAAACCAACGTACATAAATAAAATAACATGGGTAAAATAACCGTCGCGCACCAATACAAATCCACAAGCACATAACAACAAACAATCTCTGACAAGGACATGAGGGGAAACAGAGGGTTAAATACACAACATGTAATGAATGGGATTGGAACCAGGTGTCTAGGAAGATAAGACAAAACCAATGGAAAATGAAAAATGGATCAATGATGGCTAGAAGACCGGTGACGTCGACCGCCGAGCACCACCCGAACAAGGAGGGGCATCGACTTCGGCAGAAGTCGTGACACCACCTATCTCTTTAAGGATTCAAATGTGAGGCCATGTGCTAAACAGAGTGAGTTGTATAGTAAACAACCAACGTTTTCAAGACTAAAAGTGGTGAAAGTAGTAGCCTACAATAAGGGAAAACTCCAGGTAAAAATACACTTTATCGAGTCCTTGGCCTATATCCTAATCTGACTTTGGTGCAGGTCATGTTGTTCTCCACATTACCGTCTCTGGTAAACACACACTATGTCAAATAAAATCTATGTTTATTTGCCACATGCACCGGATACATTGATTTCCAAGATGGCGTAGCAGTTAGACGTCTGTCCTGTCGTGTCCCTTGTATATATCTTTTTACATCTTTTTCTTCGCATATCTTTTAAAAATATTTTCCTAAACGTCAACTTCTAAATACTCTCCTGCCACCCGCCTCACCCAATGTGGCGTGGATCTGTTTTATTTTTTTGTAAGTGTTTCTATTTACTTCGGATCTGGAATCCCTCAACTGAAGCTAGCCAGCTAACTACCTACCAGCTATCAGTCAGCAAACCATTGCTAGCGGTCATCAGCTAACCTTCAGCTCGGAAAACTCTCGCCAGTTCGAACAACGTGACTCAAACCAGAGCATAACGGACCTATTATTATTTTATATATTTTTTTCCCCATATCCCCGGATTCCTACCGCAAACTATGAACATTTTCATCTGGATCTTTGCAACTAGCTAACCTCAATCCCGGGTGACTACTCCTGGCTAGCGTTTCCATCCCGGAGAAAGCACCAATTAGCCTGAAGCTAGCTCGGCCAGGGCTCCTGTGCTACCACCGAAGCCCACTCCTGGGCTACAATATCCGGACCCCTTCTACTGCCGGTACGGGGCACGGAACTCCGCCGATCCTCTACGACTGGAATACCGACATAATCTGCCTGAGGATTCCAACAGGCCCCTCAGGCGCAACGTCTGCTGAAGGCCCATTCTGCTAACCGGCCTGCTAGCTATCTAGAGCTACTTGGAACCCTACTAATTCCATGACTGGTCTATTGACGTCACCGCACGAAGAGGCAAAAACAGACTTACCCCCATCGCGACGTCCCCCAAAGGCTAACTTGCTAGCCTCGGTCTGCTAACTGCTAGCTTGCCTGCCCCGGTCTGCTAACTGCTAGCCCTGGTCTGCCAACTGCTTGCTTGCTAACCCGGTCTGCTAACTGCTAGCTTGTCAGCCCCGGTCTGCTAATTGCTAGCTTGTTTAGCCCCGGCCTTCTAACTGTTAGCTTGTTAGCATCAGCCTGCTAACTGTCTGAATCTCCGTGTCCACAGTCAGCCCAACCAATCACTGGACCCATATGTTCACTTGGCTACGCATGCCTCTCTCTAATATCAATATGCCTCGTCCATTACTGTCCTGGTTAGTGATTACTGTCTTATTTCACTGTAGAGCCTCTAGCCCTGCTCAATATGCCTTAACCAACCATGTTGTTCTACCTCCTACATATGTGATGACATCACCTGTTTTAAACGTCTCTAGAGGCTATATCTCCCTCATCATTACTCAATACCTAGGTTTACCTCCAATGTACTCACATTCTACCTTACCTTTGTCTGTACACTATGCCTTGAATCTATGCTATCCTGCCCAGAAACCTGCTCCTTTTACTCTCTGTTCCAAACGTGCTAGACGGCCAGTTCGTATAGCCTTTAGCCGTACCCTTATCCTACTTCTCCTCTGTTCCTCTGGTGATGTGGAGGTTAATCCAGGTCCTGCAGTGCCTAGCTCCACTCCCACTCCCCAGGTGCTCTCATTTGTTGACTTCTGTAACCGTAAAAGCCTTGGTTTCATGCATGTTAACATTAGAAGCCTACTACCTAAGTTTGTTTTACTCACTGCTTTAGCACACTCTGCCAACCCGGATGTCTTAGCCGTGTCTGAATCCTGGCTTAGGAAAACCACCAAAAACCTTTTCCGCCAAGATAGAACTGCCAAAGGGGGCGGTGTTGCAATCTACTGCAGAGTTCTGTATTACTATCCAAGTCTGTACCCAAACAATTTGAGCTTCTACTTCTAGAAACAAGTCTCTCACTGTTGCCGCTTGCTATAGACCTCCCTCTGCCCCCAGCTGTGCTCTCGATACCATATGTGAATTGATTGCCCCCCATCTATCTTCTGAGCTCGTGCTACTAGGTGACCTAAACTGGGACATGCTTAACACCCCGGCCATCCTACAATCTAAGCTTGATGCCCTCAATCTCACACAAATTATCTATGAATCTACCAAGTACAACCCCAACTCTGTATACACGGGCATCCTCATAGACGTCATCATAACTAACTCGCCCTCCAAATACACCTCTGCTGTTTTCAATCAAGATCTCAGCGATCACGTAATGGGTCTGCGACCAAACGACCACCCCTCATCACTGTCAAACGCTCCCTAAAACACTTCAGCGAACAGGCCTTTCTAATCAACCTGGCCGGGGTATCCTGGAATGACATTGACCTCATCCCGTCAGTAGATGATGCCTGGTTATTCTTTAAAAGGGCCTTCCTCACCATCTTAAATAAGCATGCCCCACTCAAAAAATGTAGAACTAGGAATAGATATAGTCCTTGGTTCACTCCAGACCTGTCTGCCCTTGACCAGCACAAAAACATCCTGTGGCGTTCTGCATTAGCATCGAATAGCCCCCGTGATATGCAACTTTTCAGGGAAGTTAGGAACAAATATACACAGGCAGTTAGAAAAGCTAAGGCTAGCTTTTTCAAACCTAAATGTGAATCCTGTAGTACTAACTCAAAAAGGTTCTGGGACACTGTAAAGTCCATGGACAATAAGAGCACCTCCTCCCAGCTGCCCACTGCTTTGAGGCTAGGAAACACTGTTACCACCGATAAATCCACTATAATTGAGAATTTCAATAAGCATTTTTCTACGGCTGGCCATGCTTTCCACCTGGCTACCCCTACCCCGGTCAACTGCCCGGCACCCTCCACAGCAACCCGCCAAAGCCCCCACCATTTCTCCTTAACCCAAATCCAGATAGCTGATGTTCTGAAAGAGCTGCAAAATCTGGAACCATACAAATCAGCTGGGCTAGACAATCTGGACCCTCTCTTTCTAAAATGATCTGCCGAAATTGTTGCAACCCCTGTTTACTAGCCTGTTCAACCTCTCTTTCGTATCATCTGAGATTCCCAAAGATTGGAAAGCTGCCGCGGTCATCCCCCTCTTCAAAGGGGATGACACTCTAGACCCAAACTGCTACAGACCTATATCTATCCTACCCTGTCTTTCTAAGGTCTTCGAAAGCCAAGTTAACAAACAGATTACCGACCATTTCGAATCCCACGGTACCTTCTCCGCTATGCAATCTGGTTTCAGAGCTGGTCATGGGTGCACCTCAGCCACGCTCAAGGTCCTAAACGACATCATAACCGCCATCGATAAGAGACATTACTGTGCAGCCATATTCATCGACCTGGCCAAGGCTTTCGACTCGACAGCCTTGGTTTCTCAAATGATTTCCTCGCCAGGTTTACCAACTACTTCTCTGATAGAGTTCAGTGTGTCAAATTGGAGGGCCTGTTGTCCGGCCCTCTGGCAGTCTCTATGGGTGTGCCACAGGGTTCAATTCTCGGGCCGACTCTCTTCTCTGTATACATCAATGATGTTGCTCTTGCTGCTGGTGATTCTCTGATCCACCTCTACGCAGACGACACCATTCTGTATACATCTGGCCCCTCTTTGGACACTGTGTTTACTATCCTCCAGATCAGCTTCAATGCCATACAACTCTCCTTCTGTGGCCTCCAACTGCTCTTAAACGCAGGTAAAAAATAAATGCATGCTATTCAATCGATCACTGCCCGCACCTGCTCGCCCGTCCAACATCACTACTCTGGACGGCTCTGACTTAGAATATGTGGACAACTACAAATACCTGTGTGTCTGGTTAGACTGTAAACTCTCCTTCCAGACTCACATTAAGCATCTCCAATCCAAAATTAAATCTAGAATCGGCTTCCTATATCGCAACAAAGCATCCTTCACTCATGCTGCCAAACACACCCTCGTAAAACTGACCATCCTACCGATCCTCGACTTCGGTGATGTCAACTATAAAATAGCCTCCAACACTCTACTCAACAAACTGGATGCAGTCTATCACAGTGCCATCCGTTTTGTCACCAAAGCCCCATACACTACCCACCATTGCGACCTGTACGCTCTCGTTGGTTGGCCCTCGCTTCATACTCGTCGCCAAACCCACTGGCTACAGGTTATCTACAAGTCTCTGCTAGGTAAAGCCCCGCTTTATCTCAGCTCACTGGTCACCATAGCAGCACCCACTCGTAGCACGCGCTCCAGCAGGTATATCTCACTGGTCACCCCAAAGCCAATTCCTCCATTGGCTGCCTTTCCTTCCAGTTCTCTGCTGCCAATGACTGGAACGAACTGCAAAAATCTCTGAAGCTGGAGACTCATATCTCCCTCACTAGCTTTAAGCACCAGCTGTCAGAGCAGCTCACAGATCACTGAACCTGTACATAGCCCATCTGTAAACAGCCCATCTATCTACCTACCTCATCCCCATACTGTATATATTTATTTATCTTGCTCCTTTGCACCCCAGTATCTCTACTTGCACATTCATCTTCTGCACATCTACCATTCCAGTGTTTAATTGCTATATTGTAATTACTTCACCACCATGGCCTATTTATTGCCTTAACTTACCTCATTTGCACTCACTGTATATAGACTTTTTGTTTTCTTTTGTTCTACTGTATTATTGACTGTATGTTTTGTTTATTCCATGTGTAACTCTGTGTTGTTGTATGTGTCGAATTGCTACGCTTTATCTTGGCCAGGTCGCAGTTGCAAATGAGAACTTGTTCTCAACTAGCCTACCTGGTTAAATAAAGGTGAAATAAAATTTAAAAAAATAAAACAGAAGGTGTACAGATAGTGTCCAGATAATTATTTTTATAATTATTAGATGACGCTTACCCAGACACACTTGTCTAAATTGATGGTTCATGTGAAAGAAATGCTATAACCCCCCCCCCCCCCCCCCCCAGCCACATCTAGCTAAGTAGAGGGGTCAGTATTGTCTAGACATGTACACATGTTCATAAAATACAATAGATTACCGTAATCACCCACAGACACACCTGGCTAATTTGATCATCTGGCTAAGTGGAATCTTTGGTTTAGAAATGTAGCTATCTAGCTAAATTAATAAACCGGTATAATCCCAACTCATACTACTACCAATACAAACATTGCCAAAACTGTAGTATAGATCTGCAGGTAGCTAAAGCTAACCAACTAGGTTCAATGTTAGCTAGCTAAACTTAGGCTAGAACTAGAAATGTAAATGGGTTTCTGATTCGAATAATATTACTACACAGATCATACCAGCAAGCTAATGTTCGCGAGCTTAATTTACAATGAAAACGACTTTCTGCCAAAATTTGAAACTTATAAATATCTGAAAATGTAGCTAGGCTGTTACCCGTATATTGTACAGAGATGAACGCTTTAAAAAATAGAAAAAAAATATTTTACCTTTATTTAACTAGGCAAGTCAGTTAAGAAGAAATTCTTATTTTCAATGACGGCCTAGGAACAGTGGGTTAACTGCCTTGTTCAGGGGCAAAACGACAGATTTGTACCTTGTCAACTCAGGGATTTGAACTTGCAACCTTTCGGTTACTAGCCCAACGCTCTAACCACCAGGCTACCCTGCCGCCCCCACTAGGCTACCCTGCTGATTCATGGCAGGCTGGAACCATTTAACTCTGTTTTGTTTGTAGCTACATCTTTTTTGGCCAGCGTTGTGTCAAGTCACTCTGGTTCACACTGACCATGGCATATGGAGAAAGTTTCCCATCACAACTTTTTCAACTGTGGATGTGGTAACTATTGACGACACCAGGGCTGCTGGCAAACGTGAAGTAGTCTAAATATATTGCTGTCATAGCTAAGTTATAAGTGCATTTCTTTTGGGTTGTAATCATATTATAATGCTTACGTGAATGTTGCTCAAAAATTATTTGAATTTAGTTGCTAATAGAATAACGTTACAATGAAAATCTCATGTGTAAAATAGTTTTTATGTCGTTTTGGAACTAAAACTCCCTTGCACTGCTTTGCAACACCTTTTGCATAGTTGTTTCGGTGGGCTGGCCTTCATCATCTGCTCTGTAAGCAAAGTATTCCCATAGTTCGCTTCTGAAACGGGTTTTGTCAACAAGTTCCAGGCGTGGCGGTATGATGCTTTCGTTAGAAGAAGCCATGCTGTCAGCGTTTTCTCTCCTCTCGCTTGCTTCTCAAAAGTGTCTCGCACTGTGTTTACTGCATGTGCAAGAGCAAGTAGCCTGGCTAGCTTACTGCTGCCACCTTGAGAAGATTCAGACAAATAACTAGACAGACTCGATCCTCTCAGTTCGTATATGACGTTAGACACATTTGACAGAAGTACGAAAGTAACACAAATTCTAGTACTGAACAGTTTTTCATGTTCTAGTATTGAAAAAGTACCGAAGTTTCATTATACCGTGCAACACTATATTGAAATGTATACTATATGTTTTTTATTCTAATGAGAATGTCACTATTTCATATTTTCCTATGATACATTGCCGTGCAGAATTATGTTCATTAAATGTATTGCTTCAGCACTGTACCTTTTTTCATTACACTTAATTATGATGAAAATATTATTATGATGACTATTTGAATTGTCGTTATTATTATCTGAAGTAGTAATTAGCAATTTACAGTACAGCCTAGGCCTATTATCTTTTTGTCCCAAAATATGAGAAAACAACTTATAACTATAATATTTCAACAAATCATGTGGATCTATAGGCCTAGTTCTTTTAAGTCTTTTACACTTACAGGAGCTCACAGTGTAAATGATTAAAACCCAGCTACTGTATGTCTGGTGAACTGTATAGAGCACAACTTGTCCCCTGTCGGAGAGACATACCCCGAAGCTGTAGGCAGCCGTGTTATTGTGACTGCAGGTCTTTCAGGGGTGCCTCATGTTACAACTTGACACATATCAGCAGCCTGCCCAGCAGCCTGCCCCCCGCCCACCACTGCCAATCTGCACAGATGAGAGGCACAGAGACTTCTGGGATATCTCTATCTGATTACACACCTGATCACTGACACTGTGATCACACTGGCCTTTATGTGGCTTATCAGACATATGGAACATCTCACCATGCCAACTTTCACATAGACATGACAGGTTACTGTTTTCTATTTTTCATTTTTTAAATTGAACCTTTATTTAACTAGGCATTTAACTATTACAGGCCTACTGTAGTTTCCGTGTCTCCGTGTTAGAATCATCGACAGTATGATTTTTCCAAAATGTTTACAGGCCCAGCATAGCTTGAAGTCTGCATGTGTGTTGTAATAGCAGTGTAATAGCAGTGTAATAGCAGTGTAATAGAAGTGTAATAGAAGTGTAATAGAAGTGTAATAGTTAGTGTTGTATTAATCAGCATCTTTCTATGCTTCTTTAGTCCAGAGGTTCTAATCATTCCACACTGTTTCAACATGCTGTATCAGCATGCCATTTGTCGTCAGTTCTTGATTTGTCGGTCCGTAACTCTGGATTTAAATCCCCGCTAATGCTCTGATTGTTAATTGTCCGCTTCAAGGACACCACTAACTCTGATAAGCCCTTGAATGTATTGAGTAGTTGCTCGCTCTGTGTAATTATCTAGAGTTGTGCTGCATTAGGAATTCAAAACATGCCACTGTTTGAAATAACAGTTAGAGCGTTTTTCAGTTCTGGATTGATTGTTGGCTGTGGTGATGACATCCTGCTTTTGGCACGGCATGTTCTATATGCTGCTAACTAGCCACTGGAGCCTGCTTTTTCACTTTTTCTCCCTCTTCATTTAAAGCTGTAAATATTGGAGCAGTGACATTGAAAACAGACGGAGTGTCAATTTAGTCAGAGGAATTTGAGTGTGGCCATCACAATAAGCCAAGAAACCATGTATTAAAAAGGAGAGGGTTCTTCGCCAGCTCGGATGGATTTTGAGAAAATGTGGTGTATTATTAAACAGAGAAAATGACGTGGTCTTAAGTGGCCTGGTTGTCTTCTCCATAGGGGAAGAGAGCAGATCTAGTATTACCTGAGATGTACTGCAACTATGTTATCTATGGCTAGAGATAACTAAGGATGACCGTCCTCATTTAACCTAATGTATCATGTAACATGAGGGTTGCTACACTGGTTCAACATTTTTATGGGTTTTGTTGTTTGGCTGCTTGTAAGATGGCGACAACAGACATGGCAGCTCTGCTTCTAGCTCCTATGAAACTTTGCAGTAGTTTGTTTTTTTGTGTGTTTTTGACAAGCATTTCGCTACACCGGAAATAACATCTGCTAAATACAGTATGTGTATGTGACCAACACAATTGGATTTGATAATGGAACTGACTGAATGTAAATAAGTCCGCAGAGAGAGCTGACACATGTTCAGAAAGTAACATTTCATTAAATAAGTGTTGGTGAAGTATTGCTTTTAGCATGGCAGTTATGGTGATTGTGATGGTGAGACAAATATAGAGGCACTCTAAGGGATAAGTTAACTTTTCCTCTTTCTATTTGATGGAACCAGATTGGACAGGGACCTTTTGGTGGAAGCCAGAATGGCATTGGCCTTGGTGTTATACTCAACCCTGACTGAAAACCTAAAGAAAACATCGTAGTTTGATAAATAGAGTTGAGCTCAACAATGTCTGGTATGGTCATTATTGATGAGCTGGTATTATAAGTGTGTCCCACCACCTGTTACTGAAGTTGTTTGTTATTCCTAGTACCTCTACAAGTCAAGGATATAGACTTTATTGTTCTTGTGTATGTTTGGGGGGTAGCCTATTTCAGGAATAGAAGGTAACCCCCGCCCCCTCGTCTTCTCACCAGTGAAGTTCATGGTCTTTGATGAGAAAGTTGGGGGGTGCAGGCAGAGGGTGGGAGACTGCAGGCTGCATTCCTCTCCTGGCAGTAATTCAGGAACAAAGGTAATACTGGGAGTGGGTGTGTCTGGTGGGGGGGGCGAAGAGGTGGGCTCTGCACCGCCAAAACGCCTTGGACAACTTTGTCTTTCACAGCCGTCCAGTTTTGTGTTCCTCGTGTGATGCTTTTGCTTTCCTTTTGAGGGGGGGCTGCAGCTGTCATTTTTATTGGAAGAGGTATATAGTGAAAGTTAACGACAAAGTGACAGCTCTCTCTTTCTCCCTGACCCTCTCTTCCACACGCCCCCTCAAGCCTCACTACTCCTTCAATTCAAAGAAAATGTTCTCCCTTTCCCTGCCACCCCTCCCCCTCCCTCCCTGCCGGCATCAGAACCAAATGTACAAGACAGAGAAAGAATTGAAACACAATTATGAACACAGCCGCAAATGAAAATTCAAGGTTCTTTTTCAAACTGGAAGTTAAGTGCCTTGGAAGTCTAGACTGCCACTTTTCATAGGATATACTGTATGTGCTGCTGTGCGTTAAGCATTAATGTTCTGCTCTGCTGGCAGTTTAAAAGGAAGTGAGTCTGGGAGAGAGAAGCTGTGCACCTCCATGCTGATGATCATATGCTGTATCACCCCAGCCCCGGCCTGTTTCTGCTCTCAGAACAATACTCATCACTAACTGGGCTTCAGACAGAGGTTCATGGCAATCGCTCAAACAGTTGTTCATTATTTGTGTTTAAGGTAGTGGGAGAGGTTTATTGATAAGGGCTGCGCTGAACTTTGAACCTTAAACCTTGACCTCTGACCCCTGCGTGCTTTATCATTGGAGGAATTTTGCTTTGGGCATTCAAGCTTTTTTTTTTACCATTCAGCTTTTACCATTCTAAGACCATTCCGTTCATGCTGAAATGCTCTACTGTGAATCTCTTCCTATAGAGTATTCCTTTTCCTGCACTGCAGGACACGATCTGGATGCCCACCTCTCTGGCTGATTTGCAGGCTGAGTAAATGTGAGAATGTGTCTGTTCTGTGGGACTGAGAGTATTCAGGATGCATACAGCCACTCTTTTGAAGTCTCTGTGGGGATTTGACCAGATCACACTCATAATTCGCACGGAGAGAAAGATCACTCTGCCCTCCTACCCAGAGATCTCACGGCTCTATACTGCACGGAAGAGAGGGAGAGAGGGGAGAGTCAGAACACAGTCCACTAGAGTATTATGGTTAAACCTCCATCAAGGACTAGGGAAGAATAGAGGAGTCGTTGCTGGCCAACTTTACTTAACTGAACATCTCTTGAATTGCGCCCTGAGTTGAATTGTGCCCTGTAAAATAGCTTGTAACACTTTCTTTCACAGTGCTTTAATACAGGAAAATTGCTTGGAAGTTCAGTCAGTAATAATGTTGTGATTAAGTCATGAGAACTGGTTTGGGTATCCACAATGGGGCCGATTGAGACTTAGGAATTTAAGCCTTTCCTAAGCACACCTTTCGTATGCACTTTTCAGGTGTATGCACTTTTCCTTGCATGCTCTGAAGAAATGTTATTCAACAGCTGAAAACCCTCAGACTTGCTGGCCAACAGATTTTCTCATAGAGTTTTCATTCAATAGGGTTTTCAGTACATTTATCTGAAGCCATCCCTTTAAATACAGTGTACCTTTTAGTTAGAATTTTGTCGACAGTCTCAGTTGAATAATTTTAGAGATTATTTATTTACAGATCAATGAAATAAAGCCATCTAAATATATGCATATTCGTCTCCGTTTCAGCACCAATTGGTAGATTTAAAAATAATCTGATCTTGTAGATTTCAGAAAGTATTTATGAATCATAAAAAAATGGTTAGGAAAGCCTTTACGCACAAAAATAAGAAAACTGTGGTTTGATTCATTCTGAAAATTGCCACATTCAGTTCTTCAACCCATGTTAATGTTGGAACATTAGTGTACATAGAATTATAATAGGGAGAATAGTCTACAATAGTAGGCTATACCCTCGCATATTGCCCACAGGGCCTGTTTCTCTGGGGCCTGCTGATGTGCCCTCCGGGAGACGGTAAAAAGGCTTCTGATTGTATAACGTTTCAAAATCCAATTGCGGGAAATAAATAGCTTTGGAAGCAACTACTATTGTTCTCAGCTTTCTGTGGGTATACCTTTTTATTTGTTATCTCTTAATATTGAGCTCAATAGCAACTATTTTTCAACCAAGATATTTGACATGGTTTTAAGACACGAAGCGTGAAATGCACAATTGCGCATCGGCCGTTGCGGTTGCATAGGGTAGGAGGCTGCAACTGCAAAGTATTTTTTAAGACATAAAATGTACAGTTAGAGTAAGTCATGACTAATGTGCTAGCTAATATGTTTTGAGTTTTCACTTCCTCATATGGTGAATTAGCCCCAAAATAAATGAGCCTATGATATTAGTACACATAAAGATGTAGGCAAATTCATCTCTATTGAACAACAAAATTCAGACGAATCTGAAGCTCATCAATACCCTATTGTCAACCCACAATTCATGACAATCACTGGATTAGGTTGCACATCAAAATATCTTACTTCTTGAATAGCCTACCATCTCAGTAGTCTATTACACAGTCTAAAGCACTGTAAATGTCTTTATAAGGTTATATATATAAGTTATATATATAAGTTATATATATATATATATATATATATATATATATATATATATACACAGTTGAAGTCGGAAATTTACATACACCTTAGCCAAATACATTTAAACTCAGTTTTTCACAATTCCTGACATTTAATCCTAGTAAAAATTCCCAGTCTTAGGCCAGTTAGGATCACCACTTTATTTTAAGAATGTGAAATTTCAAAATAGTAGTTGACAGAAGTATTTATTTCAGCTTTTATTTCTTTCATCACATTCCAAGTGGGTCAGAAGTTTACACACACTCAATTAGAATTTGGTAGCATTGCCTTTAAATTGTTTAACTTGGGTCAAATGTTTCAGGTAGCCTTCCACAAGCTTCTCACAATAAGTTGGGTGAATTTTGGCCTATTCCTCCTGACAGAGCTGGTGTAACTGAGTCAGGTTTGTGGGCCTCCTTGCTCGCACACGCTTTTTCAGTTCTGCCCACAAATGTTCTATAGGATTGAGGGCAGTGCTTTGTGATGGCCACTCCAATACCTTGACTTTGTTGTCCTTAAGCCATTTTGCCACAACTTTGGAAGTATGCTTGGAGTCATTGTCCATTTGGAAGACCCATTTGCGACCAATCTTTAACTTCCTGACTGATGTCTTTTTTATTTTTTATTATTATTATTATTTTTTTATTGAATATCCGAAACACACAATATACTTGCAGTGAAGCTGATCAACAGCTACATCATACCAGTCATCCAACAGATTCCCATTCAGAGCGGCACACAGAAGCATCCAGGGTCAATGCCCTTCTCGAGGGCACGTTGACAAATCTACCACCAGGCCAAAAAACTTGAACCCGAACCTTCCAAGATCCCCCCACAGTTCCCCAATAGCTGTCCCTCAACCGTTCGAGACCACTCCCACAACCCCCCCAAGAAGAAAAATAAAAAATACAATTCATTCCATTCCCCACCCCCAAGAACCCCCCAATGCACCAACAACCAAGAGAATGAACTAAAGAGAAGAAAGGAAAAGATAGAAGAAAACAGCAAACAACAATGCAAAAAAAAAATGAAACAAAATAATACAAAGGACATCAAGGACAAGTGAAATCATAACAGCAATGCCTACTGTATATGTTTGTGTGCATGTCTGGCACTATTACATGTAATAGTGTAACACGTGTGTGTTCTTGTATGTGTTTATTTGAATGAGAGTGTGTGTATATGCATGTGTACAAACACCTGCACGGCATCAGCCTCTGGCAAACCGGCATTAGTTGTAAAAACACTGCCCCTCACTGTCATTCAAACTGACTTTTTATTATGTTTTATTTTCACTTTGACTTTTTGACTTTTGACTTTTATCTTTGACCATCATTCTATCTCCCACACAGCAACTCCACTCCCCATTGTCTCCAATTCCACATACCAACCCTCAGCTTCCCTCAGCCCATCCCATCTATCTCTGCTGGCCACCCACTTCGGGTTTCTACGCAACACATATCTTTCAACTATGCTGTGATGTTTAACGTACAATTTCAATCTATCTAATTGAATCCAGAGATTGCAAGTTGAAGATAAATACTTTTACTAAGAGTATTATTATATTAGTAATTGACTGACCCGGTCTCTCCAGATCTCCTAACAGTACTATTTCTAGGGTCAATTTTAGATCAATACTATGCATTTTCAGCCATTCCTGAACCTGAGACCAGAAACAAGCTACCTGAGGGCAATACCAAAATAAATGGTCTATTGAATCTGTATCCTCACAACAAAATCTGCAGAGCTTCAATGGCTTTATGCCCCAATGACTGATGTCTTGAGATGTTGCTTCAATATATCCACATAATTTTCCTGCCTCATGATGCCATCTATTTTGTGAAGTGCACCAGTCCCTCCTGCAGAAAAGCACCCCCACAACATGATGCTGCCACCTCCGTGCTTCATGGTTGGGA
Source organism: Salmo salar (assembly GCF_965601325.2). NCBI lineage: Eukaryota > Metazoa > Chordata > Actinopteri > Salmoniformes > Salmonidae > Salmo > Salmo salar. The sequence goes on along the minus strand of NC_138291.1, from coordinate 148,648,572 downwards.
TGGTGTTCTTCGGCTTGCAAGCCTCCCCCTTTTTTATTGGACTAGAGGACATTTCACCAAAAAGTACGATCTTTGTCGCCATGTGCAGTTGCAAACCGTAGTCTGGCTTTTTTATGGCAGTTTTGGAGCAGTGGCTTCTTCCTTGCTGACCAGCCTTTCAGGTTATGTTGATATAGGACTTGTTTTACTGTGGATATAGATACTTTTGTACCTGTTTCCTCCAGCATCTTCACAAGGTCCTTTAATGTGGTTCTGGGATTGATTTGCACTTTTCGCACCAAAGTACGTTCATCTCTAGGAGACAGAACGCGTCTCCTTCCTGAGCGGTATGACGGCTGCGTGGTCCCATGGTCTTTATACTTGCGTACTCTTGTTTGTACAGATGAACGTGGTACCTTCAGGTGTTTGGAAATTGCTCCCAAGGATGAACCAGACTTGTGGAGGTCTACAATTTTTTTCTGAGGTCTTGGCTGATTTCTTTTGATTTTCCCATGATATCAAGCAAAGAGGCACTGAGTTTGAAGGTAGGCCTTGAAATACATCCACAGGTACACCCCCAATTGACTCAAATTATGTCAATTATCCTATCAGAATCTTCTAAAGCCATGACATCATTTTCTTGGAATTTTCCACCTGTTTAATGGCAGTCAACTTAGTGTATGTAAACTTCTGACCCACTGGAATTGAGATACAGTGGATTATAAGTGAAATAATCTGTCTGTATACAATTGTTGGAAAAATACTTGTGTCATGCACAAAGTAGATGTCCTAACCGACTTGCCAAAACTATAGTTTGTTAACAAGAAGTTTGTGGAGTGGTTGAAAAACAAGTTTTAATGACTCCAACCTAAGTGTATGTAAACCTCCGACTTCAACTGTATGTACACTGCATGCACAATTATTAGGCAAGTGAGTATTCTGATCTTATCATTGTTTCTATTCACATTTTCGAACTCCAAACCATATAAACTTGAATGCTTATTTGATTTAATCATTTTCAGGTGATATGTATTTGTGTAATGAGGGAGGGTGTGGCGAAAGTGAATTACACCTTATATCAAGGTGTGCATAATTATTAGGCAGCCTCATTACCTCAGGTAAAATGGGCCAAAAAAGAAATTTAACTGACTGAAAAACCAAAAATGTAAAATGCCTTTCAGACGGATGCGACACTCTTTAAATAGCTAAACTATTGAGGTGTGACCACCGGACATTCAAACGTTTTGTTGCGAATAGTCAACTGGGGCGCAAAAAACGCATGGGGAAGAAAAGGCGCAAATCAACTGCAAAAGACTTGAGAAGAATTAAACATCAAACTACCAGGAACCCATTATCCTCCAGTGCCACCGTATTCCAGAACTGCAACCTACCCGGAGTGTTCAGAAGTACAAGGTGTCAAGTGCTCAGAGACATGGCCAAGGTCAAGAAGACTGAAACAAGACCACCACTGAATTAGATTCACAAGTTGAAGCATCAAGATTGGGCAAAGAAATACCTGAAGACAGATTATTCAAAGGTTTTATGGACAGATGAAATGAAAGTGACTCTTGATGGACCAAATGGATGGGCCCGTGGCTGGATCAGTAATGGACACAGGGCACCACTTTGTGTCAGGTGCCAGCAAGGTGAAGGAGGGGTACTGGTATGGGCTGCTATCATTGAGGATGAGGTAGTTGGACCTTTTCGGGTTGAAGATGGACTGAAACTCAACTCCCAAACCTACTGCCAGTTTCTGGAAGATTCTTTCGTCAAACAGTGGTACAGGACAAAGTCCTCAGCATTCTAGGCCATGATCTTTATGCAGGACAATGCTCCATCACATGCATCCAAGTACTCCACTGCTTGGCTAGCCAGCAGGGGCCTCAAAGATGCCTGAATAATGACCTGGCCCCCTTCCTCACCTGACTTAAATCCTATTGAGAACTTGTGGGCCCTTCTCAAATGTGAGAGTTACAGTGATGGAAGACAATACACCTTTTTGAACAGCATTTGGGAGGCTGTGGTTGCTGCTTCAGCGAAAATGGATCGTGAACATCAAGAAACTGACAGACTCCATGGATGGAAGGCTCATGGCAGTTATTTAAAATAAGGGTGGCTATATTGGTCACTGAATATTTCTGAAAGGCCAAAAATGTTATATAATTGTCATTTTGTGTTACTTATCGGTTACACTTACTCTAAAAATTTAGAATAAACAAGTGAGTTGAGAGAAATTATTTTTGTAATTTAGTTGCCTAATAATTCTGCACACTAATAGTTGCCTAATAATTCTGCACACTTACTGTATATATTTCCCTGAGAAAGACAAAACTCACTTTTCCTTTGTTAAACATTCAGGTTTGAGGTTCAATAACATTTTGGATTGACTGAGAGCATTGTGTTTGTTCAACAATAAAATTAATCCCGAGGAATACAATTTGCCTAATAATTGTGCATGCAGTGTATATATATATGTGTATATATATATATATATATATTATATATATATATGTGTGTGTGTGTGTGTGTGTGTGTGACGCTGCGGGAAAACAGTTGGTGGCACTGGAACATTTTAGTCTAGGGCCCTGTCAAGGGGGGAATTTTTAATCTGCTGCTGACTAATGTTTTCTTCTGCCAATTTGGCTGTTGGGAAGAGAATCATGCGATTGGATGTTATGTAGAAAAATGCACATGGAAGTCAGTGATTTATTAACACTGATACACAGAGAGAAAAGTTAATAAAAAGGGAATTACGTTCCATTTATGCACGTTTAACTCGGGTTGGAATTCCCCCAATAGAAATTGCTGTAGAATTCAGATTTCTTATGATCCTTCATGATCTGATATCTTCATACTGTACTTCTGTCTTAAAAATGGATAAATTCTTTCACATTTAATGAGCTTCAAGTACACTGATCAAAAACATAACTGATGATTTCTGCCATTTAAACCATTTAATTATAGGCAGTTTAAAACAAGTATTTGTATATGTTATTCCAACACTTGTGATACAGCACTGTTATACTGTGGTTAAAATGCGATTCAATGTTTTTGAGCGTTTATCTACAGTGTAAATCTGGTCGAGCTACAGTATTATGAGTCGATCTGTGATGAAGCGTTTGAAGTCTTTGCTCTCATCAGAGAATTAACAAGAATGAAATTGTACATTTCACACCACTGTGAGGTGGGCTAGGTGCACACACACACACACACACACACACACACACACACACACACACACACACATACACACACACACACACACACACACACACACACACACACACACACACACACAAACCCACAGGAAGAGACAGAAATAGAGTTTTATGGTATTTCTATGAGGCGTTTCTTAGACATAGAGGTGTTGGGACTTCCCCCACCTCCAGTCTGCAGCCGTGCTACTACGTCTCTCACCTCAACAGGCGCCAGCCAATGAGTTGGGTGATGATCAGTGTGCTGCATGCCAGAAGGCCACAGTAGCAGCACAGTCTTTAAAACACACTGCACAGGTTACAGGAAGGTGCCATGATGTTCAGCCAAGAATCAGATAGGTGGAAAGAAGTGGCAGAGGGGTTTAGCAGCAGTGGTGTAAAGTACTTAAGTAAAAATACTTTAAAGTACTACTTAAGTAATTTTTTGGTGTATCTGTACTTTATTTTACTCTTTATAATTTTGACTACTTTTACTCCATTACATTCCTAATGAAAATAATGTTATTTTTACTCCATACATTTTCCCAGACACCCAAAAGTACTCGTTACATTTTGAATGCTTAGCCGGACAGGAAAATGGTCCAATTCATGCCCCTATCCCTGGTCATCCCTACTGCCTCTGATCTGGCGGACTCACTAAACATACATGCTTCGTTTGTAAATGATGTCTGAGTGTTGAAGTGTACGACCGGCTATCCGTAAATAAATAAAAAAACAACAAAATGCTGTCGCCTGGTTTGCTTAATAAAATGAATTTGAAATGAATTTTACTATTACTTCTAATTTCGATACTTAAGTATATTTAAAACCAAATACTTTTAGACTTTTACTCAAGTAGTATTTTACTTGGTGACTTTCACTTGAGTAATTTTCTATGAAGGTATCTTTACTTTTACTCCCGTATGATATTTGGGTACTTTTTCCACCACTGTTTAGCAGAGTAAGGGGACAGTGCATGGGCAGACCCAAAGTTCTCTTTTAACCGCTTTTTAGCCCTGGACATAGCACATCATATGTTATTGATCTGGTGTTTTGTGTTGTATACAAATGTAGAATCTTAATTTGATCACTATTTTGTTCCTGAGAATTCTCCTGCACGACAGGAAATTAAAACTTGTGGTGTATTCGAGGTTTAAAAATGCATCTAAAGTTTGTCATTTCCACTTAATGTCAGACTTGATTTGCTGTATCACATTTTTTATCAACCCCTACGAATCACATATTTTATCAACCCCTACAATAATCCACATAATAATTCACATTTCCTATTGCTGTTGGATTATTTTCCTGCTGTAGCATATTGGCTCAAATTAAGATCCTACATCTGTGGCTTTGGCATTAAGCAGGGGTCTAGTGCAGCTGTCTTGAGTATTTTAAACAGGAATCTATAGGGATATATCTGGATTTAATGCAGAAGGAGGGAAAGAATGAGTTGGGAGGTGAAAAGAGTGTAAACAGTGGAGTGAGTGAATGGACAGTGAAGAGAGAGAAATGGAAAAAGAGGGAAAACATTGTGTATAACGTAGTGGAGAGTGTAGACCGGTGTATATCTACTAATTCCCAGGATTATGCTGGTGTGCTTAAACCAACCAGTCAGATTAAGGGCCATGATTGTAATTAGGATAAGCAGGATCCATTACAGAAACCACGGAAACAGTCCTAGCAATAGAGACCAGACTACTTCAGTCCCTTTTTTTGTTACCAGTCCGTCTCACCCCTCCCCTTGAGTGGATGTGATAGGTGCAGTGCTGCTAGAGCATGCTACTGCATAGGGCACAGGCATATGAGAGAGAGAGAGAGAGAGAGAGAGAGAGAGAGAGAGAGTCAAATGGCTGTTGAGTTCCGTCTTTACTCGAGTGGAGTTATTTTCCTGTCAAACAACTTGTTGTTCCATATTGTGTTGCAGCCAGAATGTGTTTGGGTGACATTAAACCTGACTCATAAAGAGCCTTGGGTTGTATCAACTCCTCTCCACTGTATTTTATTTTGGTAGGAGGAAAATAATGTATTTTTTGGTCATATTTCAGAGAAATATCATGTTTCACAGAAATATTCATGATATTTTATAAGAGCAGTAGCATGTCGTCTTCAATAGATCAAACAAAGCCGTCCCAGGAACACAGTTTGGAATTAAAGAGCACTTGTGTTAGGGTTTGTTATTTCAGCCTCTCAAAAAAGGCTTTTAAAAAAAGAGTTGAGCAACACAGGTTTCCAGGCAGGCAGGTGCTGTCTATGTCTTCGTCATCGTGTGTTCTGCACAGTGCTTACATTCCCGCGCCTGCAGAAACAGCTCCGAGAAGTTCAAGTGTCACTTTTTGGACGGTTTCTTCTGTTACATCCTGGAATGAATGACATGTGATGAGCTCGGATTATACAGGCCAGACTAGAGCAGCCGGGAGGTGTGTGTGTGTGTGTGTGTGTGTGTGTGTGTGTGTGTGTGTGTGTGTGTGTGTGTGTGTGTGTGTGTGTGTGTGTGTGTGTGTGTGTGTGTGTGTGTGTGTGTGTGTGTGTGTGTGTGTGTGTGTGTGCAAGCATGTGTATGTACATGTGTATGTGTGCGTTCATGCATGCATGTGTAGTGTTTGTACACGTGTGTATATGTAGTGCGAGACCTGGTTGTGAGTGAGCAGCAAAGGGCAGGGAGGCTCAGACTGCCAGTGTGAGCTGTCTGGGAGACGGAAGGTCAGGGGTTGTGGTAAGGTCGTTCTCTGTGGGAGGCAGGTGGCCTCTGGAGAGACACCAGCGCTTCTGCTGTTTCTGCCGCAGCGTGGACGTGAAGCGAGAGAGGGATGGGAAAAAGAGAGAATAACAGTAATATCAGGGACATAGAGGGAGGGGCTATTGTTAGTAACCGTTAATTGATTCGGTGAGCTAAAAAGGGATGCTGTTCATTTCACTCTCTCTCTCTGGGTGTTTATTACAGGATCCAAGAGGATTCTGATGTGCCCTGGAGGCTACTAAACCCCTCGCTTTAAAGGCGGTATCAAGGGGCACTGTTATAAAGAGGGGGTGGGTGCATGGAGAAAAGGCCTGGGGGGGTGGAGAGAGTGAATGAGAGAAAGAGAAGGAGGAGAGAGAGGAAGTCCTGGAAACGGTGAGCGGAGTGGAGGGAGGGGAAAACCGGAGCGAGCACATCTGGAGCACTTCAGCTGAATATTTTGGCAACATCTGGAGAAATTCCCTGGAATTTAAGGGTCACCTCCTTTGATTTCCTTTTTTCCCTCCTCAGTCCTGTTTTCAGACATCCTCAAAGTTCTAGCCCGGTGTTGCAGGCACGTAAATGAAGGGGAGTCTCCCGTGGTCGCCGCACTGGTTGAGTCATTCCAGACTTTATAGTGGGACAAATTGGACCCATGTGACCAGCTCCCCTTTGTGCAAGCCGGGCTAATTAAGTGTCACAGAAGTGAGCGGGCGTCCGGGCGGCTGCGGAGCCAGACCAGACCTGGCCCGGGACCAAGCACAACTCCTCATAAAAACCTCCCTCCATCTCCTTCCCACCGTCAACACGTTTAATCAAAGCACACAGAAAAATAACCTCTTTGTTTTCACACCAGAACCAAAGCGAGGTAGAAAGATGTGAAACAAGTTTTGTTGATTATCAAAGGCACGATCACCACGTTTCAAACAAAACAATGCCCAACTGTTGCATTGACCGTGATTTAAAAGCGACACCATTAAATCCAGGTTTATTATCGTTGAAGAGGACGTACAAGGAGATGTGTACGATCCCTCCTTTGAGGTATGAAGTCTCCAGGGAAGCAAAAAAGGCCTCGTATTGAATCAACAACTTCAGACAGCAGCCGTTTTCATTGTTCTTCAGTACGCCACTGCACAACGGCCCATTAGTATGGAACATTAGCCATGCACAGGCAGGCTTTTATCCATCACATTGGTGATCATACTAGTCGTTTTCTCCTCTCATCAGTGCCAAGCCTCTGTTCATTAGTAATTAAGATTCAGGAGAGGTTCAAAGGATTGCCTCCTGTTTTCCGTGCTGCCTGCGTGTGTATGATAACCATGGCTATGGTAGCTGAGAGCGCTGCCTGACAGGCAGGTAGCTAGCTAGCGCTGAGGTACAGAGGTAAGTGCAGCGGTGTGGCTGATCTAAAGAAACACATTATGGTCTCCCTCTGAAGGGCTCAGCGAATCCTTGGTCCCCTGAGAGTCTCGCAGGCAGGCAGGAGCATGTCTCTGATCAGAGGAGCGAGAGAGAGAGAGAGAGAGAGAGAGAGAAAGAGATGGAGAGAGAGAGATGAAGAAGGAAGGGTGAAGGAGAAAGGGGGATAGACGGAGGGATGGAGAGAGAGATGTGAGGGGGAGTGAAAACCAATGCCCTTTCTAGACTGTGTCCTAAAGGTACAGTACCACTCATCTCATCTGAGCTCTGCGTGGAATTACAATTTATTAGCCTCTCAGTCACTATAAAGAGCTTAGAGATGGAGTAAGATAACCACGTGTCCTCTCTTTGTGATACAGGTATATTAGCTTGTCTACTCCAGCAAAAATGATGTCTACCGCGTACGTCATCTCGATCATACAAATGTAATACACATTATTACAAAGTTCTGCTCTGAAATGTATGCCATCTCTATACCCTCTCTATCTCTCTGGCTCTCCCTCCATTGCCATCTCTCGTTCCCCTGAATGAGGGGAGGAAACCTAGCCAGTTGGTTAATCGTCTCCCCCTCCATCTGCGCGCCAAGCTATTTTCTCTGTGTTGCTGTGCAGATGGCCTACATCTTTCTGCCTGGCTGAGCCGCCAAGCAGCGTGGACAGACCATTCTGCTCTGCAGGCGCAGCATCACTGAGCCTCCTCTGTCTGTCTGTCTGTGTGTGAGTGTGTGTGTGTCTGAGATAGTGTGTGCGTGCGTGTATTGGTCCTCTGTGCATTATTTATCCTCCTTTCCCCTTTTCCAGGTACTGTACACACATCATGTCTACATTCATGCAGTACATGCCCACGCACATGTATATAACATGCACCCACAGTGGAATATCCACATCGTCTTTCCTAGAAAGGGGACGTGTCCCTAACAGCAGATGGAGACAGCAGGGGGATCACCTTTTTTAGAGTGCGGTTGCTCTGCAACACACACTGAATATGCCAAGTCCTTAGTGAAAATGTCATTCCCCCACCTGTGTCTTATTCTGTACATATTCATCTATGTACTCCCTAGTGGTGCAGCGGTCTAAGGCACTGCATCTCAGTGCTAGAGGCATCACTACAGACACCCAGGTTTGAATCCAGGCTGTATCACAACCCGGCCATGATTGGGAGTCCCATAGGGCGGCGCACAATTGGCCCAGCATCGTCCGGTTTATGGTTTGGCTAGTGTAGGCCATCATTGTAAATAAGAATTTGTTCTTAACTGACTTGCCTAGTTAAATAAAGGTTAAATAAATAAATCTATGTCCAGTTCTCTGGAGAATGACTGACCTTGCAGTGGCTGTCTGCTTGCCCTCGTCTCTTTTTGATCTAAATAGATTTGTTTCGGGTCCTGCTTTCTGAGAGGACCCTCCACTTCATCCTCCTAAACAGATCTGACATACTGTCTCTCTCACTCAGTATGTGTTATTGGAGATAAGCGGTTGTCCCTTCCAATGCATATTTTGGCCCCTCCCTTTGCTTTTGTAGCTTGCTGCTAGGGATGGGCATTTGAAATGATTTCCCTATTCAAATAAGTCTAAATACCTGTGTTTTAAATAAATAAATACATTTTTTAACTTCAATGGGGATTTGCTGGTGTGACTCAGAAGAGGCGGTGCACTCTGCTTGTTGTTTCAGCACAGACTGGTGGGGAGGGGCATGAGAGGAGCAGGGGCCGGTGTGTCTGAAAGAGGGAGGGAGGGAGAGAGAGAGAAGTAGGCAAACCGACTCCCGTAATTTAGACAAACTTGTTGCTGCTATAGGTTATCTTTCATCTCATCTAGCAGTGTCTGTCTTGACTGCATCAAATTGGTGTAAAGAAGCTAGCTAGCTAGCTACACTAGCCAGCTAAGTTAGTTAGCCAGCTAGCAAGCTAGCAATACTAATTGAGGCTATTTTGCTGCGCTCCCCTCATCCTTGTCTACAACAACTCCATTCATATTAAACAACAGCCTACCTGTTGGTTGATCATTGTAGCCTACTGCTTCTCATTTAGCCAACTTAATTCTGTAATTGTAATTCCATTTTGCGTTGATTAGAAATCTCCCACTTCACTTGCTAGCTGCTTTTCAAGCTACACGCGTGAAAAGTGTGTAGGCAACCGGTATGCCTTTTTTATGGGTGGCACTCCTAAAAACTGTCATAAAACTGTTGTTTTATTAAAATGTCTCATGTCATGGTCTATCTTGTATGTAGCAATGTCTCATAGATGATCATTACATTTTAGACAAAGCCTTTTCATTAATAGGCCTATATAGTTTTTCTTCTAAAAAATGAATACTCTCTCAGTAAACATTCCTCCATACCCTATGACAAAAAGCACTTTGATCATTATCTGTCACCAATAGATCTGTCTGTCGCACATTCCCACCCCCAGACAGACAGACAGACAGACTGGCATGGCTCAGTGATCTAAATAAGGTCTGCTGCTGAAAAAGCTAGGTCAAATCAATGACAGGGATTGTCTACCGTTGTAATTCTTGTGTGGGCCGCTTAACCATTTTTTTGGTTCGCCTAAGTCCAAACAGTGTAACAATATAAATACATGTAGGTTTTGGGGATGGAAAAATGCTTTCAGTGTAAACTTAAAAGAGTAAAACCAGATATAAAGCATGTAGAAAAGATAATGACCTTTATATTTTTTTAATAATATGATATTTCAGAACTAACAATCACCAAAATAAAAGTCAGGAAAATTGAAAAGTAAAAAAACGCAGAATTTATTATGTTTGAGCAAAATAACACAGCATTAGCCATGGCGAAATGCATAGAATAGCAGGAAATGATTTTTAAAACTGCAAAATGTTCTCTCAACTCCGTGGAGAAATATGTAAAATTGCAGGAAATTGGCTTAAAAATGCTAACATTTCTCTACACTGCGCCGACGGGCCGGCTGCGCTCATTGCCATGCCCCCTGCTACACTCCCTTACCACGCCCACTACCTAAGCCCTTTTTTGAACCAGAAAAGTCCATGAATGATTCCCAGTCACCAGATGTGTGGGCGTTTGTTCATTATGGTTGTCCAGAATAGCTAGTATGTACCTTCATTCCAGTGCTTGTTAGTGACCATACACCATACCATTACTCTTTGTAACAACACCCCCCCCTCCCCCTGGTTTGGATTATCATTAGATTCCAAGATTTGTGCACCCACTACGCAGTCACATTTCAATAAGTTCCCTTCCACGCTCTCTGTTTCTGAGCTCTCTGAAATCACCATGGATGTGAATGATTGGTATTCCACAGGCCTGGCTACAAGGGATTCAGTGAGCTTATGACCAGCTTAGCCTTTAGACTTCTGCCTGATTGGCAGCTACTGTTTCCTTTATCAGTGGTGGATGAGGGGTTGGGGGGCAGGTACCGGGCATCCATGGCATTTGCCTTTCATGAGATATCACCCTGCATTACATGTGCATCTTAGTCACATATATGATGCTTCACCCATAGGCGCTGAGACATGACAAACATCCTCCACCATCACTAGCATCATGGTCTTGGTGCTGTCCAATATATTTTTAGCCCCATCTCGGTTTCTTCAAGTTCTGTATTGTCTCGCAATGGACCTGTAGCTACAGCACAGAATCCCCCTCTCACAATGATCTACTTCCTGCTATCCCAAGCACCTCTGTTTCCTGTCTCCGAGGTCATGTGCTTCGTTTTCCCTCAATCATATGTTTCTCCCTCTACCATTGCTGTCAATGTACACACCGCATAAAAGCTTGTTTTCTGTCTTGGCAGTGAAGACGTGAGCGATGGGCGGCCATTCCATTCCGCAGCACTCTCCTCTGGGTGTGAACGCCTCTGCCACTAAACCAAGCCTTAAATTGATCTATTCGTCCTTTTTTTCTTGTCTTCTCAACATTGTGTGCTTTGTTGTGGCTGTAACGAGCTATTTTCTGTGGGCATTCTGGCACAGACATTGTTCACCGCATGGCATGCCGCGTGTTAACACTCAAGACCGTGGTGTGGCCCAGGTCACATGATCGATCAGCACCAGGATGTTGTGAAATACGGAAGGGGTTAAGGGGGTGGGGGTGGAGATGGACTCTCAGAGAGGAAAAAGGATACTTAAGAGGGTGGAATACCAGCAGCAGGAATGGCATGGATTTCCCACTAATTACCACCGCTGCTATCTCAGGAGGGAAGAATAGGAATAGCTCGCAGGCCGGTTTTGTGTGTGTGTGTGTGTGTGTGTGTGTGTGTGTGTGTGTGTGTGTGTGTGTGTGTGTGTGTGTGTGTGTGTGTGTGTGTGTGTGTGTGGGGGGGGGGGGGGGGGGGGGGGGGGAGTCTGTGGCTTGTGGACTAAAGTGTCGACAGTGACACTACGGTGTGTTTGCACACCTTTTTTGTCCAGCCTCTACATCCTTCCTCCTCATCCCTTGTAGACAGCAGTCACTCTTTGTGCCTCATGTTTGAAATATGTTTTCTCATGCTGATATACCCTTGGCTTTGTTTGTTTTTTGGAGTGTGTGTGTCCGTGTGCATGTGTGTGTGTTATATGGCTGTCTGAGGGGCACAAGAATTGAGGAGTGTTGAAGAATTTACTCTGCAAGTCAACCTGAGAGATTGGATGTTAGCCCTTAGTAAACCCACACACATTCCCTCTGCTAGGTTTGTCCGTGAGAGGGACAGGCCTCTTTGGCACAGTCTCAAGGGAGAGGTCCGGCAACCCCTCGGAATGTGTGGCATGTAGCCATTCCTGAAGAGCACTCCGGGATCAGGCAGGGGACCAGCGGGAGGTAAAGAAGGAAAAGGACCTAAGAGACTTTGTAACACTTCCCAGTCCTACTGCACACTGGGTGGTGGGATACAGTTAAAACAGAAATATCCTCTCCTCTTCTCCTCTCCACTCAATACTCCCACAATCAGGGTAAATCAGGAAATAGAATTTCCCTTTCATGTCAGTTGAGGCTACTCATGCTCTAGCCATTATGACCCACTGACCAGGAGATAAGAAGGAGAGCTTGCATCGTGGAACAGATGAAAACTGAGTAGGGAACTAAACCCTTACAAAAAAACAACATGATCACATCATGTGAAAAAATCAGGTCTGGGTTTTTCATATGTACATTTTTGACATGACTCAGACACTCACTCCTACTCCCCAGGTGCTCTCATTTGTTGACTTCTGTAACCGTAAAAGCCTTGGTTTCATGCATGTTAACATTAGAAGCCTAATCCCTAAGTTTGCTTTATTCACTGCTTTAGCACATTCTGCCAACCCGGATGACTTATCCATGTCTGAATCCTGGCTTAGGAAAACCACCAAAAACCCTGAAATTTCCATCCCTAACTATAACACTTTCCACCAAGGTAGAACTGCCAAAGGGGGCGGTGTTGCAATCTACTGCAGAGATAGCCTGCAGAGTTCTGTCTTACTATCCAAGTCTGTACCCAAACAATTCGAGCTTCTACTTCTAAAAATCCACCTTTCCAGAAACAAGTCTCTCACCGTTGCCGCTTGCTATAGACCACCCTCTGCGCCCAGCTGTGCCCTGGACACCATATGTGAATTGATTCCCCCCCCATCTATCTTCAGAGCTCATGCTGCTAGGTGACCTAAACTGGGACATGCTTAACACCCCGGCCATCCTACAATCTAAGCTTGATGCCCTCAATCTCACACAAATTGTCTATGAACCTACCAAGTACAACCCCAAATCTGTAAACACGGGCACCCTCATAGATGTCATCCTAACTAACTCGCCCTCCAAATACACCTCTGCTGTTATCAACCAAGATCTCAGCGATCACTGTCACATTGCCTGCATCCGTAATGGGTCTGCGGTCAAACGACCACCCCTCATCACTGTCAAACGCTCCCTAAAACACTTCAGCGAACAGGCCTTTCTAGTCAACCTGGCCGGGGTATCCTGGAATGACATTGACCTCATCCCTTCAGTAGAGGATGTCTGGTTATTCTTTAAAAGTGCCTTCCTCACCATCTTAAATAAGCATGCTCCATTCAAAAAATGTAGAACCAGTAATATATATAGCCCTTGGTTCACTCCAGACCTGTCTGCCCTTGACCAGCACATCCTGTGGCGTTCTGCATTAGCCTTGAATAGCCCCCGTGATATGCAACTTTTCAGGGAAGTTAGGAACCAATATACACAGGCAGTTAGGAAAGCTAAGGCTAGCTTTTTCAAACAGAAATGTGCATCCTGTAGTACAAACTCAAAAAGGTTCTGGGACACTGTAAAGTCTATGGAGAATAAGAGCACCTCCTCCCAGTTGCCCACTGCACTGAGGCTAGGAAACACTGTCACTACCGATAAATCCACAATAATTGAGAATTTCAATAAGCATTTTTCTACGGCTGGCCATGCTTTCCACCTGGCTACCCCTACCCCGGTCAACAGCCCTGCGCTCCCCACAGCAACTCGCCCAAACCTCCCCCACTTCTCCTTCACCCAAATCCAGATAGCTGATGTTCTGAAAGAGCTGCAAAATCTGGACCCCTACAAATCACCCGGGCTAGACAATCTGGACCCTCTCTTTCTAAAATTATCTGCCGAAATTGTTGCAACCCCTATTACAAGCCTGTTCAACCTCTCTTTCGTATCGTCTGAGATTCCCATAGATTGGAAAGCTGCTGCGGTCATCCCCCTCTTCAAAGGGGGAGACACTCTAGACCCAAACTGCTACAGACCTATATCTATTCTACCCTGCCTTTCTAAGGTCTTTGAAAGCCAAGTTAACAAACAGATTACCGACAATTTTGAATCTCACCGTACCTTCTCTGCTATGCAATCTGGTTTCAGAGCTGGTCATGGGTGCACCTCAGCCACGCTCAAGGTCCTGAACAATATCATAACCGCAATCGATAAGAGACATTACTGTGCAGCCGTATTCATCGACCTGGCTAAGGCTTTCAACTCTGTCAATCACAACATTCTTATTGGCAGACTCGACAGCCTTGGTTTCTCAAATGATTGGCTTCGCTTGGTTCACCAACTACTTCTCCGATAGAGTTTAGTATGTCAAATTGGAGGGCCTGTTGTCTGGACCTCTGGCAGTCTCTATGGGGGTGCCACAGGGTTCAATTCTTGGGCCGACTCTCTTCTCTGTAGATGTCAATGATGTCGCACTCGCTGCTGGTGATTCTTTGATCCACCTCTACGCAGACGACACCATTCTGTATACCTCTGGCCCTTCTTTGGACACTGTGTTAACTAACCTCCAGATGAGCTTCAATGCCATACAAGTCTCCTTCTGTGGCCTCCAACTCCTCTTAAATGCAAGTAAAACTAAATCCATGCTCTTCAACTGATCGCTGCCCGCACATGCCTACCCGTCCAGCATCACTACTTTGGACGGTTCTGACTTAGAATATGTGGACAACTACAAATACCTAGGTGTCTGGTTAGACTGTAAACTCTCCTTCCAGACTCACATTAAACATCTCCAATCCAAAATTAAATCTAGAATCAGCTTCCTATTTCGCAACAAAGCATCCTTCACTCATGCTGCCAAACATATCCTCCTAAAACTGACCATCCTACCGATCCTTGACTTCGGCGATGTCATTTACAAAATAGCCTCCAACACTCTACTCAACAAATTGGATGCAGTCTATCACAGTGCCATCCGTTTTGTCACCAAAGCCCCATATACTCCCCACCACTGCGACCTGTATGCTCTTGTTGGCTGGCCCTCGCTTCATACTCGTCGCCAAACCCACTGACTCCAGGTCAACTACAAGTCTCTGCTAGGTAAAGCCCGCCTTATCTCAGCTCACTGGTCACCATAGCAGCACCCACCCATAGCATGCGCTCCAGCAGGTATATCTCACTGGTCACCCCCAAAGCCAATTCTTCCTTTGGCTGCCTCTCCTTCCAGTTCTCTGCTGCAAATGACTGGAACGAACTGCAAAATCTCTGAGCTGGAGACTCTTACCTCCCTCACTAGCTTTAAGCACCAGCTGTCAGAGCAGCTCACAGATCACTGCACCTGTACATTGCTAATCTGTTAATTGCCCATCCAATCTACCTCATTCCCATACTGTATTTATTTGTTTATCTTGCTCCTTTGCACCCCAGTATCTCTACTTGCACATTCTCTTCACATCTACCATTCCAGTGTTTAATTGCTATATTCTAATTACTTTGCCACCATGGCCTATTTATTGCCTTACTTCTCCTATCCTACCTCATTAGCACATGCTGTATATAGATATTTCTACTGTATTATTGATTGTATTTTTGTTTATTCCATGTGTAACTCTGTGTTGTTGTATATGTCGAACTGCTTTGCTTTATCTTGGCCAGGTCGCAGTTGCAAATGAGAACTTACCTGGTTAAATAAAGGTGAAATATATTTGTTTTTAAATGTTGTGACCATTAGACAAAGAGGGCAGCCACTGGGGTTCTCTTCCACTGGTGGATGTCAAACAATAAACATTTTTTGTTGAGTTAATCTCAGGATTTGCTGCAATAGTCTTGTCAATTTATACAGTTGTTTTATTACATGTACCCGTAGGCTGCCACAAAAAAAACATACAGAGAAAGGATCGTATTGATCACACAGGATTTTGTAATGTGCTGCCTGCCAGTAGTAATTGTCTCTGATGGATTGATTGAGATATTCAAGAAGCTATCATTGTTAAGTAACATAGTAGATGGAACACATTGAATCTTTACATTCATGGACTTCAAAAATAATTTTCTCACTTTGTCCCAGAAGAATTTAACTGCAAGGCACTCCCACATCATATGAAGGAATGTGCCTATCTAATTTAGAAGACACAGTTGGAAGTTGGAGACAATTTCATCGTAAAACTTTTCTTTGGTGTTAAATAGTCTGTGAACAAATTTAAAATGTATAAGTTGATGGTTCGGATTACGGGATGCCAAGGTAATATTTTTCCATATTCTTTTCGTTAAAGGGTTGTTCAGATTCACTTAGATCTGTGAACCATACCTTTTTAATGGTTAGCTCAGAATATGAGCTTTCTAAAAGTTGTTTATATATTATAGAGATCAGTCCATTCAGGAGCCCGGATAATTTATTTTTCAAATCCCATAATTGGATGGTTCGGTTGTTGGGTTTCCCAAGGGACTCCATAGGCTAGCAAAGCTGACCTAAGTTGTAAATATAGAAAAAAGGAGTTGCCTGGTAATGTGTATATGTCTTTCAAATCTTGTAATGTTCTCAAACCATTACTGTCCATGATATTGGCAAGGGTACAGATTCTACATTTGGACCATTTGGATGCAAACGGCTGCCCTCAAGGCATTATTGTAAAGATATTGGCGTATGGGCATGCCATTTTGATTCCCAGTTACATTGTTTTTCAATTTTGCGGCAAATAGAAATTGTGAGAGCAATATTAGGACCAAAGCATAGTTTACATTGTTTAAGGGATATATCAGTGAAGACCACCTCTTCCAGGGAAATAGGAGACACCATATATCTCTCTATACTCAGCCAAGGGGTGGAAGAATCATGTCTAAACCAATTAAGATTGGGATGAAATACTAGTGTCTGGAAATACAATTGAAAGGTTGGTAGAGTCCTCCTATGTCTTTCCCTCTTTGCAAGTGTGTTCATTTTATCCAGGCTTGTTTACCTTGCCATATAAATGTTTAAACCACACTATGGGTTTTATCCCAATAGCCAGAAGGGGGAGATTCAGATTGAATTGATTTGAGCGTTCTGTTGAATTTTCTGGCAAATAGTTTTATCTATGGAAGGATATCTATTCCCAAATATTTGAAATGGGAAATGATGGGGATTCCATAAGTAGAGATGGAGTCCTCCATTAGGGTCTTGAGAGGCAGTAGTGAAGTTTTGGTAAGATTTATTTTATAACTTGAGATGGAGCTGAATTTGTCCATGATCTTCAAAACTTTTGGGAGGGATTGAGATACATTGTCTAGATAAGGTAAGACATCATTGGCATTAAATGAGATGTGATCCGTAGAATTAAGAGATATTGGTGTAATTTCATTCGATTGTCAAATTGCCTTGGCCAGGTGCTCCATAAACAATAAAAATAGCACAGGTGAGATGGGATCATCTTGCCTGCTACTTCTAGTTATTCTGAATGGAACAGAGGAGGCATTGCCTGTTTTTACTATGGCTGAGGGATTGGCATATAGTATTTCCATCATATTAATGAAATTGGAAACGTCCCATATGTTCCCAAACCGAGCAAAGATATGACCATTCTAGTCTATCAAAAGCTTTTTCTGTGTCGAGAGATAGAACTGCCCAAGGAGCTTTGGTATTTGAGGAAGCTGGAAAGATACAGTTGAAGTCGGAAGTTTACATACACCTTAGCCAAATACATATAAACTAAATTTTTCACAATTCCTGACATTTAATCCTAGTAAAGATTCCCTGTCTTAGGTTAGTTAGGATCACCACTTTATTTTAAGAATGTGACATGTCAGAATAATAGTAGAGAGAATTATTTATTTCAGCTTTTATTTCTTTCATCACATTCCCAGTGGGTCAGAAGTTTACATACACTCGATTAGTAGTTGGTAGCATTGCCTTTAAATTGTTTAACTTGGGTCAAACGTTTCGGGTAGCCTTCCACAAGCTTCCCACAATAAGTTGAATTTTGGCCAATTCCTCCTAACAGAGCTGGTGTAACTGAGTCAGATTTGTAGGCCTCCTTACTCGCACACGCTTTTTCAGTTCTGTCCACAAATTTTCTATTGGATTGAGGTCAGGGCTTTGTGATGGCTACTCCAATACCTTGACTTTGTTGTCCTTAAGCCATTTTGCCACAACTTTGGAAGTATGCTTGGGGTCATTGTCCATTTGGAAGACCCATTTGCGACCAAGCTATAACTTCCTGACTGATGTCTTGAGATGTTGCTTCAATATATCCACATAATTTTCCTGCCACATGATGCCATCTATTTTGTGAAGTGCACCAGTCCCTCCTGCAGCAAGCACCCCCACAACATGATGCTGCCACCCCCGTGCTTCACGGTTGGGATGATGTTCTTCGGCTTGCAAGTCTCTCCATTTTTCCTCCAAACATAACGATGGTCATTATCGTAAAACAGTTCTATTTTTGTTTCATCAGACCAGAGGACATCAGACCGCTTTTTTTATGGCAGTTTTGGAGCAGTGGCTTCTTCCTTGCTGAGCGGCCTTTCAGGTTACATCGATATAGGACTCGTTTTACTGTGGATATAGATACTTTTGTACCTGTTTCCTCCAGCATCTTCACAAGGTCCTTTGCTGTTGTTCTGGGATTGATTTGCACTTTTCACACCAAAGTACGTTCATTTCTAGGAGACAGAATGTGTCTCCTTCCTGAGCGGTATGACGGCAGCGTGGTCCCATGGTGTTTATACTTGCGTACTATTGTTTGTACAGATGAACGTGTTACCTTCAGGCGTTTGGAAATTGCTACCAAGGATGAACCAGACTTGTGGAGGTCTACAAGTTTTTTTCTGAGGCCTTGGCTGATTTCTTTTGATTTTCCCATGATGTCAAGCAAAGAGGCACTGAGTTTGAAGGTAGGCCTTGAAATACATTCACAGGTACACCTCCAATTGACTCAAATTATGTCAATTAGCCTATCAGAAGCTTCTAAAGCCATGACATCATTTTCTGGATTTTTCCAAGCTGTTTGAAGGTACAGCCAACTTAGTGTATGCAAACTTCTGACCCACTGGAATTGTGATACAGTGAATTATAAGTGAAATAATCTGGCTTTAAACAATTGTTGGAAAAAGACTTGTGTCATGCACAAAGTAGATATCAAAAAACTGCTTTTTACATTAGCATGTGATGTTCAGAACTAGCATACCCACCGAAAACTTCCGGTGAATTTACTAAATTACTCATGATAAACATTGACAAAATACATAATAATTATTTTAAGAATTATAGATACAGAACTCCTTTATGCAATCGCTATGTTTAAAATAGCTTACATTTACATTTAAGTCATTTAGCAGACGCTCTTATCCAGAGCGACTTACAAATTGGTGCATTCACCTTATGATATCCAGTGGAACAACCACTTTACAATAGTGCATCTAAATCTTTTAAGGGGGGGGGGGGGTTAGAAGGATTACTTTATGCTATCCTAGGTATTCCTTAAAGAGGTGGGGTTTCAGGTGTCTCCGGAAGGTGGTGATTGACTCCGCTGTCCTGGCGTCGTGAGGGAGCTTGTTCCACCATTGGGCTGCCAGGGCAGCGAACAGTTTTGACTGGGCTGAGCGGGAACTGTGCTTCCTCAGAGGTAGGGAGGCGAGCAGGCCAGAGGTGGATGAACGCAGTGCCCTTGTTTGGGTGTAGGGCCTGATCAGAGCCTGAAGGTACGGAGGTGCGTTCCCTGCACAGCTCCGTAGGCAAGCACCATGGTCTTGTAGCGGATGCGAGCTTCAACTGGAAGCCAGTGGAGAGAGCGGAGGAGAGGGGTGACGTGAGAGAACTTGGGAAGGTTGAACACCAGACGGGCTGCGGTGTTCTGGATGAGTTGTAGGGGTTTAATGGCACAGGCAGGGAGCCCAGCCAACAGCGAGTTGCAGTAATCCAGACGGGAGATGACAAGTGCCTGGATTAGGACCTGCGCCGCTTCCTGTGTGAGGCAGGGTCGTACTCTGCGCATCTCCAGTCTCACTGTCCCCAGGCTGACCACTTACAAACTCTGCTCCTATACTTTGCCCAGAGACAGCAGACACCCCATTCCACTTTCTGGCGGCTTTAGAGAGCCAATGGAAGCCTTAGAAAGTGTCACATTACAGCACAGATGCTGTAATTTCGATAGACATGTAACAGAAGGACAACAAATTGTCAGACAGGGCACTTCCTGCATGGAATCTTCTCAGGTTTTGGCCGGCCATATGAGTTCTGTTATACTCACAGACACCATTCAAACAGTTTTAGAAACTTTAGAGGGTTTTCTATCCAAATCTACTAATTATATGCATATTCTAGTTTCTGGGCAGGAGTAGTAACCAGATTAAATCGGGTATGTTTTTTAACCGGCCGTGCAAATACTGCCCCCTATCCCAAAGAAGTTAATCAAAGATAGAGGGTGATAGTGAGGCCATTGGGTGATCTTACCTTTTTATTAAAAATAAAAGTGACATTAGTGCTGTACGTCCTTTTCAAATAAGACTTTGTGAACAGCTATGTTAATCATTTCAAGTAACAGTGGACCTAACTGAAGAATTTTCAATAGACTTCGGGAGAAATACTGTCACAACCAGGTGATTTGCCTTTATTCATGTTATGCAATGCCCTTTTGATTTCATGGCTTCCTCAGTTGAGATAAGAGGAGTTCTTATATCTTTAAAAAATGACTCGATCTGGCTTGGTCTGGATTTGCAATCAGAGGTGTACAATATTTCATAGAAACGGGAGAATCCTTGGTTGATTAATTTGGGTTCTGATGTTAATCCACTTGATTCAGATTCAATAGTTGCAATATCTGATAATTGATCGTTACTGCAAAGCTTGTTTTCCAGTAGACGACTGGGTCGATAACCATGAAAGTGATGGCTGAGTCTAACTCGATGGATGGCAAATTCTGCTCTTTAACTTATAAATAGATTTAGTTCTGTCTTGACTTTGAAAAGAGCAGTCGCTGCCTGCTCTGAAAAAAAAGTGTTTGTTGAGAACGGTCTAACGTAATTAACAACTTTTCCAATTCTGATATCTTCTTTAATTGTGAAATCATCCCTGAGCTCACTGACTTTCCTTCCCCCAGACAGCTAAGGTCTTAACATGTGAAACATTCTCAGTGGGAAGCTGCCGGCTCAAAACTCTTGATCAAACAAAGAGATTAAAAGTAAGGATTTCAGACAGACAAATGTTGACACAAAGAAACAAGGCCCTGAAATCAACAGACTGGTCTTTACAGAGGTGTAGATAAGTCAGTCTCAGTCCCAGACTCAATCTTAGTATTCTGATGTATTCTTTCCCTCAATACTGTGGTGTCTGGCTATGAGCATAGGAATTAAACCCTCCCACCGCAGTATGGCCATGCTCCCACATCAGCCTGGCAACGTATTGTATCTGGACGGCCCCAACGCTCATCACAATCACTCATCCTTACACATATCAATAGAGCCATTTAGATGAAACTGGACACAGAAATCTGAAGGCTTCCTCAAGCTGTGTGTTTGGAAAGAGAGAAAGAATAGAGCACACTGTTGTATCTGTGACTTGTGTTTGCCAAGCAGCTCATACCGAATATCCAGTTTACTGTTCAGCTGTAACCGCTGTCTTCCTGTCCAAGATGTCCCAGTCTGGCTACGGTTAACACTTAGTGTCATACCGGCACTCTGCGGTCCACACATTATTGAGTTGAAGCATGAGGTTTGCAAAGCTTTAAGTTGGAACTCCTTTAGTGTTTTTGGATGTGAACAGAGCTCATTTTGGTGTGGGTTCCACTCCATAATGACTGCAATATGTGCAGCACAGTCCAAGCAATTGAAAAATATCTCTAAAAGCCCAATCCATGAGCTGCATTTAATGATATACTGTGTTTTTATTGTGCAGTGGATTATTGAAGCTGAAGTAGATCATTGATTTCAGTGTGCTACAGAGGAAAATCTCCATATTGTTTTGTGTTTTTACTTTGTTGCTTCCTTTACTGTCCACAAACAGAGAACTAGCTGTACTGTAGTTCAATCAGAACTTGCTCCAGATGTTTCTGTTTCAGTTTTTGGGATGTAAACCCATAGCACTTCATATCCATTAGATTTGCACAACAAGCACAACTGTAGTTTCCCACGGAATTGCAGCATCTTTCATCATTTATGCCGTCAAAGCATTTTAACTCCAAAAATACAAGCATGAGGGGAAAGTACACAGGATTTGTGGTAGAGGGCCCTGGAATGGTGGATAGGTCTGTTTATGCAAGTGTTGTGCATTTCTGCTCAAATGATACGTGTAAATGTACCGGCTGCAGAAAGCACTAACAACAGCAGAATGAAGAGATAATGCCAGTAAGTCTTCATGTTATGCATGGTCCCCTCTTCGCTTGGTAAATCTGGGTCAGACACTGAAGAATACATTGTTTAGGAGGGTAATAGCAGGATGTGGGTAGCAGAACAAGGTGTCCCCCCCCCCCCCCCCCCCCGTGTGTGTGTGTGTGTGTGTGTGTGTGTGTGTGTGTGTGTGTGTGTGTGTGTGTGTGTGTTTACCGCTCTATTACGTAAATGTACTTGTTGACCAACAGAGCAAGGTTAGGTGGTGTGAAGGGGTTAATGGGAGATTCCTAGCTCTTCTAGAGAGAGGAGAGGGGAGATAGTGTAGTAAGTGGAGGCGTGTGGATTCACTTTAAGAAGCTAACATGAAGCGTGCTCTAGGACAGACAGGCAGGTCGCTCAGCTACACCGCTCTGTTCTTAATGCCTGGGAGCTCCTCCTCACCTCTACTTCTGCCCAATCAAATGGTAATGTCTTTTTAGTTCTCTGTTGATAACCTGCGCTTAATTTTGTCTTTCAGAATCGACATTCCTGCCTAGTCTAACTTACCTGAAATGTTAATGTATCCACTCACTAGCAAAGCATTTGTGAAACCACAGGAACAGACGATGTTGTTTCATTGGGTAGAACTGGCCAGTGTGTGCTTTGCCAAGGGCTGTTGACGTGAGTAGACATTCTGTCATGTGAATGGTTACTGTAGAGATCCAGAGAGGGATACTGGATTTTAAATGCTTCCTTGTCTCCACTCCCCTGTCAAAGGAGCCTCTTTTCTCTTCACACAAATTTGATTATGCCGTTTGCCCAAGGAGCTCGTCGTCTGAATTCTCTTCGGCTGCACTGAGGCCCTTGTTCCCCCATTTGCCCCAGAGGAAGTTCTGACGTGCATAAGCAGGCTTTGAATCCCCCCTTCCCTTCTCCTCTTATTTAACTTCGTTAACACGGTCTTTCTCCCTTGCTCTCCCCCTGATTTTCACTCTCTGACAATAATATCATATTTATTGTATTACTGTATACTTTCTCATAGACAACACATTAATGCTTTTAATAGTAACTGTGAAATATTACTATTGAGCATTCTATAGTATAAGTTTGTATTTCAAGGTTGCCTAGACATTTCCTGAACAATCAACC
Source organism: Salmo salar (assembly GCF_965601325.2). Taxonomy (NCBI): domain Eukaryota; kingdom Metazoa; phylum Chordata; class Actinopteri; order Salmoniformes; family Salmonidae; genus Salmo; species Salmo salar. The sequence goes on along the minus strand of NC_138291.1, from coordinate 148,625,187 downwards.
AGGAAACAGTATGCCTGCGTTTCAGTCTCAGACAATATCATTTTATAATTGTATAATTGTATACTTTTAAGGACACAACACACAAAGAATAGTATAGGGATGAGTATGCTATTGTTTTGATTCTTCAGGATGTTAAGGCATTAACCAAATACTTTTTAAAGAAACACTTTTTCTCTTGTGTTAATAGTCACGTGACCTTCATAATTTAAGATCAGCTATGCAGGAAAAGTCACAGTTTTACAAAGGTCATCATTGTCAACTCTATCTAACTACAGCTGCCTTGCAGTTTCAAATGCCACACCAGTGCAACTGCCACTTTCATTACCCTTTGCCGGTGTGAAAGTACAGACTCAATTTGAGAGAGAAAAAGGAACGGCATTCGCCTAGGAGCAACAACGGCTCAGCCACGAAGTGGTAGGCCACACAAGCTCACAGAATGGGACTGCCGAGTGCTGAAGCATGTAGTGTGTAAAAATCATCTGTCCTTGGTTGCAACACTCACTACGGAGTTCCAAACTGCCTCTGGAAGCATCGTTAGCACAATAACTCTTCATCAGGAGCTTCATGAAATGGGTTTCAATGGTGGAGCAGCCAAGTGTCGGCTGGTGTGGTGTAAAGCTTGCCACCATTGGACTCTGGAGCAGTGGAAATGCATTCTCTGGAGTTATAAATCATGCTTTACCATCTGGCAGTCCGACAGACGAATCTGGGTTTGGCGGATGCCAGGAGAACGCTACCTGCTCGAATACATAGTGCCAAGTGTAAAGTTTGGTTGAGGAGGAATAATGGTCTGGGGCTGTTTTTCATGGTTCGGGTTAGGTCCCTTCGTTCCAGTGAAGGGAAATCTTAACCCTGCCTACAGCATACAATGACATTCTTGACGATTCTGTCCTTCAACTTTGTGGCAACAGTTTGTGGAAGGCCTTTTCCTGTTTCAGCATGACAATACCCCTGTGCACAAAGCAAGGTCCATATGGAAATGGTTTGTCGAGATCGGTGTGGAAGAAATTGACTGGCCTGCAACATCAGCACAAGAACTTCATCTGGAGCTTCATGAAATGGGTTTCCATGGCCAAGCAGCCACACACAAGCCTAAGATCACCATGCGCAATGCCAAGCGTCGGTTGAAGTGGTGTAAAGCTCGCAACCATTGGACTCTGGAGCAGAGAGCCCTGACCTCAACCCCATCGAACACCTTTGAGATGAATTGAAATGCCGACTGCGAGTCAGGCCTAATTGCCAACATCAGTGCCCGACCTCACTAATGCTCTTGCGGCTGAATGGAAGCAAATCCCTGCTGCAATATTCCAACATCTAGTGGAAAGCCTTCCCAGAAAAGTGGAGGCTGTTATAGCATCAAAGGGGGGACCAACTACATATTAATGCTCATGATTTTGGTATGAGATGTTCGACAAGCAGGTGTCCATATACTGTTGGTCATGTAGTGTATGTGACCCACCCAAATAGTGATAAACTAACACCCCAAGGGTGTTGGGTCCCAAACACTTTATTAGAGCTGATGCTTTATTTTTTGGGGGGGGGGGGGTTTAACACTGTAAGGTGTACAGACTTACTTGAATATTTCCCATGGTGCCTATCAATGGAATGTTACCGTTACCCACCCATGACTGTTTTTGTAAGTGACTGAGACATGGTTGTTGCATTCATAAAATTTCTGTCCTGAGAAGGAAAAGTAAACCCTTCATAAGGATTTTAGATATGGCCTAGTTTTCTCCCAACATTGTGGTCTGAAAATCCTTGCTCATGGGCCATATCAGACCTGCAAGTCACAATATGCTGTCTTGTGATGTAATTTGCAATTCCTATTAGAACTATATTCAACAATTGGAAGTTTTTATCTCCCACGATCTGCATTCAGAATGTTTACTAAATTGAAGAACTTGTCAAACAAGACTACCTAAACCATCCAAACTGGAACAACCCTCTCAGTAACATTCCAATAAACCCAACCACTTAGAGATTGGATTAGTTTAGAATGTTTTTTTATTTATTTTTAATTTTAGATCAATTAATCAATCAATGTGCCTGCAGAAACATGTATATTGAAACAAACTATTGTAAAAATCAACCTGCAACAAAGCATGCTGGGAAATATAATAATGAGTCCCCTCCCATGAAATTAACTCAACACATTTGACTAACAACAACACCACACGTAGTTGATTTCACTGTGATTCAAGTAATACTTCATTTATTCACTGCAGGTGGCGGTGATTTTAATCCCACTGGTGTTAACCCCACTAGAATCAACACTCAGGTTAAAATAAGCCCTCAGGTGACTAATGTTAACAATAGCAGTCAGTCTAGTCCGGCTAATTCATCCAAGGCAGTGCAACTGCTGGCGCCAGAACATCCCCAAGCTACTCCAGGACAAACCCAGTTAGGAACACTTTGTATTGATCTAGTTAGGTAGATCTTAACTAAGTTGGTATAGTTTTGGGGGTCCGTTCATGGCTCCTTTGTTTGACATGGAATGCCGTATGAAACTGTTACGGTCCTACTGGGCCTTGTAATTCACTTGAAACCCAATACCCCAGCAGGAAACCTTGTGGGGTGACCTAACCGACTGAGACCCAGCTCTCTGGACCTACTCAGTATGACCTCTCCTCTTCTATGATTGGCTGGTCAGGGACCCGAGGGTCTCAGTGGTGGGTCCAGCTTGGGGTGGAATGTCATAACAGGCTAGTGTTTTCAGCACTGTGGGGGGTCCTGTTGTGTGAGGAGGGAGAGGAGGGAGACAGAGATCCACGTAAAAGACAACTGCAAGGAGGACAAAGTTTTGTGCCTAGAACCCCCCCAAGAATGGCCTTTTCTAATAAGCTTTGTGCGCACTTCCTTGTCTCCTTGACACGTCAACTTCATTGTCATGATAGATCTGCACAGCTCTTGTTTTTATTGAGATAAAGAGGAGCTGAAAGTGGGGCTTTCTTCAAAGGAAGAAACGCTGCGGAGATAAAAGACATTTAGCTGATGGAGCCGATATGGCGGTGGGGAAAAGGTTGGATGCTTTCCATGCTGATGATCAGCATCTGAAAGCGAGAGGGAGGCTCTCCCTTAGAATGGACCGGAGTGGTCATGAGCGTTTGATATCCAGAGACAGGAGAGTGAGAGCTGACGGGCTCAGTCTGTCTGTCTTTTAGTCTGTCTTTTTGTCTCCAGGCTCTTCTTCTCTTGACAGTGTGTGCTCTGCTGTGATAGATGTGCTTTGATGAAGGCCCAGTCGAGCAGTGCAGCAGAGTAACTGGCAGAGCAGTAATTGTGCATAATGAGAGACTGCTGCCTGCGATTATTCCTCGAAGTGAAAAGCAAACATCTGATGTTCATGGAATGTAACAGTGATGAACCTCTGCTCAGCTCTAATCACAGAACAGCACAACGTGCCACACTGCACCTTGTTGGACTGAAATCGGGCAAGAATAGCATCTTTCAATTAAAGTTCCTAAAGTAGCAAACTAAACACATTCCTTTCAATACCTGTTTGGAAGCTTTTTATATTTTAGGATACGGGGCCTAATACGTAGACTACCGTTCAAAAGTTTGGGGTCACTTAGAAATGTCCTTGTTTTTGAAAGAACAGCTCATTTTTTGTCCATTAAAATAACTTCAAATTGATCAGAAATACAGTGTAGACATTGTTAACGTTGTAAATGACTATTGTTGCTGGAAACGCCAGATTTTTTATGGACTATGGCATACAGAGGCCCATTATCAGCAACCATCACTCTTGTGTTCCAATGACACGTTGTGTTAGCTAATCCAAGTTTATCATTTTAAAAGGCTATTAAATAGTACCCTCAAAACACCAGTCTCAACGTCAACAATGAAGAGGCGACTCCGGGTTGCTGGCCTTCTAGGCAGAGTTGCAAAGAAAAAGCCATATCTCAGACTGGCCAATAAAAATAAAAGATTAAGATGGGCAAACCCTGAGGAACTCTGTCATTCTAGCTAACACAACCTGGAACACAGGAGTGATGGTTGCTGATAATGGGCCTCTGTACGCCTATGTACATATTCCCTTAAAAATCCGCCGTTTCCAGTTACAATAGTCATTTACAACATTAACAATGTCTACACTGTATTTCTGATCAATTTGATGTTATTTTAATGGACAAAAACAAGGACATTTCTAAGTGACCCCAAACTTTTGAAAGGTAGTGTATGCTCTGCTGTATGTCATCAATGGGGGATTGGAGAATAAGACAACAGTCTTTCTCAAGGGCATATGGGTAAAACACTCAACGCCCACACACTCTAACGCAGAAGTCTCTCTAGAGCAGGAAGAGAATGAAAGGAGGGATGTGCTGGAGGAGTGGATGAGGCTTTTCATTTATGTCGAGCACCATCATAGAGGAGGCCGCCCATCCATCTGAAGACGGTTGAAGGTGAATGGCGTTTACGATGGTTGCCCAGGCTATTGATAGCTGCACGTCCTTCCCTGTGTGAGCCAGCAAGGCCCTAACCCTGAGAGCTTGGAGAGCTGTGCTCCTCTCTGTGTGGGAAAGACACTTTTATTACGCCTCTGATCCATGAAGGGCCCGACGAACTTTGACCTTGGGCTTGATCGCTCTAGTAACAGCAAATGAGGAGAATGGCTATACTTTAAGAGGACTATACGAGGACTGCAGTCCACCACCGCACCCCCACCCCCTCATAAATAGCCAACATGAATATACTGTATTTCACGTGTAGGCAACCAGTGCACATTACGTTTAGAGATGGATATGCGTTGCTAACCTACAAGTGTTTCCTTAGTGTTGGCGTGTATATGAGACTAGAGCGAGAACGAAAAGTTGTATTATTACGAATGCAAATCTCCATACCTTTGTTTCATTAGCACATTGTCATTAAGCCTTTGTCCCATTAAGTTCTTTATCATTATGGCTCTTTTTCATTAGCGTAGTCCTATGTAAATACTTGCTTTCATTAGCACTGTGTTGTATAGGCTGGCTTTTCATTATAGCGCTGGATGTTTAATGAGAAAACCCCCAGTGTGTTTACACTGCTCCCATCCCTGATCGCCAGAAATGATAATACTGATTGACTGTTGGTGGGGGATGTTTGAGCTTGTCCCCTGAAGACTGGATCCTCGCACAGTTATTAAACCCAATAAGATCTCTCTCTTCCTCTCTTCATCCCTCACTCTGTTTGGAAAAAAAGATCAAACATGCCTGTAATCAACGGTGTGCTGTATGAGCCAAGAAGACACAGAGGCTCAGCAGTGTGATAGAGATGCCTTTAATGACAGATCACTAGATCACAGATCATTAGCGCTCACGACAGGAAGACCTGTACGCACATGCCTCTCTGCTACTGCTACACCACCATCAGTCACTTCCCTTCTGCTACGAGAGGAGGAGAAATTAAGCCCTTTATTAAAACCAATCTAGAATGGTGAATAGCTGGAAAAACAGACCCCAACTGTTTTTTATTCATCAAGAACGAAACTCCCTGAACATCTGGAATGGCATATTAATGCCAGCTCTATGCTGTTTCTCTTAAACTAAAAGTTAAAACATTTGGAGGGTCACATTTAATGTCAATGTTCCATATGGGACAGCAGGTAGCCTAGTGGTTAGCGTGTTAGACTAGCAATTGAAAGGTTGCAAGATCAAATCCCTGAGCTGACAGGGTAAAAATCTGTCGTTCTGTCCCTGAACAAGGCAGTTAACTCACTGTTCCTAGGCCGTCATTGAAAATAAGAATTTGTTCGGCTTCCCTAGTTAAATAAAATCAGAGGAACATCATTTGTTCAATGAAACTTCAAGGAACGATTTGCCCCCCTCCTGTTCTTTCACACTCGGGTCCTCTGTCTCCCACGGTTCCAGCTTTTGGTAACATTCAGAGCGTTTGAATCACATAGATTACTGTGTCCCGTGGGAAGATTATTCCAATGGACGGCTAGTGGAGCGTTTTCGTTGGGTCCCTGTCTACTCGGTTTACCCATGAATTTTGGAAAAGCCGAACTTGGAGAAGCTCATGTGCTAACAGGGTAATGTTCAGTGACATGGCTCGGAGCCCTATGGCGTGTGTCATTGTCCGCCCTTTGCTAGCTAGTTATACAAGCAGGGATTTGCTTCTGCTGTGCTCTGAGGAAACAAGGAGAAAATGAGTAGATTGGATAGACCAGGCCTACATCAAATCAAGATGCTCCTGGTAAATTGGGCCTTGGGCAGCTAGTTGTGGTGTTAGATTGCTTGGAGAACCATATGCCAACATTTACTGAGCATTACAATCATTTATACAGATTATGTGGTCCCAATTTTTTTTTTAATGTGCTCCCCAAAAATATACTTCTGACTTACACCGTTTGTAGGAGACAACAGTGAAGTATCAGACAGACAGACGATGACATATCAACTTCTTCTCCTTTCAAACATGTTCATTCTTCAATAATGTTTGTGTGGTCTTCATGTCTGTTTTATTTCATTAAGACTGTTAGAGATGATCTCAGCTTGTCTGCGTTTACTCGTACTGGTCTGGACTTGCTGGTCCACGTCCGTCACTGGCATTTGGATTCTTCTCTACTTCTAATCAAAAGAGTTGAGGAATGTGCTTGACAGGCACAGCCCACCCCTCTCCTTGAAACACACATGCACGCATGCAGCAACGCACGCACACACACACACACACACACACACACACACACACACACACACACACACAAACTGCACACAATCCTGATCACAGCATCAGCATCCCAGACGGCTTATCATGGGGAACTAATTCAATATCCCTGTGCCTGTTTTAAATGTCATTGGCTGAGCTCATCTGGAGTGACATGTTTTTCATGGTCCTCATAAAGGAGCTGTATTAGGCTCGGAACAGAACAGAACGGGGGGGGGGGGGGGGGGGGGGGGCTTCTCTGGCCAACGCTCTTGATGTCTGCAGGAAATCTAAAGGTCCTCATGAGGAAATGAATAAAGTCAGGATTTGAGGAGATCTGCCGATGCCAATGAGATTCACATGAACTCCCTCAAGTCAATAAAGGCTTGGTGAATCCTCCACTGACTGACTGAGAAATGTAAGCTACACAAAAAGTTGTTTTTCTCTAGAGGCTGCCAAGGCTGCCATGTCAGTCACAGAAACACATGCCTCTGATGCCATTCATTGGGTTGAAGTGGATTTCCAAGGTCAGCACTGAGCTCTGGTTGATGTATTGCCTGTGATTGGGCTTTCATATGATATTGATTGTTTTGACACTGTTGTCAATATACTATCTCAATGAGTTTTCTGTCTATCTTCCCTCTTCTTTTTCTATGAACTCATCACGTCATGTGTAGATCTGAACACAATGGTGATAACGATGGAAAAAGTCTGAAACTAGTTAAACAGAGCTCCATAGCTTTTAATTGACAAAGTTGCTATACTCTTCTGCCTGTGCTTTTTTCCATGCTCCTCTATTACACTGATGATGTCAGCATGGGGATGGGATGGTAGGGGGTAGTGAAGGCTGGACTAGTGGGGGTACAGAACATTCAGTCACCCCATTGTGCCAGATAATGACTTCCCTATTGAGCGTGACCCTGGTGACCTCTGAGATCCACCCTCCCCCTGCCCCCCAGGCATCCCCGCCTGATTTGGTATTTTGTCCACACAAAGTTCCCAAACTCAGTCCCATGCCTCTCCACCCCTCCGTAGCCTCCTACCCAGCCTCCCCTGGGCGGTTGCCCCCTCCTGGTCACTTGGCCCTGGGCATGGAGCTGACAGGGAGCTCCATGGAGCTCTGAGCTAGCCTCATATTCTGGGTTAGAGGGTCACTCTGAGGGGAGACAGAGAAACAGTGCTCTAAATGTGAAAGGTTGGCTGGGTCTCCATGTGGCAGGGGAGATGGATGTGTAACCTGCTGGTGGGAGGGAGGCCGTTCAGAGACTATGGGTACAGTAGAGATCCTTAAAATGTTTCCTCACCCCGTCTCTGTTACCAAGGACAAGTTGTAATCTGTATCGACAGTCCTGTCCAGGCAGCACGCTTCACCATCTACCAGTAGAATCAGAAACCATCATTTTCCTTAGTGAGAAGGTACTGCCAGCAATAGACAATATACAAACAGCGAAGTCCACACAGACATCATACAGAATATACAATATCGGAACAGTGGGAATATACCATTTACAGAGGGATTATATCTAAATAAGCATAGGGAGGGATACTGCCGTGGTGATTATATACAGTGTCTATACTGCCGTGGTGAATATATACAGTATCTATACTGCCGTGGTGAATATATACAGTATCTATACTGCCATGGTGGTTATATACAGTGTCTATACTGCCGTGGTGAATATATACAGTATCTATACTGCTGTGGTGAATATATACAGTGTCTATACAGCCGTGGTGAATATATACAGTATCTATACTGCCGTGGTGAATATATACATTATCTATACTGCCGTGGTGAATATATACAGTGTCTATACTGCGTTGGTGATTATATACAGTGTCTATACTGCCGTGGTGAATATATACAGTGTCTATACTGCCCTGGTGAATATATACAGTATCTATACTGCCGTGGTGAATATATACAGTGTCTATACTGCCGGGGTGAATATATACAGTGTTTATACTGCCGGGGTGAATATATACAGTGTCTATACTGCCCTGGTGAATATATACAGTATCTATACTGCCGTGGTGAATATATACAGTATCTATACTGCCGTGGTGAATATATACAGTGTCTATACTGCCGGGGTGAATATATACAGTGTCTATACTGCCGGGGTGAATATATACAGTGTCTATACTGCCGGGGTGAATATATACAGTGTCTATACTGCCGTGGTGAATATATACAGTGTCTATACTGCCAGGGTGAATATATACAGTGTCTATACGGCCGTGGTGAATATATACAGTGTCTATACAGCCGTGGTGAATATATACAGTATCTATACTGCCGTGGTGAATATATCCAGTATCTATACTGCCGTGGTGAATATATACAGTGTCTATACTGCCGTGGTGATTATATACAGTGTCTATACTGCCGTGGTGAATATATACAGTGTCTATACTGTCGGGGTGAATATATACAGTGTCTATACTGCCATGGGGAATATATACAGTGTCTATACTGCCATGGTGATTATATACAGTATCTATACTGCCGGGGTGAATATATACAGTGTCTATACTGCCGGGGTGAATATATACAGTGTCTATACTGCCGGGGTGAATATATACAGTGTCTATACTGCCGGGGTGAATATATACAGTGTCTATACTGCCAGGGTGAATATATACAGTGTCTATACTGCCGGGGTTAATATATACAGTGTCTTTACTGCCGGGGTGAATATATACGGTTTCTATACTGCCGGGGTGAATATATACAGTGTCTATACTGCCGGGGTTAATATATACAGTGTCTATACTGCCGGGGTGAATATATACAGTGTCTATACTGCCGGGGTGAATATATACAGTGTCTATACTGCCGTGGTGAATATATACAGTGTCTATACTGCCGTGGTGAATATATACAGTGTCTATACTGCCGGGGTGAATATATACAGTGTCTATACTGCCGGGGTGAATATATACAGTATCTATACTGCCGGGGTGAATATATACAGTGTCTATACTGCCGGGGTGAATATATACAGTGTCTATACTGTCGGGGTGAATATATACAGTGTCTATACTGCCATGGGGAATATATACAGTGTCTATACTGCCTTGGTGATTATATACAGTATCTATACTGCCGGGGTGAATATATACAGTGTCTATACTGCCGGGGTGAATATATACAGTGTCTATACTGCCGGGGTGAATATATACAGTGTCTATACTGCCGTGGTGAATATATACAGTGTCTATACTGCCGGGGTGAATATATACAGTGTGTATACTGTCGGGGTGAATATATACAGTGTCTATACTGCCATGGGGAATATATACAGTGTCTATACTGCCATGGTGATTATATACAGTATCTATACTGCCGGGGTGAATATATACAGTGTCTATACTGCCGGGGTGAATATATACAGTGTCTATACTGCCGGGGTGAATATATACAGTGTCTATACTGCCGGGGTGAATATATACAGTGTCTATACTGCCGGGGTGAATATATACAGTGTCTATACTGCCGGGGTGAATATATACAGTGTCTATACTGCCGGGGTGAATATATACAGTGTCTATACTGCCGGGGTGAATATATACAGTGTCTATACTGCCGTGGTGAATATATACAGTGTCTATACTGCCGGGGTGAATATATACAGTGTCTATACTGCCGGGGTGAATATATACAGTGTCTATACTGCCGGGGTGAATATATACAGTGTCTATACTGCCGGGGTGAATATATGCAGTGTCTATACTGCCGGGGTGAATATATACAGTGTCTATACTGCCATGGGGAATATATACAGTGTCTATACTGCCATGGTGATTATATACAGTATCTATACTGCCGGGGTGAATATATACAGTGTCTATACTGCCGGGGTGAATATATACAGTGTCTATACTGCCGGGGTGAATATATACAGTGTCTATACTGCCGTGGTGAATATATACAGTGTCTATACTGCCGGGGTGAATATATACAGTGTCTATACTGCCGGGGTGAATATATACAGTGTTTATACTACCCTGGTGAATATATACAGTGTCTATACGGTGTTGTGTGGAGCAACCCTCAGCTCTGCTTTCTCTGCTGTTAATGTTACTTTTGTTATCATCATTATCCTGTTTTTCTAACAGACTATCTCTCTCTCCCTCCATCTCTATCTCTCTATCCCTCCAATTCTCTCTCTCTCCCTCCATCTCTCTCTCCCTCCCTCTGCAGGGTTCCTGAAGCCCCAGTGCTCGCTGGCTCCGCCTCCCCAGCGAGGACGCTCGGGGGAGGCCTGCTCCTGTTTCACCGGCATGTGTCACCTCCACCAGCGTCGGATATCTACAGGTAACACTCAACGCCATCTCCACATCCCATCGCCATCTGCCCCGTCATGGCAGACTCAGCACCTGGGAAGACACCTGTATGAAATAAGTATGAGCTAAGATTTGCCAGTGGATAGAAAGAGTATACAGTTATAGTATACTCTACAGTATACTGCATTATACAGTACATTTGATCCACTGTATAACAATTTTAATTTGATGATATGAACCTATAAAAATGGCTTTGATATGCTAATACAATCCCAGGTAGTAGGAGCATTTACTGTAACTCATTTTACTGTCTGAACATGTCATGCCAAAGTAGTATATCCACAAAGCAAGAAGCTGCTTGTTCCTTACCACAGCTACAAGCACACACACAGCCTGGGGTGAAGAGCTGTCAGAGCCGTAAGCCTTCTTCCTAGGCAGCGATGGCTCAGTCAGTCAGCCTGATTAATGTAGTCTTTGCAGTGGAGGCCCGGTGATTGACATGTTAACAGGGGTGCTATGAAACAGGCCTATGTTCTCATCACCTCCGTTTTCCCTGCTAGGGCAGCCGGGTCAGGTGACGTCAGCAAAGCGGTGCATTCTGAACCTGACCCTCTGGTATGTGGGGAATGGGGGACAGTACTGTGCTGTTGCTGTACGTGTGCCTGGCCTGCTGATGGCTTCATTGGCTGGGGGTGGAGGGCCTCTTGCAGGGTCACTTGTCGTGACTGAGTGGCTTGTTGTAACTTAACACCAATATCATGTGAGGGGAACATGCCTTGGACAAAGGCGACGAAACCAGAACAACCAAACAGTGGCACCTTGGATGAATTTACAGGAGAGTGGTAGATTGTGTGATTTTATCCGTATGGAACCTCACAGACAAAGCCCTGTGTTAGCTTTACACATTGTAGTCCTTAACACATACCCTGTACACATACCCTTAACACAGGTTAAAAATGGCAGATTTGGGCAGTAATAAATTCCTAAATTGAAAGGTAACGGCTGTACAGTAACATGCTATATATGACGTCAGAGCTCTGACTCCATACAGAACTTGAGCACCCTGCGCGACTAGAAGTTGCCTCCATCTCTCCCGCTAGTTTGCAAATGTTTTGTTGTCTGAGTGAGAGAAAAGCTGTAAGTTAGGAGGACTCTACGTATTTAGAAAGATGAGACGTTGAGGATTATAATAAATACCGATTTGATGTCCTACAAGCAAGCCAAACACCTGTGAGTCCAAATGTGGACTTCATATTTCCATATCATAAAACTACTGTCATATACAGTGTCAACGTTTATGATCACTATGTTTGATGTTCAGTTACAAGATGACATGTGGTCATACCCTGGGTTGTCCTGAACACAATGAGACTGTTTGTTTATTGTGAAGGAAAGCACACACACCTTAATGCTCTCATGACTTTCTATGCGCACCAATGTGATGATCTGTTTCTCTGAATTGCCTTGTGAAAGCCTAACACTGTAAGATCCTATTTTAGAACTTAGCTAGTCATGTTGGCAGTAGAACAAGCTTTCAAATCATGCTCACCTGACCCAGATTGTGATTTGTAAAGGTCAGCTTTTTGATTGTGTAAACAACAACAGTAATTGTGTGATGGTGGGGATTCAGGTCTGTGTTCCAAACAAAACAACTACAAGTGTGCTTGCTCTAGTTCCTCAACGACACAGCTAGGAGAGCTCAAAAAAACACCTTATAATTGAAGACTCTTCTTTGAGTCATACAAGTGCATTGAAATGACTCAGGAACTGTGCACACTTTGGAGAGGTGTGTGACCACTTGGAGTCCCCAGTTAGTCCTCTCACTCAAACCCTTGTCATTTTGTTGTCTTATGATGCACCTACCCCATATTCTCCAGGAATGCTCTTATCATGTTACTAGTTGTATCCAGAGTATTTTCAGGTTTCGTTATAAACAAATGCTGTGAAAGTGCAGTAAATGTAAAATGAACATCACATCAACAGTGTATTGTTTGGATTCAGTCTTGTTGTGTCCTCACCTTTGGTCTCATCATTTCCCCATAATCTCCAAACTGTTCCCTTTCAATTGCTACCATGGTTATGCATATGCTTTTCATATCTCCTCTGTAAGAAACATTTCAATTTAGCCCAGTTGATATAGGCCAATTCCAACAAGTGTAAATGGTTAAAAGGTTGTTTGGATGAGTTGTCATTGACCTAGATCACCATGCACTTACAACTGTCAATACAGAACATGTGAATGAAATGGGCAGCGTGTATTTAATGGGTCTAACAACAGAAATATATTGACAAAAGCAACTATAGAAAAGCTTTCGACAGGCAGAACAAGAACCCACTACCCTCTCTGTCTCTTTCTCAACAACAAATACTTATTCATGGGCATGTCTCAGCAAGATCGGTGAGGTGCAGACACAGTTTGTTTTTCCGCTCTCTTCTCTTCCTCGTCCATAGATGTGTGTGTTACTGGGCTGGTGTGATTGATTGATACATTTTTGACTGTCACAGCCCTTGGTGAGGGTGGGGACGTTTCCTGAGCAATTAGAATAGTCGGGATACTTCTCTAGCACACCAACTATACTGGTAACTGTTACTGTATAGAAATGTGCTTTCTCAATGTGTTACTGTATAGAAATGTGCTTTCTCAATGTGTTACTGTATAGAAATGTGCTTTCTCAATGTGTTACTGTATAGAAATGTGCTTTCTCAATGTGTTACTGTATAGAAATGTGCTTTCTCCATGTGCTTTTTTAGTTACTTCAAGGCATGCTTGACTTACAAAGAATGAGAGGAGAATGTGTGAGACTGAGTCAGATTGTCTTTTCTTGTCTTTTAAGTGTTTTGATATTTCACAATGTTCAGTGGTGTGGTAAATGTTCCGTGGCCTAGCTGCTCAGAGCAGAGTAGCAATGTGTTCTTAGAGAGAGAGAGAGAGAGAGAGAGAGAGAGAGAGAGAGGCTGAGATAACTGTAAAGGCGTTGTGGTTTGTTAGTCACACAGAGTAGTAGCATAATGTTCAGCCTAGCTGGAGTCTGTCTTTTATAGCCCCGGTCATAATCATGGATCTAATTATGGAATGTGTTGCCGTAAATCTCCCATCGCCACATCCAGCACACACACCCGTCCTAACCCGCCCCACATCTGTGTGATTGTCCTCCAATCCCGTCCCTCGGCTGCCCGGCCAAGGCCACAATGACAAGCCGCTGTGGAGAACGTGGGGTGCTGAGCGGCAACACAGCTGAGGATTCTGGGAAGGCTGGTTGGCCTCGCCCGGGGAGTGGACTCCAGCCGTGATCTCCTGAACTCCCGGCAGCACAGTGACGTGGCCACGCTCTGCTTTTAGTGGTTTCACATTGTTTAGACTTCTCAAAAACAAACCATTACTGGAAAGAGACCGTGAGAAACATAGTATTCAGGGCTCTTTTCTTTTCCAGAGATAATTTTAAAAGCAATTATTTTGTTGTTTCTTTTTTAAAAGACGAGAGGAAAAAAAGTTTTTGGGGCAATGTGTGAGAAGTGTAAGAGTGGGAGAGAGAGAGAGATTTAAAACAGGGCTTTTTGAAAGGCCCTCACAATGCAGGCCTTGTGCAGTGATTTGGTCTGTCCTCGCGGAGCTGAGCGGAGGAATGGAAAAGATTATCCACAGGAATGTCTGGGGTGCCCTATAACGGAGCGGGCCTCGTGACTGGCCAATGGGAGAGAGGCCTGCCGAGCGGAAGGCACATTTTTTCCTGATGAACTCAGCTGCCTGCTTCACAATACAGTCTGATTGCCAGCACTGAACTCACATATGGTCCGTGTTTGGAGAGACCAAATGACAGGACAAATTCTGCCTAGAGAAGAAGGAGAGGAGGAGGAGGAGGAGGAGGAGGTGGGCTGTTGGAGTAGATTGCTGGCTCCCCCCTTTTTATTTCATTAGAGTGGGTAGTATGGATGTGGTGTTTGGATTCAGGTGCGCTTCAACCGCACCACTACCTCTGTCTGGGTCCCTCCCTTTCTCCCTCCCTTCACTGATTCTCACAGTCCACTCTCCGTTGGAGTGGGGCTGGCCGCCAGGTGTGCGGTTAGAGTTTGATTAATCCCTCTTTATTGACTTCGCTTAAGCAGCAATTACGCCCAAAGCCAAGCCCTATTAGCTCTCGCCACGGTCCGTAGCTGACTTCATTACCCAGCCTCAGAATTATCTCACTGCCTCGTGAATCCTGCCAATTAATTTGGAGCCCATTTAGAATTCTGCAGGACTTGGAAAGAACTTTCCCTGCCTATCGCCTAGAGCTGAGCCAGAGTGAACCGTAAGGAAACATGGAGGAGAGCAGAACACAAATCTGGCTCCTTCCTGATTGTTTGTGCACTGTGTGTGTGTTTGTGTACTATGGTTGTGTGTGTGTGTGTGTGTATTGTTTGTGAGACAGACTCGGCAGAGCTTGAGCAGCACCGGGCCCAGGCATTCGACTCCAGCGAGAGGCAGCATGTTTGTAGACCTTGTGGTCACACAGGGTTTGTGGGGGGGTTCCAGTGGCTCCCGGCTCCTCGTATTTTCTCGGGTGGGGTCCCACAGAGGTGAGGGAGGTCGTTAGCCTCAGCATGCTCCACGCTCGCTGATCTCTATTTGGCTGGCTGGAGTCCGTGCACTCCCTGGCCGCTTCCTGCCGGGTCAGGAGCCAGAGGGGCCAGAGCGCCAAGCTGACGATTACAGCCGTGCTCTGCCTCGGCCTTCGCCCCCTGCACACACATTCATCACCACAACCACCACACAGACTCACAGGCTATTTTAATACAAACTTATTATTGGACTATCACAGCAGATTTGGCTGCTGATCCCACTGTAAAATAAAATAGCCTAACAGTTGTTTGTGTCCAGTTAGACCGGTGTGATGTCTCAGTATGCTGAGTGTTTGGTCTGGGGCCTGTCACTTCCAGGATAAACTCTGCCAAAAGTCTGAGCTAATTGGATGTGAAGATTCATATAGTACTCACCAGATACTGGCTAATGCACTGGCTTTAGGCCTGACATATACAGCCTCCACACTGTTCGCAAATTCCAATCAGTTGGACTTTTCCGAGATGAAACAGGGAGATGTCCAAACCATATGACATCATTGCAGTGAGTTTGTAATCCCTGTTTCATAGCTCTAGAGAGAGATCACTTTATTGGTCAATTGCACACAAGTTCCAACTGAAATTTGACTTCTGTTTTTAACCCAACTCCTCCGTTTGTTTGAGAGGTGCAGGGGGCTCAGGCCCGGGATTCGAACTGACAACCCGCTGGTTGCTGGTCTGCCTCTCTAACTGCTAGGCTACCTGCCGCCCCACAGTATGTGAACATGGGAAGATCGGGAACAATGTCACAGGCCCTAAATCCTGCCTGGTGAATTCCTGTCTCTCTTGTTCTGAATCGTAGAGCTTATTGTGGAGCAATCCGCCAGCTGATTGGAAGCAGCTCAGTTTCAGTCCACAATCCATAAATCTCTGCTTTGGTCTCATGATATAGGAGGACTGGTGCAAAAAACACTAAGGAACTTCTGATGTAAAGATGTTTCATTTAAAGCAATAGTGGGAGTGTGAAGTTATGTGTGTGGGTTTTCAATGCCTGTAGGGTCGTATCCACTGAGACTGAAGCCTACTTGATCAAGTCCACCGAGTCTCACCTGAATGAATGCATGACTTGTGTTTGCATGTGTACAGGTGTGTGAATAACTTAACTCAGGCTGTGTCTTCAGGGAGTAGAGGAATGGGCAGACATTTCATTCCTTCCCATGGGAAGGAGGCCGTGTTTCAAGTTGTATTAGTTGTATTTATGTACAGGATACACATGGTGTACACTAAGGTTATTCCAGTTTTGGTTTTATTTCTATTCGTTTTCCGCTTTTTATTTGAAATTCAGTATAGTTTACACTGTCCAATGAAGTACACCATGATTCGTTTTAGTTTTAGTTTACTATAATAACCTTGGTATACACCATCCAACTAAATGCTTACTTGCAGGTTCATTCTTGACATGGCTCGGGAGAATAAAATAAACATTTTAGCATCAGTATAATACAGGAAAGCACCATTTATAGTCCAATATGTACACATGTATCAGAGAAAGGAGAGATTGGGGTCCAAGTGTTTAAATGGTGCAGTATTAGCAATAGTAAATAAGAGTATGGTAGCAGTAATTGTGATGTCTGTGTAGCATGAATGTATATATGTGTGTGTGTGTGTATGTGGGTGTGTGCATGAGTGAGAGTATGTGTGTTAAGGTGCGGAGAATCAGAGCAGCTGGTCAGTCCAGTTCATGTGTTCAGTGGTCTGATGGTTTGTAGATAGAAACTGTCTCTGAGCCTGTTGGTATCAGACCTCATGCTGATACTGTCTGCCCAGCAGTAAGGGAGAGAACAGCGCGTAGGCTGGGGAGTGTGGGGTCCTAAATGATGCTGCAGGACTTCCTCAGGCACCGTTTCAAGTACATATCCTGGATGGGTGGGAACACGGCCCCAGTGATGTACTGGGCTGTCTTCACCGCCAGCCAGTGTGCCAGCGGGTTGGGCAGGGCCGGGTGCAGCTAGAACGCCAGGGGCTTCACCTTGGCACAGAGTGACGGCAGCCATCCATAACAGGTCAGGAGAAATCACAGCAACTAAGCCTTTGATAACTCTCTGAGCCCATAATCCCTGCATAGAACCATCCCACTGAAATGCTATCTCATTGTTACAGCTCAAACCATAGGAGGGAGAGATGGAGGGGAGGATGGAGGAGAGGATGGAGGGGAGGATGGAGGGATGGAGGGGAGGATGGAGGGATGGATGGGGGGAGGATGGGGAGGATGGAGGGAGGGGAGGATGGAGGGATGGAGGAAGGGGAGGATGGAGAGATGGAGGGGAGGATGGAGGAGAGGATGGAGGGGAGGATGGAGGGATGGAGGGGAGGATGGAGGGATGGATGGGGGAGGATGGAGGGGAGGATGGAGGGAGGGGAGGATGGAGGGATGGAGGGAGGGGAGGATGGAGGGAGGGGAGGATGGAGGGAGGGAGGGGAGGATTGAGAGATGGAGGGGAGGATGTAGGGATGGAGGGGAGGATGGAGGGATGGAGGGAGGGAGGGGTGGATGGAGGGAGGGAGGGGAGGATGGCGAGATGGAGGGAGGGGAGGATGGAGGGAGGGGAGGATGGAGGGATGGATGGAATGATGGAGGGAGGGGTGGATGGAGGGAGGGGAGGATGGAGGGGAGGATGGAGGGATGGAGGGAGGGGATGGAGGGAGGGATGGAGGGAGGGAGGGGTGGATGGAGGGAGGGGAGGATGGAGGGATGGAGGGAGGGAGGGGTGGATGGAGGGAGGGGAGGATGGAGGGAGGGTAGGATGGAGGGAGGGTAGGATGGAGGGATGGAGGGAGGGGAGGATGGAGGGATGGAGGGAGGGAGGGGTGGATGGAGGGAGGGGAGGATGGAGGGAGGGTAGGATGGAGGGAGGTTAGGATGGAGGGATGGAGGGAGGGGAGGATGGAGGGATGGAGGGCTAGCCATAGAGCCACACCGTCTCTCCCTCATCATACACCCCGGAGAGGCAGAATGTTGTTTTCACTCTAATGATTATCACAGTAAGACTGTTGGGATCAATTCAGAATGCCTCACTAAACACACATTCAATGCAAGAATTAGAGATCAAATGTGAGTATTAAATCGCAGTGTTGTTCACAAAAATAAGAATACATCACATATTCCAAATCCGGACAGAATTGACCCCAACCCTGGAGTAAGATGTTCACTGTAGCATCTGAAAAACAGCCTTTTTTCTATCATCCATTAAACATAAATAAGCAAGTTCTCATTCTTGCGGCCCCATGTTGCTTAATACAGTACAGTATGTTAACCACAGCAGGGGCACTCTGAGTACTCCTCTGAAATATATGGGTAAACTAATGAACGCCATGAATATAAATGAATATGTACATCTTAACCCAGATATCTGAGCCGTGCTCAGTGCAATCTGCTCTCTCCCCAGTGTGGAGTGAATATCTCTCATCATCCCTGATAAAGATATTAAAGGAAGAAAGGCTGTTCTGACTGTCACTCCAGCTCTCTCTGTTGACTCTAGAGGTTTGATAGTGAATGCCATGTGTTTATTAGCGGGGGGTGGACTTAGTGTTGTGGTGGGGGCATCAGACCACCATCTGCCTCTGATAAACATGAGCGGAAGATGGGAGCGATGGTAAAGAAACTTCAGTGTGTGTCTCTGTCACATTCTAGAAGACCCTTCCCCTCAACCTAACATGCTAGCTCGAGATGTACTGTACGGCCCTAAACAAACATACTGTTGCTGGGAAGAAAATGTGTGCCATAATGCCAGAAAAGGATCATGTATTGGCCAAGGGAGTCGATGAGGACGAGAAGTCAACAAAGGAAAAGCAATCATATTTAGCCTCTATGAAAACAAACTGTAGGGGCCATTTTCGCTTTCAGTGACGAACTGGTTTCTGAGGACAATGGTTAAAGGGGACATTCAATATAGTTTTGGTTATGATTTATAGCAATGTCATCAGTTAGGGTTATTTTTTTGTTTTTCCTCATTCTGCTTATATAACTGGACTGACTGGAATCCAAAGGGCTTGCACCGGCCATCTGGAATAGCTAACAATAGAGGGGTCTCACATTTTGGACAAGGCCAAAGGAAAAAGCCAATTCACATGATTTATTTATCGATTTGTATTTTCTTCCGGACCTATGCGTGCTTCCCTCTCTGTGCTGGAATCACAGCAGTCCTGTCTAGAGGTGCTTTCTTAACAACAAAAGAATGTGAAAACTTTTGGCTGGGGTGCCCTGTAATGCTATGGGACCTCAGAGTGTAGTTTGGAGCGGACTGTTGGTTGAAGTCATTTGGGTCCAATATGGAGACTGCCTTGCCAGCGATAACAAAATGCTCTGTATCAGATACCCTTTGCCTTCTCATTCTCTCAGTTTCATAATCACACTGTTGACTGCTAGAACTCTTCTCTCTTTGAGAATCAGCCAAATAGGAAACAAGGAGATTGCTTTATTAAGTCGTTGAACGCAGCCAGTGGAAACTCAATTATATTCTTCTGTCAAGCTTTCCACGAGGCTTCCATACTGCAGACTGAGGATGCAGATTCCTGAATGTTCCTGCTGAATGGTCCTGCTGAATGTTCCTGCTGAATGGTCCTGCTGAATGGTCCTGCTGAATGTTCCTGCTGAATGTTCCTTCTGAATGTTCCTGCTGAATGGTCGTGCTGAATGTTCCTTCTGAATGTTCCTGCTGAATGTTCCTGCTGAATGGTCCTGCTGAATGTTCCTGCTGAATGTTCCTGCTGAATGTTCCTGCTGAATGTTCCTGCTGAATGGTCCTGCTGAATGGTCCTGCTGAATGGTCGTGCTGAATGTTCCTGCTGAATGTTCCAGCTGAATGGTCGTGCTGAATGTTCCAGCTGAATGGTCGTGCTGAATGTTCCAGCTGAATGGTCGTGCTGAATGTTCCAGCTGAATGGTCGTGCTGAATGTTCCTGCTGAATGTTCCAGCTGAATGGTCGTGCTGAATGTTCCAGCTGAATGGTCGTGCTGAATGTTCCTGCTGAATGTTCCTGCTGAATGGTCCTGCTGAATGGTCGTGCTGAATGTTCCAGCTGAATGGTCGTGCTGAATGTTCCAGCTGAATGGTCGTGCTGAATGTTCCAGCTGAATGGTCGTGCTGAATGTTCCAGCTGAATGGTCGTGCTGAATGTTCCTGCTGAATGTTCCAGCTGAATGGTCGTGCTGAATGTTCCAGCTGAATGGTCGTGCTGAATATTCCTGCTGAATGTTCCTGCTGAATGTTCCTGCTGAATGGTCCTGCTGAATGGTCGTGCTGAATGTTCCAGCTGAATGGTCGTGCTGAATGTTCCAGCTGAATGGTCGTGCTGAATGTTCCAGCTGAATGGTCGTGCTGAATGTTCCAGCTGAATGGTCGTGCTGAATGTTCCTGCTGAATGTTCCAGCTGAATGGTCGTGCTGAATGTTCCAGCTGAATGGTCGTGCTGAATGTTCCTGCTGAATGTTCCAGCTGAATGTTCCTGCTGAATGTTCCTGCTGAATGTTCCTGCTGAATGTTCCTGCTGAATGTTCCTGCTGAATGTTCCTGCTGAATGGTCTGTGTGTCCCTCTTGATCTGTGTCAATCTTGTTCTTGTTTGTTCACTGGGCTGTGTGTAAGTCAGCGGTGGGTTGGGGAGCTCAGGTGTCCTTTAGAGGGGGACAGGGAGCTTGTTCCTGTTTGTGCCTCTCTCTGTTCACTGTATGGTCAGTTGCTTCTGTCGTCTCAGCACTGGGAACCGCCGATCATCCCACTCTTGCTCCCTAGAGGAGGAGCAGGGGGAGAGGCAGGGGAGGGGGGAGAGCAGGTGGGGAGAAAGAGGGAGGCAGGCGGGAGCTGTCGGTATTTTGACGCTAAAGCGATCGGACACACTTGGCATTATAGCTGGCTCTGCAGTGGGGGAGGGGGGAGACAGCCACGGCGAGCGCTTGATCCGAATGTCACCGAAGCCGATCTCATGAAGTGGAAGGTCAGCACTGGAGCCCTTGCCACGCTGGTCGCACCCACCTTAGCACAGCACAGCCCCACCCCTCGCCTTGGCCCCTCGCATTCAAAGGAGAGCTGGGGAGCTGGGCTGGAGGGAAGGAGGGATGGGAGGGGGTTTGGGCTTAAGCGCTGAACCTCTCAATGTCACATGTCTCTCCCACCCAGCAACAGGCCCACCCGAGTGTGCTAATGTAGCCAGGACGGTGCATGCTGGGATGGTGAGGGAGACCGGGGAAGACGTGTTGGCAGCTCCCATGTGCTCCTCCTCTGAGAGTGGTAATGCAACGGCTAATGGAAATGTCTTGTTGGGACACAGCGCTGGTCTGGAAACAGTTTCTGGTCTTCTAGGTAAAGAGCAGTGTGGCCGGATCCAGAATTTAGTTCTGATGTCTGGGACAGAGACAGGGACAGCGATTCTTAGAAACAGCATACTTGGTGACATACTCAGCCACCACGTCTCTGACAGGCTCCCGGGCTCCATCTGAAGTGTCCAGAGCAACATCTGTTAGTTCATCTGGGTGACTCAAATCCCACCATCATCATCCCCTTCCCCACCCCACCAAGCACCCTTTCTTGCTCCACCCTGGTCCACTCAGAGCTGGGGGACAGAGGGGAACTGTTGCAGAAAGCTGATCTTTAGTGCAATGCGCTCGGCTGAGTCAGTCAATATGTCTGTGGGTCTGGATGGGGGAGGACGGGGGACAGGGGGGAGCAGAGCCCTGTGTGTGTGACATAGTGAAACAAACCCCACAGGGGCATCATGTCCACAAGACCATTACAGCCGCTGACTTTGAGCTAATTGACTGCAGTGGTCATGTAATGAAGGGAGCATGAATCTAAAAGGGACGGTGATGGAGAGAGGGAGCGATATGCCTGGGGAGGACAAAGGAAAGTCAAACTATATTTGGCTCGTTTTGTTGGTTGGTATTTGACCAATTTGATCACATTTCTTGGTTGACAAATGTCAGCTATAAGGGTCTGTATCGGCTTGATGATAAGAGTGTGCTAGTGAGATTCAAAGCAGTGTCTAGAGAGAGACTAAGCCCAATAGAACAGTCCCCTCAGTCTTTCTATCTCTCTTATTTCTTTCCTTCACTGAGTGTGACTCATTCTCACCAGACTACCATTTTTTCCCCTCTGGGTATTTGAGGAGAAGGTTCGCCCAGGAAAGGGTTAAGTGTCTACCCTGTTTTCCCCTCTGGGTATTTGAGGAGAAGGTTTGCCCAGGAAAGGGTTAAGTGTCTACCCTGTTTTCCCCTCTGGGTATTTGAAAAGAAGGTTCGCCCAGGAAAGGGTTAAGTGTCTACCCTGTTTTCCCCTCTGGGTATTTGAGGAGAAGGTTTGCCCAGGAAAGGGTTAAGTGTCTACCCTGTTTTCCCCTCTGGGTATTTGAAAAGAAGGTTCGCCCAGGAAAGGGTTAAGTGTCTACCCTGTTTTCCCCTCTGGGTATTTGAGGAGAAGGTTTGCCCAGGAAAGGGTTAAGTGTCTACCCTGTTTTCCCCTCTGGGTATTTGAAAAGAAGGTTCGCCCAGGAAAGGGTTAAGTGTCTACCCTGTTTTCCCCTCTGGGTATTTGAAAAGAAGGTTCGCCCAGGAAAGGGTTAAGTGTCTACCCTGTTTTCCCCTCTGGGTATTTGAAAAGAAGGTTCGCCCAGGAAAGGGTTTTAAGTGTCTATGTGACTTTGTGGCAGAGTGCTGCACTCATCTAGATGGTTATGAAACCAAGCTGTTTGCCTGCCTCAGAACATTTTGTCCCTATCTGTTAATGCTTGTCAAGGAAAGATGTCTGATCACAGGCTAAACAAAGGGATTTTAGAAGAGGGGCTTAGTGGGCTAAAGAATAGCCTACATAATGCCTTCTCAGTTGGTGTATATTACATTCAATGTCTCTCTCTCTCTCTCTCTCTCTCTCTCTCTCTCTCTCTCTCTCTCTCTCACTCTCTCTCTCTCTGTCTCTCTCTCTCTCTTTCTCTGTCTCTCTCTCTCTATCTCTCTCTCTGTGTGTGTGTGTGTGTGTGTGTGTGTGTGTGTGTGTGTGTGTGTGTGTGTGTGTGTGTGTGTGTGTGTGTGTGTGTGTGTGTGTGTGTGTGTGTGTGTGTGTGTGTGTGTGTGGCTGTGTGGACTGCATTGATTCCCTCCAACTCAATCAGAGAGTGGACAACTGTCATTCCAGCTGTGCTTGACAGCGCTTTGGAATTAGGGCTTTGTGTGTGTATCCCAGCCCAGTGATTACAAAGAGGCTGAGCCACATAGAGCTCTGTCCTGGAAACCACATTCGTTTTTCCACTTTTTCCTCTATGTGCTTGACTATTCATTCTCCTCTCTGCCTCAGATGTAAAGTATTCCTGTGGCCTGTTATTTTGAAGAATCCCTGTGTCAGAAATAGGGTGCGCGGCAGCTGCCTGTTACGCACGCTGATAATGAGCATCCATTAGTGTTTATTTAACACCTCCTCACCATCTGTTCCTGAGGATTGGGATATGCACAGAGGACACGTGTGTTTTGAGCCTGATACTTACACACCAACAGCAAACAGTCAGCGCTTTTTACCCGACAACGCCACACTCCCCGCTCCGTTATTCAAACCCAGATGTACGCATCCGATACCGCGGCATGAGAAACACCCGTCTATCAGCCAACACACACACTGGGACTAGGATCTCATCAACTATCAGCCAACACACACACTGGGACTAGGATCTCATCAACGATCAGCCAACACACACACTGGGACTAGGATCTCATCAACGATCAGCCAACACACACACTGGGACTAGGATCTCATCAACAATCAGCCAACACACACACTGGGACTAGGATCTCATCAACGATCAGCCAACACACACACTGGGACTAGGATCTCATCAACGATCAGCCAACACACACACTGGGACTAGGATCTCATCAACGATCAGCCAACACACACACTGGGACTAGGATCTCATCAACGATCAGCCAACACACACACTGGGACTAGGATCTCATCAACGATCAGCCAACACACACACTGGGACTAGGATCTCATCAACGATCAGCCAACACACACACTGGGACTAGGATCTCATCAACGATCAGCCAACACACACACTGGGACTAGGATCTCATCAACTATCAGCCAACACACACACTGGGACTAGGATCTCATCAACGATCAGCCAACACACACACTGGGACTAGGATCTCATCAACGATCAGCCAACACACACACTGGGACTAGGATCTCATCAACGATCAGCCAACACACACACTGGGACTAGGATCTCATCAACGATCAGCCAACACACACACTGGGACTAGGATCTCATCAACAATCAGCCAACACACACACTGGGACTAGGATCTCATCAACGATCAGCCAACACACACACTGGGACTAGGATCTCATCAACGATCAGCCAACACACACACTGGGACTAGGATCTCATCAACGATCAGCCAACACACACACTGGGACTAGGATCTCATCAACGATCAGCCAACACACACACTGGGACTAGGATCTCATCAACGATCAGCCAACACACACACTGGGACTAGGATCTCATCAACGATCAGCCAACACACACACTGGGACTAGGATCTCATCAACGATCAGCCAACACACACACTGGGACTAGGATCTCATCAACTATCAGCCAACACACACACTGGGACTAGGATCTCATCAACGATCAGCCAACACACACACTGGGACTAGGATCTCATCAACGATCAGCCAACACACACACTGGGACTAGGATCTCATCAACGATCAGCCAACACACACACTGGGACTAGGATCTCATCAACGATCAGCCAACACACACACTGGGACTAGGATCTCATCAACGATCAGCCAACACACACACTGGGACTAGGATCTCATCAACGATCAGCCAACACACACACTGGGACTAGGATCTCATCAACGATCAGCCAGTGGATCTGAGGACAGCGGTGGAGGCAAGTAGACATTAGTGTTAACGTTGAGTGTTTTTTCTCTGGACCATCTGGCTCTGATTTCTTTTGGGTTGAAAAGAGCTTTTGATCCTGTTAGGAAGTAATGATCCCACGACAAGTCATATCAGAGACGGTACATTGGTACGTGAATAGGCGTCAGGACCATTGTCTGTCTCCCCACCTGTTCACCTTTACAGGGCCTACAGCCCTGCCCCTCTCCTCCCTCCCTCGTCATTACACAGCTGTGTGGCTCCAGCCTGTTGTTGCTATCATCAACTGTTACTATGGACTGGTGTTAGTTAGCAGGGCTCCCTTTGTGCCTCTCTCTCTTTCACCAGGAAGACATGCAGGGCCTTCAGCCTTCCTGTTTGTGTGCTGCTGCTGCCTGGGGAATCAAGGAAAAGCCAGGGAGGTGAGGGACACACACACACACACACACTAGCTCACACGCACACACATATGCACTCTCGTGCAGGCACACACATAAATACACACATACACAAATGAAAACAGACACTTACACACCCACACACATAACAGTCCCTTTTTTACCTAACTGATAAGACAAATCTTTGTCCTATTACCCAGATTGTACTAGCTTTTACTTCACTACTATTGGTCAGTGAAAGCCAGAGCCCAGACAGTTGATATATCTCATTATTCCATCAGACAGATAGAGCTCATCAGATCAGAGCCTAACAGACTGCTCTCTCTCCCATTAGATCAAATGTGTCTGCCATGATGCACCGTCGCTCCCCACCACTAAGCCAATAAAGACAGTTTAGACTCCTGATTCACGCTGTTGTTTTGTTTATGGAACGTAGAACGTACACAGATCAGCTCGGGAGTCATTAACCTTTGACCCCTCTGGTTCAATTCACCTTGAATCTTGACTCATTGTGTAACTGATTGCCTGAGCGTGCAGCGAGCTGTCAGCATTAGGTAATGTAGGCAGATGAAAATACAGTGGAGTGTGTGTGTGTGTGTGTGTGTGTGTGTGTGTGTGTGGTGTGTGTGTGTGTGTGTGTGTGTGTGTGTGTGTGTGTGAGAGAGTTAGTCTTGTCACGATACCCACATTTGGACTTCGATAGCAGGTTTAGTATTACGATACTCGACACTGAAACGATACCACAGCAAACAAATCAAGCTAAAGTAATAGAACCACTGGGCTTTATTTTTGAAAACATTCAACGGTATGTTGATTACTGGTATAACAACTAAAATATCAAATAGAATGTCATCTATTCTATATTACACCATATTAAATAACAGAAGAACATCTTCAATTTTCCTTATACACAACCATATCTGAGACTCAGAACACACAAAATAATTGTACAATGACATCTAAACTGTTTTAAATGTAATGTCATACATATCAGGGTTAATTTGCTCATCAATGGCTTTAATATTAGGTCAAATTACATTAATTATTCATTACAGCTAAATAATTAAATGTATTAAATTAAAAGTTACAAAACAACATAAAAAACACTTTGAAACTAATTTCTGAAGCTTCTATATTGCAATAGTGTACACACCATAGAAATACCATGTATTTTACACGGCATACTAGGATTCCCAGGGTGCAATGGTCCGCCCAGGGCTGGGTTGTCACTAGTTACTACAGTGACACAGTCAAAATGGCTATATCTTAATAATTAATGAAAACAAAAATTTGTTTTTTTTTGTCTTAATTTAAGGTTAAAGTTATGGATAAGGTTAGAAATGTTTTTAAAGTTAGGGTTAAGGTTTAAAATCAGATTTTGAGAAGATACATTTTAGAAATAGACATAATTATGACTTTGTGGCAGTTTATTCATGGGTACCCAGGGAAGCCAGGCTTCACCAAAAAATTGGCATTTTTTATTATTTTTTAAAATAAAACTCATTAAATTCCGTCTTACTGTGTTTACATAATTTTCCTTCAATTTTCAATTGGCTGTATCTACAGTATCTCACCGGAGAAATCATACTAGCGAGGGAAACAGCGCGCCTGTCTCAGTATGTGGACCACGTGTACCTGGTGCTGTCTGGACAGAAAGATTATGACACGTTACCGCCATAGCATTTGATTGATTGATTGATGCCAGCGAGCCTTTGGCCTTCGTTGAGATAAAATTAGCCAATCAGTGTTGACAACTGTGGGTGGTCCTGGCGCAGCAAAACGTCCGCCAAGTGAGGCCAGTTTGGATTTGGCATCACACCAATCAAATCACATCAAAAGCATTTTGAATTTAGTGTAAAAGTTTTTTATGTCGTTTTGGAACTAAAACTCCCTTGCACTGCTTTGCAACACCTTTTGCATAGTTGTTTCGGTGGGCTGGCCTTCATCATCTGCTCTGTAAGCAAAGTATTCCCATAGTTCACTTCTGAAACGGGTTTTGTCAACAAGTTCCGGGCGTGGCGGTATGATGCTTTCGTTAGAAGAAGCCATGCTGTCAGCGTTTTCTCTCCTCTCGCTTGCTTCTCAAAAGTGTCTCGCATTGTGTTTACTGCATGTGCAAGAGCAAGTAGCCTGGCTAGCTTACTGCTGCCACCTTGAGAAGATTCAGACAAATAACTAGACAGACTCGATCCTCTCAGTTCGTATATGACGTGAGACACATTTGACAGAAGTACGAAAGTAACACAAATTCTAGTACTGAACAGTTTTTCATGTTCTAGTATCGAAAAAGTTGCAAACTTTTGGTATACCGTGCAACACTAGTGCTGGTGTGTGTGTGTGTGTGTGTGTGTGTGTGTGTGTGTGTGTGTGTGTGTGTGTGTCCTGTCCTGTCCTGTCCTGTCCTGTCCTCTGTGCTCCCTGTGGATGGATGTTTTCTTCTGATGTTCAGGTCCATAAAGTTTCATAGCCCCTGGCGGAGGTCTTATTGAAGAGGCAGTGGTAGAGTGACAGAGGGAGCGTTGTGCTGCTGCTGCCTCATGAATCAAGCTGCCTGATCCTGTGACCTCCTGCTCTCTACTTTGACCCCGAGGTCATATGTCATAATGCGTCACACGTCTCTGAGTTGCACCCCAACCCCACAAACACAAGGTGGCCCACGTTAGCCGAGGGAGGGTCAGAGGGTCTTATTGGTGCGCGAGTGTGCGTGCATGTGTGTCTCACGGTGTGTGTGTGTGTGTGTGTGTGTGTGAGTGAATGTACTATGTGTATTTTCTTAGATCTATGAAATTGTAGCCTTAGGTAGAGTGGATGAGCTTGATTTTATGCCAAAGGGATATTAAGTGACCACATGGTGACTCCTGTCTGTCACCTATCCAGGATGTGTGTTCTTTCTCTCTGTCACTGGTGCTATGGCTGGGCGATATGGCCTAAAAATCAGATCTTCATTTTTTTTCAAACTTATGGGCATTCACGATTATTATAATTTTTTTCTCTAGATAAGCTTTGTTGTAAAGGTCAAATAGACTGAATTTCAAAGAGTCAGCAATAATCTAATGAATTCAGGGCTTGCGAAATTATACCTAGGCTAAATATAAGCCTTCCACAACCATAAGACTCACTAATAATGAATTATTTTACAAAAATTGTTTAACATGCTTTTTTGCAGTAATCACTGATCTGACTTTAAAGTCTGTCTATGAAAATGCCCTTTTTGTTACAAATTTTTCGAGAACCTTGCATAATGCGTATTCATGACAAACTTTTTATAGCAGGAATTATAGAAAATGGACACAGGTCTCTCAAGCACAAGCCCACGTGCTAGTGAAATAGCCAGCTAATATGTATATTTCAAGTTGAGCCAATGTGTATCTATTTGCTAGCTAAAATGTTAGAACAATTCAATTGTTATGAACACACCCTTCTGTCCATCTCCAACTGTTTGAACAGCATGCTAGCCTGTCCACTTTGTTCAGATGTTGAAATCAAGTGGCCTGCCTTATTTCTCAGAATGAGAACAATTCCTTATATAATTGTGTTTTATACTTATTGCACATTTATAAAACACAGACTAGACAGCAAGTATAACAGTCTTTGGCAAAAATGCTGCTGGCGATATGCGGTACCCCAATGCAGCGCACGACAAACTGAGCATGAATTTTCCAGAATCAATGTTCATTGATACTCCTGTTTTAGTAGTCTGCTCTGCGCACAATTTGAGGAGTTGAACTCCTCTATTAGAGTAAAATGTCTCAATGTCTTTCGGTGTCCATATTACCGATTCTGTTGGACCAAACCTCAAATGCAAATAGAGAGTTGAAACCACTTTTCAGAGAGGAACAAGTGATCTCTCATCTTTGTTGTCATGAGTGGCAGGGGCTTGGTGTGGGGCGGAGGGGCTTGGTGTGGGGCGGAGGGGCTTGGTGTGGGGCGGAGGGGCTTGGTGTGGGGCGGAGGGGCTTGGTGTGGGGCGGAGGGGCTTGGTGTGGGGCGGAGGGGCTTGGTGTGGGGCGGAGGGGCTTGGTGTGGGGCGGAGGGGCTTGGTGTGGGGCGGAGGGGCTTGGTGTGGGGCGGAGGGGCTTGGTGTGGGGCGGAGGGGCTTGGTGTGGGGCGGAGGGGCTTGGTGTGTGTGTAAATGGGAATGTGCACAGTCACAACAGAAGGAGTGAAGGAGACGAGACCAAAAAGACAACATGAGAACAAGCTGACAAACGCAAAAATATATATATTCACTACCAATCAAAAGTTTGGGGTCACTTAGAAATGTCCTTGTTTTTGAAAGTAAAGCAAAAATGTTGTCCATTTAAAAAAACATCAAATTGATCAGAAATACAGTGTAGACATTGTTAATATTGTAAATGACTATTGTAACTGGAAATGGCAGATTTTTTATGGAATATGGCATACAGAGGCCCATTATCAGCAACCATCACTCCTGTGTTCCAATGGCACGTTGTGTTAGCTAATCCAAGTTTATCATTTTAAAAGGCTAATTGATCATTAGAAAACCCGTTTTGCAATTATGTTAGCACAGTTGAAAACTGTTGTGCTGATTAATAGCCATTTACAACATTAACAATGTCTACACTGTATTTCTTATTCATTTGATGTTATTTTAATAGCTTTTCTTTCAAAAACAAGGACATTTCTAAGTGACCCCAAACTGTTGAACGGTAGTGTATATATAAAAAAAAACTTATTTGGAAAGGTATTTGGAATATCGCGCTAAAACTTCAAATGAATCAAATTAATTTGATATATCGCCCAGCACTAACTGGAGCTAGTGAGACTGCAGCCTGCAGAGGGGCTTCGAGGTGCTGCTCAGCTGACAGGGCTGTGTGAGGAGTTGGCCCTCTGACCACCTCCTGTCCATTAGCCTAATTGTTAAGACCTGCCTGCCAGCCTGGTTGTCCATGATTTAGGAACATCCCCTAATCCTGGCCTGATTTGGAGGTTTCTCTCCACCATCCTCCTCCTCTTCTCTCTCAGCTCTATCCCTGCGGTACGGGGAGAGCAGAGATATTCTGCAAGGGATTGTGGGAACCCACTGATAAAGGCTTGCATCTTAATCCCTCTTAAGGCCTGTCTCACGGCATACTCTGGGCGTTTACGTGATCATTAAGTGTGTGTGTGTGTGTGTGTGTGTGTGTGTGTGTGTGTGTGTGTGTGTGTGTGTGTGTGTGTGTGTGTGTGTGTGTGTGTGTGTGTGTGTGTGTGTGTGTGTGGGTGGGTGGGTGGGTGGGTGGGTGGGTGGGGGGGGGGGGGATGTGTGCAGTTGATAATTTCAAAGCTTTCAATCGCCCTTTTCTTCAGCTATATTATATGTGAATCTCATTCACAGTAACACAAAGCCACATAGCAAATCTACAACTCCACACTTTATTCTTGGTAAGTATATTAAATACAGTAATTAACTGTAATGCTCCCTCTCCCATAGAAAGAGGCAGCCTCTTTAGAAACCCTCCTCCCTGTACTTCAGATGCCTTCCAGTAGGTTAGTACTTAGTAGAGCTCTGCACAGGCATGAATTTTAAGCCCGAGCCCTACCCATGCCTGCAATGCTCAGGCCCTACTCTACCCAGGCCTGATTGCTTCTGCCAAATTTTAGACTTGGCCCTGCCTGAAACCTGAAATCAGAAATAAGTTTCTCCGTTAGTAAATCCATTAGCTTGTCCTCTCTGTCTGTCACTCGCTCCAAGCACACAGCTTGCCCTGCATGCCCTCTCCTCACGGCGGCTCTGAGTCTGTAAGTAGATATGGCTCCGCTTGGTCTGCTCTCCTTCAATGAAGAGTAGTGCTGAGCAATTATTGCTTTTTGAGGTTTTGGTTTTGGTTTTCAATTTCAGTTATCTTTTTAAACATTAAATGCACTATGCATTATGTGGGTTGAATGCTGTAACAACACATAATAAAACAATTAACAAAAGTCCCATGATGATAGTGACTGCCCATGACTGCTAATTTATTCACATTACTTTACTTTATAAAATATTTCAGTTGTTGTGTATATTATTTCAAAAAATGTAAGACTTTATTTTTTCATTCCAAGTCACCATCTCATCTCAATAGAGCTGCTGCCTATGCTGTCTGACAAAATCACTAATTTGTAGTTCTTTAAAGTAAATAAGGGATACTTTTACGACTGCTGAATACCAACTATCAGTCACTTAGATCATGTATTTTCAGGTAGAGATACCTTGCGAAGCAACAGCAGCTCTCTATATCCCCTCACAATCGCACATTCTTCTCTCTTCCATACCAGGCATAAAAGAAACAGACTGAACAGGTTGATGCGCAATGGATTATGGTCATTGTAGTTAATTACCACGTTTTATGCGCTAAACTACAGTACCAGTCAAAAGTTTGGACACGCCTACTCATTCAAAGGTTTTTCTTTATTTTTCATATTTTCTACATTGTAGAATAATAGTGAAGACATCAAAAGTATGAAGTAAGACATATGGAATCATGTAGTAACCAAAAAAGTGTTAAACAAATCAAAATATATTTTACATTTGAGATTCTTCAAAGTAGCCACCCTTTGCCTTGATGACAGCTTTGCACACACTTGGCGTTCTCTCAACCAGCTTCATGAGGTAGTCACAAGAATGCATTTCAATTAACAGGTGTGCCTTGTTAAAAGTTAATTTGTGGAATTTCTTTCCTTCTTAATGCATTTGAGCCAATCAGTTGTGTTGTGACAAGGTAGGGGTGGTATACAGAAGATAGCCCTATTTGGTAAAAGACCAAGTCCATATTATGACAAGAACAGCTCAAATAAGCAGAGTGAAATGACAGTCCATCATTACTTTAAGACATGAAGGTCACTCGCCCCAACAACGCCATACACCTTGTCTGCGGTTGTGAGGCTGTTTGGACTGGACTGCCAAATTCTCTAAAATGACTTTGGAGGCGGCTTATGGTAGAGAAATTAACATAAAATTATCTGGCAACAGCTCTGGTGAACATCCCTGCAGTCAGCATGCCAATTGCACGCTCCTTCAAAACTTTAGACATCTGTGGCATTGTGTTGTGTGACAAAACTGCACATTTTAGAGTGGCCTTTTATTGTCCCCAGCACAAGGTGCACCTGTGTAATGATCATGCTGTTTAATCATCTTTTTGATATGCCACGCCTGTAAGGTGGATGGGTTATCTTGGCAAAGTAGAAATGCGGGAGGTAACAAAGTTGTGCACAAAACTTGAGAGAAATAAGCTTTGTGTGCGTATGGAAACTTTCTGTGATCTTTTATTTCAGCTCATTAAATATGGGACCAACACTTTACATTTTGCGTTTATATTTTTGTTTAGTGTAGAATATTGGCCTGTTGGAAACTACAACCCCCTACAACATCACACAGTTCAGGCTGGATCTGATGTATCTCTAGAGAAACTACAACCCCCTACAGCATCACACAGTTCAGGCTGGATCTGATGTATCTCTAGAGAAACTACAACCCCCTACAGCATCACACAGTTCAGGCTGGATCTGATGTATATCTAGAGAAACTACAACCCCCTACAGCATCACACAGTTCAGGCTGGATCTGATGTATCTCTAGAGAAACTACAACCCCCTACAGCATCACACAGTTCAGGCTGGATCTGATGTATCTCTAGAGAAACTACAACCCCCTACAGCATCACACAGTTCAGGCAGGATCTGATGTATCTCTAGAGAAACTACAACCCCCTACAGCATCACACAGTTCAGGCTGGCTCTGATGTATCTCTAGAGAAACTACAACCCCCTACAGCATCACACAGTTCAGGCAGGATCTGATGTATCTCTAGAGAAACTACAACTCCCTACAACATCACACAGTTCAGGCTGGATCTGATGTATCTCTATAGAAACTACAACTCCCTACAACATCACACAGTTCAGGCTGGATCTGATGTATCTCTAGAGAAACTACAACTCCCTACAACATCACAGAGTTCAGGCTGGATCTGATGTATCTCTATAGAAACTGTGCGATGTGTGCATTGTGCTCACAGAAAAAAAACAGAAACAAAATGGAATTCAAATAATTGAACTGACGTTAGTCAATTAGTTGTTTAAAAACAGAAAAAGAACCGTATCTCAAAACTCATGGGACATTATTCTTTTCTGTGAAATGATCTCTCCTGTCTTATACACTCAGTTGCCAGTTTATTAGGTACACCACCCCGTTCACAAAAATGAGTCACTCCTACAGACAGTGAGTCACATGGCCATGGCTTTCTAAATAAAGCAGGCAGACAGGCATCGATGCTTTCAGTTTCTGTTCGATTGAACGTTAGAATGGGCAAAACAAGCAACTTTGTGCGTGATATGATCTCAGAAATGGCTGGCCTCCTGGGATTTTCACGCACAACAGTGTCTAGGGTTTACCAAGAATGGTGTGACAAACAAAAAACATCCAGTCAGCAGCAGTTCTGTGGGTGAAAACAGCTCGTTGATGAGAGAGGTCGAAGAAGAATGGCAAGAGTCATGCAAGCTAACAGGCAGGCCGCAAACAGACAAATAACCATGCAGTACAAAAGTGATGTGCAGAACAGCATCTCTTAACGCACAACTCGATCCTTGTCACGGATGGGTTATTGCAGCAGATGACCACACTGGGTTCCACTCCTATCAGCTAAAAACAAGACGAAGTGGGCACGCGATCACCAACACTGGACAATTGAGGAGTGGAAAAACAAAGCCTGGTCATGCTGATGGCAGACTCAGGATTTGGCGTAAGCGGTACAGGCTGGTGGCGGTGGTGTAATGGTGTGGGGAAGGTTTTCCTGTGACACATTAGGTCCCTTGATACCAAGTGAGCAACGATTGAAAGCCACAGCGTATCTGAACATTGTTGCTGATCTCAACCCAATAAAACATCTTCGGGATAAGCTGAAACGGGCTGTTCACAGCATGCCGTCCAATCTGCCGTCCAATCTGCAGCAACTATGTGATGCTATCGCATCAGCATGGACCAACATCCCTGTGGAATATTTACGACACCTTGTAAAATCCATGCCCCGAAGAATTAAGGCTGTTCTGGAGGCAAAGGGGGGTCAGACCCGGTATTAGATGGGTGTGCCCAATAAACTGTCCACTGGGTGTATTTGACAACGTTGAAGCACTTCTGACACAGTGTTATGATCTTAGTTAGACATGACTGTACTTCACAGCAGAGCAAGTGCAAATGGCTCAGCTTCAAAATGTTAGTGATCAATTTAGTGATACCCGAGCCCTGCCCGTATGCTAGTTATTGATGATAAAACAGGCCCTACCTGGCCCTAACCCAAAGTATAATGTCATGGTCTGTCGGGCTCGGGTCGGGTAGCAGAGCTCTAGTACTGAGGCCTTCAGCCCCTCTGCACTGAATTTTCCAACACTACAGGCTTTACTGGAATTTGGCCGTGGCGCTCATCTTGTTTCAGTGTTTTATGAGTCTGACGTGTATGTCTGTAATTGTGGTTATGGGTGATTAAACTCCCGATGCCCCTCAGGATCCCCGGGCAGCTATTGCTCAGCATCAGGCCCAGCCACTGCAGGCTCTGGGGTCCGGGCTGCAGCCTGTAATAGATTCCTTTGTGTGCGGCCCTGAAATAAAGCTGATTTAAAGAGCATCAGTCTGTGTGTGTTTGGCTGGCTCAATCTCTTGGATGAGAGGCCCATAGATAAGAGAAAAGAGGCCAGGTGGAATTTTGGAAGAACAGTATAATCTGTAAAGGTGTTGTTGTGTGTGAGAGAGAGATTGGGTGAGTAGAGATAGTGATAGGAATGTGTGTATGCATACAGTCCATCATACACTATATATACAAAAGTATGTGGACACCCCTTCAAACTGCCCCTGGAAACAATGTCAGCACAAGAACTGTTCGTCGGGAGTTTCATGAAATTAGTTTCCATGGCCGCGCAGCCACACACAAGCCTAAGATCACCATGCGCAATGCCAAGCATCGGCTGGAGTGGTGTAAAGCTCACTGCCATTGGACTCTGGAGCAGTGGAAATGCATTCTGGAGTGATGAATCACAAATCTGGGTTTGGCGGATGCCAGGAGAACGCTACCTGCCCGAATGCATAATGCCAACTGTAAAGTTTGGCGGAGGAGGAATAATGGTCTGGTGCTGTTTTTCATGGTTCAGGCTAGGCCCCTTAGTTCCAGTGAAGAGAAATCTTAACCACTGTCTAGGACCAGTGGAGATGTGGAATCAGGAGCAGGAGGCAGAGGGCCGGAGCAACAGTGTTTTAATAATAAATGCCAACACAATAGCCGTAGGGCACAGGGCGCGTGACAAAAGTCTGCCAGGGAAAAACACATTCCCAAAAATAAACGCTCCGGAAAAAGCGCACGGGGCACAGCCCGGCAATATAATAGACAATATCCAGAAAACAAACAGCTATACTCGCAACTGTCTAGAGTAGACAATAAACAATCCCGCACGAGAACCCCAACTGAAAATACACACTAAATAACCCCCCAGTAATGACAGACACAAAACAGGTGCGGGATAGACAGACAAAACCAAAAGACACAGAAACAACGATCGGTGGCAGCTAATAGGCCGGCGACGACGACCGCCGAGCGCCGCCCGACCGAGGAGGGTTAGATACTGTGACATAACCCTACAGCATACAATGACATTCTAGACGATTCTGTGCTTCCAACTTTGTGGCAACAGTTCGGGGAAGGCCCAGTCCTTTTTCAGCATTACAATGCCTCCGTGCACAAAGCGAGGTCCATACAGAAATGGTTTGTCGAGCTCGGTATGGAAGAACTTGACTGGCCTGCACAGAACCCTGACCTCAACCCCTGAACACGTTTGGGAGGAATTGGAATGCCGACTGCGAGCCAGGCCTAATCGGCCAATATCAGTGCCCAACTTCACTAATGCTCTTGTGGCTGAATGGAAGCAAATCCCCGCAACAATGTTCCAACATCTAGTGCAAAGCCTTCCCAGAAGAGCGGAGGCTGTATAGCAGCAAAGGGAGGACCAACTATTTTAATGCCCATGATTTTGGAATGAGATGTTCGATGACCAGGTGTTCACGTACTTTTGGTCATGTAGTGTATTTCGGAATGCAATTTGTCTATGTGTTTTTATGTGTTCATGCCCAGTCAGGCCTACGTGTGTATCTTTTTATGTGTACAGTATTATTCTCGGTGTGTGTGTATGTACAAGTGTATTTTTGGGATAAAAAGGGAGCCCTGGGGGCTTGCTAGCTTCCTGGCCTAATTGGCATGTTAATCATGTCACTGTGTGGGATGTGAAGGCTCCATGCCTTATCTCTAGAGGCAGTGAGTGAACGCAGGGGTTCTGTCCACCTCACATACCCCCACCCTTCCTTTTGACACCCCCAGGGAGAGGGCTTCCACTGCAGTAACCCCAGTCCCACTGAACTCCTCTGATCTCTAGCCTGGCCTGGCCCGACTCAGCTCCTCTGCTGAGGGGAGGATGTTTTCTCTGGTCCCCCAGTCAGAACACCACACTGTGGCCCTGGCCCCTGGGGGGGAGGGGGGGGATCCCACATCACATCCACCCTGCCCAGCGGGGCTGTTTGTGATGGCAGCCTGGGCTCATAGAGGAGGATGGAGGGGACTAGAGGATGGGAGTGAGGAAAACAGGAGAGAGGAAAGGAGACTGAATTGAAGGACAAAATAGAATGAAGAGAAAAAGATACAGAAGATGACGAGAGGAGAAGATTGGACAGGAGAAATCAACAGAGAAGGGGAGTTGAGCCCTGACTGTGGCCCTACTGTAGGCCGAGGCGCCATAGCAGAGTTAACTGAGGCTAAGTGCCTGGGTCACTCTAGGTCAACCCTGTTGTAATGCAAAGGCCTCTGTCTAAGCCTGGGCTGGGATGACCGAAGCATATGGCTGAATTATGACCCACTTAAGTTGTGATATAGGGCTGACTGACACATAGCTTCAACACAGTGTGGTGGCTCTTGGTATTACTACAGTATATGCTGTGTGTTTTGAGGGTATTTTGATTTGTATAGCCATTTTGTGTATGAAAGAGTTTTCATGTTGTGATCGAACGTTGTTGTTTGCTTCTTCATTCACCTACTTTGTCCTTGAATAGTACACTGAAATGATGATGCATTTTACCCTCTAAAACACTGATTTCTCAAAAAGACCAAGTCACTTTCCGTTTTTAAAGTTTGCCGTTCATGTGATTTTCAGCCGTTTAATCTGCTGTCTGGTCACAAGGCAAAGCAGAAAAAAATCTCCTAACTGTGGAAAATCCCGAGCTGAAGCTCCTTTTAAAAGAATTCTGGTTGGACTGTGTGTGTTTGTTGGCCTGCTGCCAGTAACAATGGAAGAGTGAGGAAGTCTGCAGGCTTCCTCTGTGTCTTCTGTACAACGTTGTTCAGATTGACTCTGTCAGACCAGCCTTTGAGGCCCTGGATCCAGGTGGTCTGTACCCTGTGCCCCCGGTCCCTCCATGCCCACCCACCCCCCCATGCCCACAAACATACCAGGCATCAGCAGCTTCCTCCTAGGATGGCGGTGTCCTTTTCGACCAATGACGACGCTCCAAACTATGGGCATATCCATCAGAGCCAATGAAACACACCTGTTTCTCTGGAGCGTCGCTCCCTATTCCAATCCTAACACTCTCTTTTGGTCTCTGTCGCCTAGCCAATCATAACACTCGATTCATGGTCATACGTGCCTGGAAGGCATAGGCAAAGAAATATGGATTTTATCACATGGAAATAAACGTTCCAGAAAATGACTTTCCCAGCATGAATATCACATCAAATGCATTGCATCATTCTTCCATAGCGTGCCGTCCCATTAGAAAAGCAACCTTTAGATAGGACTGAGAGGCCGTTGTTCTGTGGAGAGTCTTTCAATGTATGACTCACATTGTTGCCTTTTAAGGAGTATTACAGGTTTGGAGTCATTAAAGGCAGGAGAAGGGTTTGGGATTGGTGCGTGTGCGTGTGCGTGAGTGAGTGAGTGAGTGTGCATTGAAATAGGCCTAGCTGAGCAGAGAGAAGGAATACAAGCATGTATTATAAAGGATTAAGCTCTTATATCTTGGCCCTCTTCTAAAATACAAGCTGTCCAGCTCAGACAAGAGAGGAGAGGAGCTCTTAGACAGGCAAGCTGAGCTCAGACACTCTCATATTTAATCCAGTGAAAAACCTCTGTGATGGCTGATATTACCTGCTCACCAGGACTTTCTCATAGGGGCTAGATAAAACACAGAACTACAGTATAGATCTCTCCCTCCTCTTGACTGACTGAGACAAAATACACCAGGACTTTCTCATAGGGGCTAGATAAAACACAGAACTACAGTATAGATCTCTCCCTCCTCTTGACTGACTGAGACAAAATACACCAGGACTTTCTCATAGGGGCTAGATAAAACACAGAACTACAGTATAGATCTCTCCCTCCTCTTGACTGACTGAGACAAAATACACCAGGACTTTCTCATAGGGGCTAGATAAAACACAGAACTACAGTATAGATCTCTCCCTCCTCTTGACTGACTGAGACAAAATACACCAGGACTTTCTCATAGGGGCTAGATAAAACACAGAACTACAGTATAGATCTCTCCCTCCTCTTGACTGACTGAGACAAAATACACCAGGACTTTCTCATAGGGGCTAGATAAAACACAGAACTACAGTATAGATCTCTCCCTCCTCTTGACTGACTGAGACAAAATACAGGCAGAGGGTGTGGTGGTCAAGATGTAAACAGTCCGACAGCGTACTATCGACCCCGAGTGCCTGTCTCAGGCAGGTTTAGTGGTTAGAGAAGGAGGGGGGAGACGCAGCTGACCCAGGCCCTCTGCAGATGCAGGAAGGGATCCGCCAGTACTCAGCCCAATGCGTCTTCCCAGGACATGAAAGACGGTACTCAGCCAGTACTCAGCCCAATGCGTCTTCCCAGGACATGAAAGACCGACTCTCCTGAACTGGGATTATCATCCTCCTCTAGGGACGCCCTTAGAGAGAGAGAGAGAGAGAGACCGAATCACTGCAAGAAAAGAACAGTGTGTTGGTTTGATCCTCTCCTCTTCATGAATTACTCACCAGATAATGCTTGTTATGATGGTTCACTTGGTCCATGGTTCACCCCAGTATAATTGCAGTGTCTATCTCCCGCTAGGATCACCTGCCTGTAGTGCATCAGAGGGATGAGTCCTTGTTTGATCTGGTGCTGTCCTGAAAATCAACTCCCCAGGCACACATGATCTGTGTAATCAGTTATGATGGCCCTCTGTCCTCCTATCTGGCAGAAACAACTGGAGAATCGCTCACAATAGGGATCCCTATAGTGCAATAGGCTACTTGCTTACAGTGTAGAGAGAGACTGATGCAAGGATGTTTTGTGAACTATGCATTTTTTGGAGCTAGGATTTTAGCCAGCAGGGTTTTGTTATCATCATGACTTCTCTGTCTCATGCTGTGTTTGATTTGCACCTGTTTTCTATTGGTTGGAATCTCAACCCAAACCCATAACTGGCTGTAAATCTATTATGTTGTGTTCTGAGTAGATGTTTGTCTGGTGTGAAGCAGTCATCCGCTTTGATGTCTGGTGAATGCCTGGACGTGGTCCTGGTGTTTTTGTGGCCAGTGTCTGTTGGACAGGCCTTACGCCTTGTCCTCTGACTTAGTATGTGTACGCTGAAACCTCAATACGCTTCTGCTAGCCAAATATTCATATCCATGGTGTTCTATATTGTGTGTGAGAGACAGACATGGGTTTGGGGACTGTATTTTATGATTCTGCTTATTTGTCTTGGAATCACGACTGCCCCCCTCAACAGTTCCCGTCCCCTTTATCGCCCCCCTCCTGGGTTTTATGTTGTTGTTTGGTTTCTGCGAGTTGACTGGAAGATCCAAAGTACACATTCAATATAACACACACACAAGCCCCCCCCCCCCCCCCCCCCCCCCAGTGAGTCTTGTGTGTTCCCCCTGGCTTGCAAGGCCTCTTCCTGCAGCACGTAGACACATAGTTTCCCAGAGAAGCCCCCACCTCAGCTCCAACCCCCACTCAGTCCCGCCCCTGGGGTCTCGACTGGAGGACTGCAGTCTCTGTGTTTCTGGGGAGGGCTGGGGCCCCCTTGCTGCTCTGCTCCAGCACAGAACAGGGCCAAGAGCCAGATCATTCTACATTTGGGTTTCATTATACAGAGCCCCAGCACTGCACAGCCCAGAACAAAATAATAATCATCAGAATTTTTTGGGGAAAAAAAATATTTCAAAGGCTTGTTATATGGTCAATAAATTCAGGCTTTCCACTGAAACAGCTCCTATGCTTTGTTAGTTGTTCCAAACTGAAATGGGAACCAGCTTCTTTTGTCTGTCTTGACGCAGATTGAAAAGGATCTGTTATCCTAAATGACATGGAAACATACCCAGCTTTGTGTCAGAGAGAAATGACCGTTTTTATGGCCCATGATAATATCTCCCTCAAATCCCCAACGGTGTATGTGGAGTGATGCGTAGAAACAACTGCTTTTGACAGAGGCCAAGGGCGAAACCTACCTACACATATACACACACACACACACACACTCAAATCCACACATGTACACACACCAAGATACACCTTTCAAAGTTTCCCTAATGTGATCCATTTTTACAGATACTGAGGCCAAGGCTCTTGCTATCATTACCATGTATTACCATCATCAGATGTATTCACAACCCCTCTCTGAGTACTTCTAGTGGAACAGGACGGCCTTGCTACAGAAATAGCCAGTTGCCAGGCCCTGAAAAACCCGCCACAGAGGCACAGAACAGCAGATAACTACTGCTAGATTCCTCAGTGTGGTGTGACCAGTAGAACGAACGGCCAGCCTGTTTTTGCTCTGTAATAATTGTTATAATGAATCACTGTGGTCTGATGGTTTTACAAAGCCTCAGTCCTTCCCAGACATGGTTTCAGGCTGCATAGCAAGCTAGTCTAAGCTTTTCTGTTCCCTCTCTCGGTCTAATTGCCGAGGCTTGAGTGGCGACTAAATGGACCCTGTGGTTTTCCACTGAAGAGTTCTTCAGGCCTGGGGAAACCACAGATCCTGGCCACCAAACTCCCCTCACACCTCGTAAAAGCAGGGGCTGCTGGTCCCCAGCTACCCTGCAGGGTGATGCACAACTCAGCTCCTCAGGCCAAGACTTCTGCAGCTCACCCTACCGGGGCCTCAGTCTACATAGCTGCTCATAACGACACGTTTTATGATGACCATTGAAAGTGAGAATGAATGTGACTGGCAGTTCTGAACCATTTGTAAATTGTAGTTCAAATCAAATTGTCTTTGTCACATGCGCAGAATACAACAGGTGTAGTGAAATGTAGTGAAATGCTTACTTACAAGCCCTTAGTTATAATCTACATCTAGCCTGTTGCTTTTTGATATCAAACTGTGTGCGTGTGTGTTTTGGCAACGAGACGGGTAGATAAGGCTCGCAGCTGTGATTTGAGCACCAGTTCTTGCATCCAATTTCAAAGGGCAAACAAAAGCGGAAGCTCAGCATTGAATCATGGCTTCCTGAATGCCTCTATTAACCGTGGTTACTAAAAAACATATTACAGAGAACACACAAATAGTCTCTGCAATGAGCAGCTCTTACTGCCATGTGACCATGTTGAGAAACCTACAGTGCTGTAATCAGAGCTGTGCCGTGTCCTCCTGATTAAAGCAAACCTGTAATACAGAAAATAAGCTGCACTATCTTCCTAATAATAGTAGGTGATCCACGGCGGTGATCCACGGCGGTGATCCACGGCGGTGATCCACCGCTCTGAAGTAAAATTCCATCTACGGACTCCAAACGCTGTTTTTTTCTCAGAGCCTGAGCCCCATCCGGAGCGGCTCTGTTTTGTGTAAGAGCAGGGCTTCCTACCTAGCGCTCGCTGTTAACGCCATTTTAACGTAGCGCCGCACTGCCGCTGACAAAGTAATGAGGCTTCAGAGAGCCAGAGGAGTTGGGGATGGCCGAGCGTCCGGGCGGCAGCAGATGTAGTCATCTTATCCAGGGAGGACTCCACAGGTTGTCCTGCTTCAGTAATTACCTTTCCATGTCCTGTCTCGCTCCCGCTCTGATCAACCCCACCACTGTCAGACAGACACAGCTCCGGAGGAGAGGAGAGTGGTAGAGCTTGGGGGCCCGGGATGCTGCCTCTCTCTCTCTCTCTCTCTCTCTCTCTGATGTAGAAGTAAGCATGTGCCGCCGCAGCCTGATGAGTGTTATTCTCAGGCTGTCACACAAAGGGCTCATTGCTGCAGCTGAAAGGCTCAAAGGGACTTGGGGAGCAATGAGAGTTGGCTGTAATGGAGTTCTCTGACAAGCAGGTAAATACTAAGATGGATTTGGACTAAAATGGAAAGAGTGTGTGTGTTTGTGTGTGGCTGAGCTGCCCACCAGAGCCCACCTGTCTGGATTTCAACTTCTGGCCGTGTATTGGTCTGGCCATGAAGATGACTGGAGTGTGTGACTAGCCATACAGTAAGACTGAGATCCCATGGACTCACCCATGGAGATGGGAGCAGTGACATGATAGAGATGTCAGGAACACTGTCATGCTACATGCAACTGAGAATTTGCATTGTCCACAAGCCCATTTACTAATGCATGCTGTTTATGTCAATATTGTGCCGGGGTCATTCAGAGAATCGCTCCATCAGGTGCCAATCAAACTCCCTGCCTTTTGGCTGCTCTCCAAACTCCTCTAAATCAATGTCACTGAAGAGAGAGCTCTCCAGAGGAGATCAGCCCCTGTGGCAGCCAGGCACACTGGATGGAGAGTGTAGTGTAGTGCTGCCTGGCCTGGCCCAGCTCTGCTCTGAGCAGCATCTGCTATTTTGTTCCCCAGCTAGCGCTGCTGCTGGTGGGGCTGGGTGACTGGGTGGGTGGCTGGCTGGCTGGCTGGGTGGGTGGCTGGTTGGGTGGGTGGCTGGGTGGGTGGCGCTGGCTGGGTGGGTGGCTGGGTGGCGCTGGCTCACAGGGGGAGACAACGTATCACCTCGGAGTTAAAGAGAACTATTAGACCATATCAGTGGATCACAGTGTTGACAGCACCCTTAGCAATGGCACCGGTAATCTGCAGCTTATCTGGCACGTAGCCGTGGCTAACCGCGCCTCCGTCACCTCTCCAGCCACTACAGAGTCAACCAGGCCGCTCGGCTCGCTCTCCCACAGCCAGAGGAAAGACTCTTCCATCCCACTGACAGAACAACCATGGGGAGAGGAACGGGAGGGAGGGAGAGAGTTAAATCATTAATGAAGTCGGTTGTGTCAGCGGGTAAAAAGACTGAGGTTATGTCAACATTCCGTATCAAATGATGGTCGTTAGCGGATACAGAGATGGTATGGGTGGCCTATTTGAGTTCCTTTCAGCCACTTAGCCAGCATTGAAGTTTTTTTGTCGTGTCTTTTCTTTTTTTCACAGTACATGTTGGTTCGCAGATGGGATAGGGGCCTTGTCAGACAGTAAAAGCAGAGTTGAGGAGAGGAGAATAATACCTTTATTTAGGCTTCCCGGAGTCTCCCACAACAGTTGCCGTTCTGCTGTCGGATCGCATCTCGTCTCGTCATGACTGCCGGAGAAAACAATGGCCCTCATCCTGAGCTCCCAACCACCCCTACCCCCCAGTGTGGTGAGGTCACCCCCAACCACCCCTACCCCCCCAGTGTGGTGGGGTCACCCCCAACCACCCCTACCCACCCCACCCCCAACCACCCCTACCCCCCAGTGTGGTGAGGTCACCCCCAACCACCCCTACCCCCCCAGTGTGGTGAGGTCACCCCCAACCACCCCTACCCACCCCACCCCCAACCACCCCTACCCCCCAGTGTGGTGAGGTCACCCCCAACCACCCCTACCCACCCCACCCCCAACCACCCCTACCCCCCAGTGTGGTGAGGTCACCCCCAACCACCCCTACCCCCCCAGTGTGGTGAGGTCACCCCCAACCACCCCTACCCACCCCACCCCCAACCACCCCTACCCCCCAGTGTGGTGAGGTCACCCCCAACCACCCCTACCCACCCCACCCCCAACCACCCCTACCCCCCAGTGTGGTGAGGTCACCCCCAACCACCCCTACCCCCCAGTGTGGTGAGGTCACCTCCACCCACAC
This sequence comes from Salmo salar, assembly GCF_965601325.2. NCBI lineage: Eukaryota > Metazoa > Chordata > Actinopteri > Salmoniformes > Salmonidae > Salmo > Salmo salar. Next base: position 148,580,305 of record NC_138291.1, on the reverse strand, counting down.
CCACCCCCCAGTGTAGTGAGGTCACCCCCCAACCACCTCTACCCCCCAGTGTGGTGAGGTCACCTCCACCCACACCCACCCCCCAGTGTAGTGAGGTCACCCCCCCAACCACCCCTACCCCCCAGTGTGGTGAGGTCACCCCCCAACCACCCCTACCCCCCAGTGTGGTGAGGTCACCCCCCAACCACCCCTACCCCCAGTGTGGTGAGGTCACCCCCCAACCACCCCTACCCCCCAGTGTGGTGAGGTCACCCCCCAACCACCTCTACCCCCCAGTGTGGTGAGGTCACCCCCCAACACCCCTACCCCCCAGTGTGGTGAGGTCACCCCCCAACCACCCCTACCCCCCAGTGTGGTGAGGTCACCCCCCAACCACCTCTACCCCCCAGTGTAGTGAGGTCACCCCCCAACCACCTCTACCCCCCAGTGTGGTGAGGTCACCTCCACCCACACCCACCCCCCAGTGTAGTGAGGTCACCCCCCCAACCACCCCTACCCCCCAGTGTGGTGAGGTCACCCCCCAACACCCCTACCCCCCAGTGTGGTGAGGTCACCCCCCAACCACCCCTACCCCCCAGTGTGGTGAGGTCACCCCCCAACCACCCCTACCCCCCAGTGTGGTGAGGTCACCCCCCAACCACCTCTACCCCCCGTGTGGTGAGGTCACCCCCCAACACCCCTACCCCCCAGTGTGGTGAGGTCACCCCCCAACCACCCCTACCCCCCAGTGTGGTGAGGTCACCCCCCAACCCCCCCTACCCCCCCAGTGTGGTGAGTTATCCTACTCTCATGGTTTTGTATTTTACTCTCATCTAGTAGTATACTACTCTCATGGAGTTGTATTCTACTCTCATGGAGTAGTATACTACTTTCATGGAGTTGTATTCTACTCTCGCTCCCAACACTCTTGACCAGTACTATTTTTGTTGATTATTATATTGTACAGGTGTTTTTGAGGGAGGTCTAGATGTGAATAAGAGCCTCTTATGCCCAGGGTCCTTACCATAACACCACACACTATGTCTAACTGCTCTTTGTGAGTTGACAGATGAATGGAGAGAGTCTGTTCTTGGAGTTTTGCCATACCTCGTCACGTGATCCTCCTCCATGGCTACCCACTGGGCACAGGAAACAACGCTGATTCAACCAGTGTGTGCCCAGTGGGTAGGCTTACTTCCCCTGTTGGCTGGACCTTAGACCCCCTGTCCTGTCTTCCCAGCTCCCCCCTGCCACACAGTAAACACACCAGGCTGTAATATGTACTCTGACTGTTAAAACTGTGTGGACCAGATTAGCCTGTTTCTACAACCCCAGAGAAAGTCTCCCTGATTAATGAGTAAACACACAAACACACTCTCACACACACACACAATTTATCCTGCATTGAGAAATTCAGAATAATAAGCAGTGCAGTAGCTCAATTATTGATAGAGAGTGTGAGGAGGATCGTAATGAAAGTATGATATTGTCACTCAGGAGAATATGGTGGTCTAGCACTATTCTGGCCAAGCATCCTGGATTTCTGTGGCAGACACAACACCAGAAGTAGTTTCTTGTAATTTCTCTGCTGAATCAGAGATAAAGTAGGTAAAGCACTCCAGATGAAGTGATCTTTTTTGGCCTTGGGTTTATGCAACGGCGGCGTGGGTCTGTTGGTGTTCTTTTTTCCCCTCCTTCCAGAACCTCCCTGAGAAATGCTAATGACGGCTGTTTCATCCTCACTGCTGCAGCTGCCTGCACAGGGCTGCCTGTCCTACATTCATCCTACCTCCAAACATCTCTGTGAATAATACATTTTGCGTGGAGCTTTTAAAGAGGGATGTGGCGGCACAAGGCTGCGTCAACAAGAAAGCCCAAACTTCAGCGCCTAGCCACTGTAATGATGGCGGACAACGTGTGAGTGATTTACCAGGAGGATGGAAGCTTTAACATGGCTCCCGTTGGTGTTGGGGCTGAGAACGAGGCTGTGAAAATCTGTGAAATTAGCACTTTTTTCCTGGACTGTTTCTCAGCAATGGCATCATTTCTGGAGTGGGCTGCTGCCAAGAGCACAGCATGGAAAACCCATTGTGCATAGGGTCTGAGACTGAACCCTGCTGAGGCGGCATACGGCTCCAAGGCTCATCTCCATACCAGTCTTATGCTTCTTGGAGGTCCACGTCTTTATGACATTGTTATGGCTCTAGAGAGGTGTATGGGTCGGCATTTGCTGTATGTGTTTCAATGTCAGAGTGAAGTGACTGGAGAGAGTGGCGTGTGATGGGCACTGACGTTGAGTCATCCTGGGACTGCAGGAAGGAGGATTGCATCATGGAAACTAGACGTCTGTGTTGTTCAGGGATTTCAGAGACTCTCTTTTCACTTCATCCCCCCTCTCTCCCCCACATCCTCCCACCAAATCCTCCTCGGTGACGCTGGCTAGTTGAATTATGTAGGAGGGCAGTTGGGGAGAGAGATGAGAGAGGCGCTGGGAACAGACTCTGTGTTCCCTAGGTTCTCTCTGTTTGAGTCTGGTTCGGAGGTGTTCTTATTCGTAATGTAGGACCACCTGGTTGTGGCAGAGCTGATGGTCTTGTGGTGCCTTAAGAACCCATCCTAGATCCCATCTCTGCCACCAACACACACAGCTCTGAAAGCACATGGCCAAGCGAGTCATCAGTTACTGACTCACCGGTCCCCTGTGTTGAAACTAATAATCCCTGGTCTTTTGAAAGTGAACAACAGCCCTATGTTTAAACACCAGTACAGACTAACAGGATCCAACCTATTGAGTGTCTCTTCACAGAACTCTTGGAGCACAGACCAGGCTTTGTAAGAATGGACTTGTGAGCCAATGAGGATGGTTTGGTTTGGGCTTTATTATGCTCTCTGCCTCAGAGGAATGCGAAGTGGCTTTGTTTTCCATGCATGATGATGATACAACTGTTCCATAGAGATAAACTAACCGTCAACCTTCTGTGACTCAGTTGTACTCTCAACCATCCAGAACACAGAGAGAGAGAGAGAGAGAGAGAGAGAGAGAGAGAGAGAGAGAGAGAGAGAGAGAGAGAGAGAGAGAGAGAGAGAGAGAGAGAGGACAGTTAATAAATGAACCCAATTTCTTTTCAAGTGCAGACATTAGTCATGCAGTCAGGTCTCTGGCAGGCTTCCACTGCTGTGTGAGGTCCTGGGCCATGCTTCTAAGGAGGCTCTCCTCTCCTTCCCTCCCTCCTTTCCTCCCTCCCTTCCTTGACGTCTCTGGGGGTGTGCTCCTCTGACATTCACCCCCCCCTCCGTTTATCTCTGGGACACCCCCCACCCCACTCCCCTTCCCAGCCTGCTCCCAGTCCGACTCCTGTATAGTGTCAGGCCTCCTGTTACAGTAGAATGCTGAGAGCCACCAACATCTTCCGTCTCAGTTCCTATCACATCCTATCAAAGAAATCATGCAGTAACACATCAGCTGAAGGAGAGGACTTGGTTGGTTTCTACAAAGACATCACACCATACGTAGGGAGGGAGGAAGGAGAAAAGCACAAGGGAGAGTCCTGCCCGTGTGGAGGGTTTAGTGTTGAACTCTGCCGGCGCCTGCCTTTGAGATGGGCCCTAATTTGCTCATTTGTATCTGTCAGTTGTGCTTTTGTGTGCCCAGCAGCGTGGGCCAATCAACAGCCTGGGACAGGCAGGCAAGGCTGAAAGCTTCTCAGAACGAGAGAACTCAAACACTTTTATTCCCCATCAAAACATGAGTCAACCTTTTGTATTGGCACAGAGGGGACCTGGACGCCTGCCACACATGTTTTGGATGCTGCCACCGTTTCCCCCCCCACTCCCTCCCTCCTCATCTCCAGCTTTCTTTTACACTCTCTTATCTAATCTTGTGAGCATATTTATGTGTGGTGCAGGTAGTACGAACAGTTGCTGGAGCTTGCCCTGTTTCCTTAGAGGGCATGTAAAACATGTTTCACTTTCTAGCCCAACAGGTCGGGACAAAAACGAGTGTGAAAGACAAAAGGAGCTGGAATGAAAGCATAGTGAGCTGCTAGTAGAGGGCTAGTAAGTAGAGGGCTAGTAGAGGGCTAGTAGAGGGCTAGTAAGTAGAGGGCTAGTAAGTAGAGGGCTAGTAGAGGGCTAGTAGAGGGCTAGTAGAGGGCTAGTAAGTAGAGGGCTAGTAAGTAGAGGGCTAGTAGAGGGCTAGTAAGTAGAGGGCTAGTAGAGGGCTAGTAGAGGGCTAGTAGAGAGCTGGGAGTAGCTGCAGGTATTCATAACTGATACAGGTTCAATAGACCCAGTAGTAGCAGGGTAGAAGCACCATATATATTGATTTGACTCTCCCTGCTGCCTTTTAAGAGTATGAAAGTGGTCAGCTCAGCAGTGCCACTGTAATCTTGGTGTCAGAGACTGCAGTTGTGGTAGTACCCCCCCCCCCCCCGGCTGTCCCCTCTCCCACCAGCTGTACGATTAGAGCCAGAGCCCGTTTCATCCATCTGTAATCCTGCTCTGGCATTCCCCCCCCCCCCCCCCCCCCCCCACACACACACACACATACAGCACAATGTAACCATTTATAATAAATGAGGTTAACTAAACTAAATGGAGTCATATACTTAGGACTAAAAACAGAATCAACCTGATGCAAGGCAAGGTCAGCACTCAGCAGCCATACAGTCATGTTCTTTAATCCTCCTGCGCTGGTCTCTTCACTGAGTCCTGGTCCACTGATGGCAGCCAGAGAGAGAAAAAGGCTTGAGCTGCCCCACCTCCTGGCTCTCTCACATCAACCTGAGGGTGGGCCTGCACGTCTGCCTGCACGTCTGCCTGCCTCAACCTGGGCCTCCTCTCCTCTCTCTGTCAGCTAGCCTGCAACCCCCCCGCTGAAGCCCCACAATGACAGACTGGCAGCCCTAATACCACAGCCTGCTTTATCTCCCTGAATTAAAACCCAATTGGAGGATGGATTTGGGGAAGTGCTGGCTCAGGAAGAGCTTTTTTAGGAATTGGGCTGATTTTATTTTAGGAAGAAAATGTAATTATGAGGACGGAAACACTTGAACATCATCAGTCCGAGGATTCATTCTAGAACTGATATAGATGGAGATTAGTTGGCCATTTATTAAATGGCTTTGTGTTTGTTTGGGAGTGGATAGGGCCGCCCCTCCCTCCCAGCCTGTGTGCGTGTGACTGTGAGGTAGTGGCGTGTTTGCAGGAAGTGCTCGTGAAGAGAGCAGGACGCAGGGGAAGTGTTTGGCTTGGCTGAGCAGACAATCTGGCTGCTGCTAGGAAGCCTGCTGATCAGGAGAGACTGAGGGGCACAAAGCCTCCTCACCAAATCCCCCTGTCACTGAGGAAGTAGCTACAATACACACACACACATACAGACACACCGGCCTGTGATGTCAGTGAGACAAAGCGCTGCTGGAGAACGCTCCCAACTGGACTCGTTGTTATTCTCAACTGTCACCTATTGAGCAATCCATCAGTTTTATTTTGCTGCGCATAATACGGAAGAATTCAGCCCGTTATGATACATGGCAGGATGGACGAGACCTGCTCTCAATCACTGCATAATGCCTCCAGGTCTCCAGCATGGAAATTGGAGTGTCACAAACACATTTGTGTGTGGAAATCTGAGGACAAGTTCTTATTGAAGGTGCACTGAAAGCCAGCTTATGTTGTTAGCCACCTTGACAAAGTAGGTAGCAGAGGAAAAGGCATGAAGGAGAAAGGAAGAGAGAGAATGAGAGAATGGAAATAAGATTTGAGAGAAAGAGAGATATGCAGCGTGAGAGTGTGAGAGAGAGTGTGAGAGAGTGTGTGTGAGAGAGAGAGAGACAGAGAGATGGATTCTCCAATTACACTGAATGAACTACAGAACAAAATACAAATCCTCCAACCCAAAAAGGCCTGTGGTGTTGATGGTATCCTCAATGAAATGATAAAATATACAGACCACAAATTCCAATTGGCTATACTTAAACTCTTTAACGTCATCCCCAATATTTGGAACCAAGGACTGATCACCCCAATCTATAAAAGAGACAAATTTGACCCCAATAGCTACCGGGGGATATGCGTCAACAGCAACCTTGGGAAAATCCTCTGCATTATCATTAACAGCAGACGTGTACATTTCCTCAGTGAAAACAATGTACTGAGCAAATGTCAAATTGGCTTTTTACCAAATTACCGTACGACACCCTAATAGACAAAGAAACAAACCAAAACAAAGGCAAAGTCTTTTCATGCTTTGTTGATTAAAAAAAATATTTTGACTCAATTTGGCATGAGGGTCTGCTATACAAATTGATGGAAAGTAGTGTTGGGGAAAAAACATACGACATTATAAAATCCATGTACACAACAACAAGTATGATGTTAAAATTGGCAGAAAACACATTTCTTTCCACAGGGCCATGGGGTGAGACAGGGAGGCAGCTTAAGCCCCACCCTCTACAACATATATATATCAAAGAATTGACGAGGGCACTAGAACAGTCTGCAGCACTCTGCCTCACCCTACTAGAATCTGAAGTCAAATGCCTACTGTTTGCTGATGATCTGGTGCTTCTGTCGCCAACCAAGAAGGGCCTACAGCAGCACCTAGATCTTCTGCACAGATTCTGCCAGACCTGTGCCCAGACAGACCTGGGCCCTGACAGACCTGGGCCCTGACAGACCTGGGCCCTGACAGACCTGGGACCTGACAGACCTGGGACCGGACAAACCTGGGCCCTGACAGACCTGGGCCCTGACAGACCTGGGACCTGACAGACCTGGGCCCTGACAGACCTGGGACCTGACAGACCTGGGACCTGACAGACCTGGGACCTGACAGACCTGGGACCTGACAGACCTGGGCCCTGACAGACCTGGGACCTGACAGCAAAAATAATAAATAATGGTTGTCCAAAAAAGGTCCAGTCGCCAGGACCACAAATACAAATTCCATCTAGACACCGTTGCCCTAGAGCACACAAAAAACAATGCATAGCTCGGCCTAAAGATCAGCACTACAGGTAACTTCCACAAAGTTGTGAATGAGCTAGAAGGGCCTTCTATGCCAACAAAAGGAACATAAAATTCGACATACCAATTAGGATCTAGCAAAAAATACTTCAATCAGTTATAGAACCCATTGCCTTGTATGGTTGTGAGGTCTGGGGTCCGCTCACCAACCAATAATTCACAAAATGGGACAAACACCAAATTGAGACTCTGCATGCAGAATTCTGCAAAAATATCCCCTGTGTACAATGTAAAACACCAAATAATGCATGCAGAGCAGAATTAGGCCGATACCCACTAATTATCAAAATACAGAAAAGAGATGTTCAATTCTACAAACACCTAAAAGGAAGCGATTACCAAACATTCCATAACAAAGCCATCACCTACAGAGATGAACCTGGAGAAGAGTCCCCTAAGCAAGCTGGTCCTGGGGCTCTGCTCACAAACACAAACAGACCCCACAGAGCCCCAGGACAGCAACACAATTAGACCCAACCAAATCATGAGAAAATAAAAAGTTAATTACTTGACACATTAATGACCACTGTGACTGACCTAAACTTAAGGAAAGCTTTGACTATGTACACACTCAGTGAGCATAGCCTTGCTATTGAGAAACGCCGCCATTGGCAGACCTGGCTTTCAAAAGAAGACAGGCTATGTGCACACTGCCCACAAAATGAGGTGGAAACTGAGCAGCACTTCCTAACCTCCTGCCAAATGTATGACCATATTAGAGACACATATTTCCCTCAGATTACAAAGATTGTCTGTGTCCTTCTCTCTGTGTCCCTCTCTCTGTGTCCCTCTCTCTGTGT